>NC_050071.1:32444424-32750997 GCF_009764565.3 Dermochelys coriacea | reverse complement strand
CTAACCCTAATTTGAAACGGCGATATCGATTTCAGCGCTAATCCCCCTCATTGCAGAGGAGTACAGAAATCGGTTTTAAGAGCCCTTTGTCGGAAAAAATGGCTTCATTGTGTGGACGGATGCAGGGTTAATTCGATTTAACGCTGCTAAGTCCGACAAACTCGTAGTATAGACCAGGCCTAAGGGACTGCCCATGCTGATCACTCTGCTGGTTTAGGGCCTCAGATTGTAAGGTCACCATGACAGGAATGTCGTCTTTTTTGACTAGATTGTGTCACATATGCTTACAGTGCTGTATAAGTAGGTTGTTGTTTAATTTTTAATTATAAAATAATTCTTTATGAAAGGTCTTGGCCAAAACTATTAACCCATCTCCCTGTAATCCCTTCTCATCCACGAACAATGTCCTAGACAGATGGAAAACATATTATGAAAGCGTGTTGAACCACACACCTGCTGACAGCTGTCCAGAGCTATGTGATCTGGTAAATCACGTGGCTGCAGACCTAGGGGAAAACACTGATCATCTGCGATAGCCTTTCGTACTTCCTCACTGACAAAGTTGCAGAATGGCAGTGCTGTTGGACCTGATGGTATTCCATCTGAGCTACGCAAAAGTGCCTGAGAATCAGTGAGCATCAGCTTGCATTGACTGTTCTTAAAAGTGCGATCATCAAACAATTTACCACCAGAATGGAAGGTTGGCATCATAGTGTCCCTGTACAAGGGCTAAGGATCTCACACAGAGTCTGGCAACTGTAGGCTGATCTCATTGTTATCAGTGCCTGGAAAGGTCTTTGGTCTCATTCTGTTTAGTAGGATGCAGCTGCTCCATTACAGACCTTGTCATCTACAGCAATCAGGTTTCACTGATGGGTGAACAACAGTGGACGCTGTCATAGAATCATAGAATCATAGAATATCAGGGTTGGAAGGGACCTCAGGAGATCATCTAGTCCAACCCCCTGCTCAAAGCAGGGCCAATCCCCAATTTTTGCCCAGATCCCTAAATGGCCCCCTTGAGGATTGAACTTACAACCCTCGGTTTAACAGGCCAATGCTCAAACCATTGAGCTATCCCTCCCCCTATCCTCCAGCTCTTGGCTGAGCTGTGCCAAGAATTTAACCTCCTGCTTCACGTGGTATTTGTCAATATAAAAGCAGTGTTCAATTTGGTTGACAGGTCAGCACTCACACTGAAAGGAGTTGGCATTCTAGATGTTTTGCTAAACCTGGCACGCAGTCTTCACACCAGTACTAGTGTGAGGAGTGTGCTTTTGATTCATGGCTTTTGCTGTGTTTCAACACAATCTCGGGTGTGCAGCAAGGATGCATTCTAACCCTATCACTTTTCTGTTGAGCAGCTGACTGGATATTAGGACTTGCTGCTCCACATGTTAGAATCAAGGCTGGCCAAGTAGCGTCCACTAATCAAGACTATGCCACTGACATTGCCTTTCTTGTGGAGAAGGCAGAGAATTTCAGCCCTGCCCTTCAAAGTCTCCAAGACACCACCAGCACTTTGGAGTTGACTGTTTTACTGCCATGAGATGTAGCTGGACCTACAGAATCCTTGGTGCAGGTGGAGTCAAGTACCATGGAGAAAACTTGTCAAGTTCATCTATCTAGGTTGCCGACAGAGTTCAAATGATGGCAGCAAACTGGACATTACTAGACTAATAAGAGTTGCTGCCTTCTATGTGAATTTTTGTGTTTTACTAAGGGAGACAAAAATGGCTTTGTGCTGAGGCAAAGTTCAGGATCTGTTAACCCCGTGTGCTACCTATATGGCAATATGGGTCAGAAACCTGGATCCTCTTACAAGCAGACTTGGAGCGCCTAGAGGCATTTCATACGTGCTCTATTGGCAAATCCTGAGCGTAAAGTGGTATGACATTTAGTGCAGTCAAAATCTTCCAGCATTCTGGTCTTCCTCATTGCATTTTCTTTGGCAATGCCACTAGGGTAGATAAAAACATCCCAGCACACTGTGCTGTCACACTTTCCATTGACATGCAAAGGGGTACATGCCTTTGTGTCGTTATCTGATAAAATGACCATGTAGATCATTGTTGCTACCACTGTTATACAATTGCAACAAATCTTATACAAAATGTAGCATGTAAGGTTATGATTCGCTGAATACGAGTATGCTATGTGTATGCACGTATCATTATTGTATTTCAAGTTATGAGTATTTATACCTGGATTTCAAATGTTTGCTCCTGGGGTAACACCCACAAGATATTTAGCCTGCACCCCTGCATCTTGAGGGGACTATTCAAATTAAGTGGCTCATCAAGGAACACTTATCTCACAATGGATCATGGGAGAGGCCTATCTACAGATAATGGACTTTCTGTGACTAAGCAAAATTATGCATGGACATGTGATTTGCCCATGGACTCCAAACTCCATCTTTTACCTGTAATTTTCTACTAGCTGTGCTGAGGGCTTTGTTTGACACAATGGATTTCCCTCCACATGGCAGAAGCTATAAAAAGTGCTGGAAACATCTCAATTTGTCTCTTTCATGCTCAAGCCTCTGGACTATGAACTTACACTAATGGGCGCATTCTAACCAAGGGATTGAGGACCTTCCAATGATTTGGAAGCAACCAGAGGCTTGACTTAAGCCAGCAGTTTATTCCATCACAGCTACAAGCCTGAACCAAGAACTTTGCAGTTATTGTGTGTATTTTAGAAATAAACTTTTAGTATCTAAAAGTTTGGCAACAACATGATATTTTGGGTAAGATCTGATTTGTATATTGACCTGGGTGTGCCTGGCTGGTCCTTTGGGATCAGAACCACATTTTATTCGATGAAATTGGTTTTAAAGAACCACTCATCTCTAAGTCTACTGGTTTTGGTGGTGATACAAGGGCTGGAATGCCTAAAGAAACTGCTGTTCTGACTTCTTCTGTTTCACCACACTGGCTAACAAGTTTACTTTTTTCAGAGTAGCAGCCGTGTTAGTCTGTATTCGCAAAAAGAAAAGGAGTACTTGTGGCACCTTAGAGACTAAAATTTATTAGAGCATAAGCTTTCGTGAGCTACAGATGAAGTGAGCTGTAGCTCACGAAAGCTTATGCTCTAATAAATTTGTTAGTCTCTAAGGTGCCACAAGTACTCCTTTTCTTTTTGCGAAGTTTACTTTTGTTGCTGGTTTGGTATAACTCATGGGAGAATAACCTCCAGTTTTGGGGGTGTATCTGCCCTATTTCTCAGCAGTTTGTCCTGAATTTGGTATTCTCAGTTGTGACCCACGGAGGCAGTCTTGACTCTACCTGATGTTGCCCGCGGGGCCACCTCAGACACTGTTGGATTTTGAGCCAGATCTGGGAACTTCACTGCACATCCATTAGCTGTATCATCCAATGGTAGTCACTCTGTGTAAGGCCCATCAGATCTCAAACCCAGGCCTGCAGAGCTGCTAGGCAGCAAACACCTCCCTGTTGCAGCCAGCAGCAGCGGTAGCCAGCTCATGCTCCATTCCCCATCACCTGCTGTGGACACAGATCATGGGAAGTCCCACCTCATAGGGTAGTAACCTCATGGCTCCTGATTGGCTCCTCCACCCCATACAACACCCAGGGGCATTCCAGGAAGTATCCAGCATGATCTTCTGTAGCTGCTGTGACTATTCCTGATGTCTGCTCTTGAACACCTGGCTTCAGCCTGGGCTTGATTTAGACCTTGGCTCCTGACCTGGACCTGAAACCTGACTTGGACTCTGGTCCTTGGTATTGATCCTGTCCTGGAATTAGACTACGAACTCCTCCACTATTGTCAGCCTCAGGTTTGACCTTGCTCCAACTATTTGTCCTGACTGCCCTCGTCAGGATCTTGGCAGTCTGGCTGGTGCAATGGTCCTCAGTAAACTGTCTGTTTGATGATGGGGGACCCCCACCTCCTCCACACATACACAATCCTAGGTCCTTTTAATTTTTTTTTTAAGCATTTTGCTAACTTTTCTTCTAACTGAATAGTCAGGAATTGGAATGATAGTGGAAGGTATTTTAGAAGTTGAAAGATGATTTACCTAAAGGCAGGGTGGTCTAGATGTTTGAGTGCAAAACTGGAAATCACACCACATGTGCACCATTTACAGGGGAAAGGACCCCTTTTGGGGAATTTAGAAAGGAGCCAAGATTAAGCCTTATAATTGGAGCCTTGTTACAATCCTGTGAGAATAGTTTCCCCTTCATCTTATGAATTTACAGTACAGCTGAAAAAAATCTAACTGGTTTTCTAATTACCTAAATAAGGCCATTTTAGGCATCTGACCTAATTTTTAGCCAGTCAAATATGCATGCAATAATTGACTAGTCCAGCCATCCCTATGGTGGAAAGTGGGGAGTTCAATGTAAGCGGTCCACACAGGTGGTCTGTTTAATTTCCTTTGTGCCCTTTTGCCTTTATGCAGCTGCCGATCTATTGAATGTTATCTTTTGCTTTTATTAGTTTGCCTGCCAGTCTTGCTTTGTATGTGTGAATAACTTAACCTAACCAACTCTCCTATCTACAGGGAATGCAGAGAGCTACCAATGTCACTTATCAAGCCCACCATGTCAGCAGGAACAAGAGAGGCCAAGTGGTGGGGACGAGAGGTGGCTTTCGCGGCTGCACAGTCTGGTTAACAGGTACAGTCAAACTCTGTGCATGGATTTATGAAGTTTTTCTTCATTTTTGTTTGCCCATTGTATCTCTTTTTTTTCTTCAACTTTTTCTTGCTAAATGTGAGTATGAGGCTTAGATTAAAACAAAGGGGCTTGTCAGGGTGCAAGACTCACCCCTGCGGCACCTCCTGCTGGCCTCTCAGGGATTTAGCTCTTCCAGCCTCCGGCACGCCCTCTGGAGGCCGGTGTCCCTCCCTGACCCTGGTGCCCCTTTTACCCAGGGTGCTGCACCCTGGCAGTACCCCCACAGTCTCTGGGTCTCCCCTCCCCAGGAAACCCCCACCTACTATCCCCACCTCGCCTCAGTCTTCGGCTACTGCTAGTCACCATTGAGCCCCTGCACACTGGGGCAGACTGCAGCAAATAAGCCAATCATCACAGGCAAGGGGGGGTTGGAACTGCTGCCTCTGCCTACCTGTGGGCTGTCCTGTTGCAACCTCATACCCTGTCTTAGGCCATCTGCCAGGTCTGCATCCTGGGGCTTTTCCAGTCTGGAGTCTTCCAGCTCCTCTGGCCTTCCCCAGCCCTCGTACACTCCCTAGTAGCCAGGCCCATCTCCCTCCACAATTAGAGAAGACTCTGTCTGCTCCTGGCCACTGCCCTCTTATAAGGGCCAGCTGAGCCTTGATTGGGGTGTGGCCACAGCTGAGCCTGCTTCCCCCAATCAGCCTGGGAACTGCTTGCTCCCAGCCACAGCCCTCTCCTGGGCTGTTTTAAGCCCTTCAAGGCAGGAGGGGTGACCACCCCGCTACAGGGCTACTGCTAGTTTGACTGCACAGTCATGGAGTAGGGAAAGGTTTGCTTATCTCCTAGAGAGAGCACTGAGTGTTGCCTGTAAAAAGAGATATTCAGTCCTTTTGTGGGTGGTTTTTTTTTTTTTTTTTTTTGAAGAGAGGTTCTTGGAAAGGGAAATGTTCTGTAGAATTACGGGTCTCATAACATATACTAAGTTTGTGTAGGAAAGCAAATGTTTCTCTTTAAATCTATGTAGTGGGATCCTGTTCAGGCTTGCAGGAAATTACTGTAGGATAGACAATAAAATGGTCTTTCTGCTTTGAACATGATTTTGAGTAGGCTAAATATCGGCTTACATTTGTGTAAACAAGACAGCACCATGCCAGTGTTAGGGAGCTTATTCCTTCACCCTCTTACTTCCCTGGTCCTTTTCACATGAACAGAGAGCAGCACTACCCGAAGTCCAAAGGTGCAAACAATTTGATGTTTATTGGGGTGAACTGCCAGCAAGCATGATTCCAGTTTCCTTCCTTAGTGTCCCTCTTCCCAGCTCTGACACCACAGAGCCTTACACCTGTGTCCCTGTTCCCATTCCTGCCCTTAGCCAAACATGATTCCAATTTCCCCACCCCCATTCCCTGTTCCCATTTCCCTCACCCACCCACTTCCTGATTTACTATATTGTCTGCAGTCAAACTTGAGTTCTGCGTAGCTATACCTTAACCAGTCATTTTACTGAAATTTAACTAACCAATCCTAACATATTGTAACATGATTATTTAACCAATTATATCCCACCACCTTAATTAGTTTACACCCAGCAAAATTAATTATACAGCAGACAGAAACAATTACAGAACCAGACAGAGATTATACAGACGAACAATGGGGAAATGGGGACTACAGTGATAGAACAAACACAGAAATGAGGATTTCACATCCCAGCTATTGATAAGTGAGTTCTTGCCAGACAGGATGCTATCAAACTAAGTTTCCTTTTACATCTTCTAGGCCCTTCCCTTTCTCTGCAGGCGATAGGCATTATCAGGACAGGATTGTATTCCTAACAGCCCAATAGCACCTTATTTCAATGTGACTAGTTTGGAATGTGAGGATGTGACTGATTTTTTTTTCCCAGTTTATGGCTACCTCTGTTGCTTAGTCAAAGGCCTTAGCATAAGAACAGGGCCTCAGACTGTTACAGTAAGAGAAGGACCTTACACTGGCAGACAGTGATTTTGATTCTTTCTTTTATACCTATATATATAACTAGCCAAGTGATAAGAGTATAAGCCTTTACAGACAGGCCTGAATATCTATATCCTAACAGCCAGGATCAAGAACTTCCTTCAAATATCATTTTAAATGGCACTGTTGATTTAAGTCTCACTGCTGCTTCCAAATATAAATATGGCAAATTCTAAGAACCTTGGTAAGCAGACTTAGAGAAAAACCAGAAGTAAAAGTACTGATTTCTGTCAGGATTCACAGGATGAAATTGGCCCTTTATTGCCTGTATAGGCTCCAGGCAGAAAGTTGGAATGGCTGTTTCTGAAAAACCTTGAAGCTGCACTACAAAAGGATGGGATTTTCAGAAGTGGCAAGTGACTTCGGATCACAAGACTCTCCATGGGATGTGTGCTCCTAAGGCGCATCTTCGCTTTTGAAAATCCCACTAAAAGTCTATAAGAGCGCCTTAAACTTTTTTGCATATCTCTGTGCACAAAACGATACATGATTTTAAAACTGCTGTAGAGGATTTCAGAGGTTCTGCAGATGAGCTCCCTCATATGGACAACACAATGGAAACCTAAGTCTTGTTTGATCCCATAGATGATACCATGATATAAATACATAGTCAAGTGCTTCAGAGGCAGAGTAGCGAATCAGAGCCATTAAAGACAGGTTCTACAGCACATGATCAGAGCAGTGAAAAGCAAATAAAGTCTTAGGTTACTGGATCATCTTAATTTGGTTTCTTTATTCAAAATTAATCTTTTTTTTTTTTTGTACCACCAGGTTTACATCTTAAATACCTGGCAACCTTTTCAACATAATCTTTCAGGCAGATGTCCAAAGTAGCCCATTAAAGGCTAAGAGGAAAAACTAGGGCTCTCTGAGCAATGAAGTGTCTAGGTACTGTTTACATTTCCCCACTCCCCTCATTCCCCCCCAAGGTTTTAGGGCCTGAGCTTAACTACCCTGAAGTTGATGGGTTGACTTTCTTGGTTGACTTCAGTAGTCTTTGGGTCAGGCCCTTACTGTATGAGATTCTTTCTTATATTTTAATGGATTTATCTGCAACTTGTCAAGATTCTAAATTGCAGTGTTTGTTCCTTCACTTGATATCCCCCTCTTTGTAAATTACAGAAAATTATCATTCCTCTTCAGGTTTATGTGATAGTGTACCATTCTCTTTGTTCTTCCTTATGGTCTAGGTCCAGAATGTTAAAGTAGTACATTAACCAGCATATCAATAGTGTCAGGCAAGTCATATCACTGAGTTCATTACCACTCAAATAGGTATTGCTTTTCTGTTTTGTAGGATCTCTGCCTCCCTTTTTTGAAGACAAAGAATTTTCTGTCAATGATTAAGATTTTTTTAGTCTTTTTTTCCCCTCAAGTGGTTACTCTTTGAGATGACTGTTGCTCTTAAATTTTTTCACCCTGTTGCTGTCTTGTTTGTTTTCTCAGGTTACTTTTCAGTCAGGCCCTCCAACTTTGTCTGCTTTAAGAATCTGTCATGTGTATCTCCGTAATCCTACAACACACAGTCACAGGCCCTGATCCAGCAAAGTACTTAAATGTTTAGCTTGAAGCACATGAGTAGTCTTATTGACTTCAGTTAAGTTTAAAGTTAAGCATGTGCTTAAGTTCTCTGATGGATTGGAGCCTTCATGAGCAGTCTTCACTGAGTTCAGTGCTACTACTATCTAGTTTGCAGAAGATGGCAACTGCACTGGAGACTTGTGTGAGCACTGCTTAATCTGTCCCTGGTATTTCTCTCATTCCGTAGTCGAAGTCAGGAAGGAGAAAGTAGCAGCGCAATAAGAGGCTTCTTATTGTAGACCATGGAGCTCCTATTCAGATGGCCTCTCTGGCTCAAATTTCCTTCATCTGCTTAAAAATATTTGAGGGGGGTGTGAGAGAGTGACTGAATATAAACAGAGGAAGCTGATGGAGTTTAACATAATTTTTCTCCCATTTCTTAAAGTGGTGTACGTTTAATGACTAATTGGTCTAACTTTTTTGTTTTTGTCTTGTTTAGGGCTGTCTGGGGCTGGGAAGACCACAGTTAGCATGGCACTGGAGGAGTATTTAGTGTGCCATGATATTCCATGCTACACATTGGATGGTGACAATATTCGCCAAGGCCTTAATAAGAATCTGGGCTTCAGTCCGGAAGACAGGGAAGAAAATGTTCGACGTATTGCTGAGGTTGCTAAGTTGTTTGCAGACGCTGGTCTGGTGTGCATCGCTAGCTTTATCTCTCCTTATACCCAAGTAAGCATACTGCCTTGGTACATATTTATGGTGCTACAGGATGCAATAGTTTGCTGTGCCACAAATGTGTTCATATCACCAGTCTCACTGGAGAAAACACATGTAAAATTTGTCAGTGTCACTCAATGAACATTTTTAAGCTCTAGGAATCGTCCATTTAGCCTCTCTTCCGCTGATAAATATAGTATACATTTTTGGTATGTAAGCTTGAATTTCCTTTGAGTTGCCTTAGAGATACAACTGTAGGTGACATCTCATGAATTTCCTAGCCAAGTTGAACTTTTTTCAGTATTAGTGCAGTCCCTGCATCTACTAAATTTAAAATGGGAGCTTTCTTTTAGTGTAATTTTGTCACAGCTGAGAAAAACAAATTTTCTCATTAGGACAAGGGGGAAAAGGAAAAAAGACAAACTAAAATTTCAGTGTTTTTTCGCATGTCCGCGTTAGAGCCATCTGGATTTCTTTGTTTTTAAATACTGAGAAGGTGGAGAATATGCTTCATCTGGAAAACATAATTCAACTGTTAAAACCTCTTTTCCCCCCACCTCAAATATACAGCATGGTCTTTACTTCCTTAAATTGTGCAAGCAAAATATGCACTTGAGCATGCAAAATGGGTAACTGTGTTCAACTTGTTCAGTTGGTTGTTGCATGCAGTTTTGCATGTGTATTTAGATGTGGCTTTTTGGAAATACAGCATAAATGTGTGTGTACATTTTGTACTGTTAAGAATTTTTCATTGTGTCTGTGGAGATGTACTCAGTGAATGAAGGGGAGAGAGTTGGTGAATGGACACCAGGGAGCATCTTTCAAAATAGTTTTTATGGAGGAGGTCTATAGTGTGACAGTTTCCAAGTGAGAATTATCTCAGTATTTCTCTGGGTGTTGCGCTGTAAGCTACTCTTTAAAGAATAGTTTGGAGAGTTCAGGATCCTGTAGCAGGCCAGAAGTTCTAGAGATGAGAAAAATGCTCTATTGTGTATTTGTTTAGAGATCAAGAAATCTAGATTTAATATTTTAATGAATTGCTTTTTTAATGATGGCTAGTGATTGGGAATCTTTTGACTAATAATATGCTCTCAGTAGGACTGTATTTGTAAAATGTATATGTGGTATTTGGGGCTGCCCAAGCCTAGTTAGGTCGAGGTGTGCAGAAAGAAAGTTTCAGAGTAGCAGCCGTGTTAGTCTGTATTCGCAAAAAGAAAAGGAGTACCGGTGGCACCTTAGAGACTAACAAATTTATTAGAACATAAGCTTTCGTGAGCTACAGCTCACTTCATCGGATAGCTCATGAAAGCTTATGCTCTAATAAATTTGTTAGTCTCTAAGGTGCCACCGGTACTCCTCTTTTATTTTAGAAAGAAAGTTGGTATTCAGTGGAAAGCTTTCCCCCCCCCCCCAAAAAAAAAGATCGGGGCGGGGGGAGGTTTGAGAAGAGTTGGCAGATTCCTGGGCAGTAAGTGATATCCCTTCATGGCTTCAATGAAATAGGGTAGATGTATTACTCCCAATGGGAGATAACTCCCAATATTTTGGGGGGGGGGAATAGAATATCCCATTGTGCATATGACTTGGGTATAAAAATCCAGTCCTGTATAAACTACCTCTGAATTTAGTGTCAATTTTACTATACAGACAGCAGCAGACCCACTAATCATATGTAGTTTGTACTTTATGGAAGGAACATATTTCCCCCCCCCCCCACACACTATTTTGTGATTGCAATCTTAAATAAGCTAATGTCCTTCAAATATTCTTCTTGAATTTTTTCTGCTTCAAAATTCTATTTAAAATCTGTTAATGCTTTTCCCCCCTCCCTGTTCAGGATCGGAGCAATGCCAGGCAAATTCATGAAGGTGCAAGTTTGCCTTTTTTTGAAGTATTTGTGGATGCTCCACTGCATGTCTGTGAAAAGAGAGATGTCAAAGGACTCTACAAAAAAGCCCGGGCTGGAGAAATTAAAGGTGAATCTAAGTATAGTCACATCTTTTCCATGCTAAACTTTGATCTTGTTGTAATGGTTGGCTCTATGGACAAATAAATAAAGGGCACACTCCAGGCTACATTTCATTAAGTGCAGTGAATTGACACTGGACCAGGACTCAAACAACTGGATTTCTATTCCCTACTCTGCCCCTAGCCTGCTGTGTAAGCTTGGGAAAGTTGCTTTGTCTCTCTCTGTGACTGTTTCTCCTCCCACCCTTTAGCAGGCTTCTCTATTATAAGCTCTTTGGAGCAGGAACAGTTTTTCCACTCTGTACAGTGCCATTGTGGGGTCCTGAGCTAGTTTCCATGTGTAGACATTACTGTAATGCTAATAATGGTCTGCCAAAAAAGTAATGGAAAAGTACATTCACAATCCTTCCTTCTGTAAAGCTGCATCATGAAGACCGGTTTTACAAATTTATTTTTGTGGTGCTGAAGAAGCTATGGTTGTGTGCTGATGCTCTGTTGCATTTTAAAACCCCAAATAAGACCCACTGCCCCACTAGAAAAAATTTAAAAAGCTGGAAAAAAAATCCTAATGGATTGGAACCGGTCAGCAATTTTGCTTAAGGATAACCTCATATAACTGCCTTTTTGCTGGATAGTAGTCCTGCAACTTGTAGTGGTTAGCAGTAGTCATTCTGCCTGTATTTGGAAGCAAAACAGTGTTGTACAGTATTTGCTTCAGCTACTCAATTTCAAAGACTTTAAGGGTAGAAGGGACCATCATGATCATTTAATCTGACCTCCTGCATGTTGCAGGCCACAAAACCTGCAATAGGCCCATAACCTCTGGCTGAGTTACTGAAATCTTGATTTAAAGACTTCAAGTTACAGAGAATCTGCCATCTTTTTCTCTAGAGATGATGAAGCTACTGAATCAAAGACCGCTTAATGCATATCTGGATTTCTGTGGAGGTGATTGTGGGTGTGACGGTTCGATCATAGAAACCTCCTTGGGATTGTCACCTGATGTGGTGAAACTACCTCTGAGCCCATTTTCTCTGCCAGTTTGGGCCTCCAGAACCCTGCCTTGTTGTGCCAGACATGCCAGTCTGCTCCAACACAGATCCAGGGTCTGAACCACGTGCCCCAAAGCTGCAGACTTAACTGAAAATAGCTTAAGAAGTACTCCTGTCTCCAGCACCCAGACACCCAGCTCCCAATGGGATCCAAACCCCAAATCAATTTGTTTTACTCTGTATAAAGCTTATACAGGTAAACTAAAAAATTGTTCAACCTCTAACACTGATAGAGAGAGATGCACAGCTTTTTGCTTCTGCAGGTATTAATACTTGCTCTGGGTTAATTAATAAGAAAAAGTGATTTTATTAAATATAAATACAAGGATTTAAGTGGTTCCAAGTAATAACTGACAGAACAAAGTGAATTACCAAGCAAAATAAAACAAAAACATGCAAGTTTAGGCCTAATTCAGTAGGAAACTAAATGCAGGTAAACCTCACCCTCAGAAATGTTCCAATAAGTTTCTCTCACAGACTAGACCCCTTCCTAGTCTGGGTCCAGCAATCACTCACATCCCCATACTTAAAAAGAAATGGAGTACTTGTGGCACCTTAGAGACTAACAAATTTATTAGAGCATAAGCTTTCGTGAGCTACAGCTCACTTCATCGGATGCATCCGATGAAGTGAGCTGTAGCTCACGAAAGCTTATGCTCTAATAAATTTGTTAGTCTCTAAGGTGCCACAAGTACTCCTTTTCTTTTTGCGAATACAGACTAACACGGCTGCTACTCTGAAACCTGTCATGGGGAAATAGTTTTACTTTGTGTAATGACTCATCCATTCCCAGTCTCTATTCAAGCCTAAGTTAATTGTATCCAGTTTGCAAATTAATTCCAATTCAGCAGTCTCTCGTTGGAGTCTGTTTTTGAAGCTTTTTTGTTGAAGTATAGCCACTCTTAGGTCTGTGATCGAGTGACCAGAGAGATTGAAGTGTTCTCCAACTGGTTTTTGAATGTTATAATTCTTGACGTCTGATTTGTGTCCATTCATTCTTTTACGTAGAGACTGTCCAGTTGGCCAATGTACATGGCAGAGGGGCATTGCTGGCACATGATGGCATATATCACATTGGTAGATGCGCAGGTGAACGAGCCTCTGATAGTGTGGCTGATGTGATTAGGCCCTATGATGGTATCCCCTGAATAGATATGTGGACAGAGTTGGCAACGGGCTTTGTTGCAAGGATAGGTTCCTGGGTTAGTGGTTCTGTTGTGTGGTGTGTGGTTGCTGGTGAGTATTTGCTTCAGATTGGGGGGCTGTCTGTAAGCAAGGACTGGTCTGTCTCCCAAGATCTGTGAGAGTGATGGCTCGTCCTTCAGGATAGGTTGTAGATCCTTGATGATGCGTTGGAGGGGTTTTAGTTGGGGGCTGAAGGTGATGGCTAGTGGCGTTCTGTTGTTTTCTTTGTTGGGCCTGTCCTGTAGTAGGTGACTTCTGGGTACTCTTCTGGCTCTGTCAATCTGTTTCTTCACTTCAGCAGGTGGGTATTGTAGTTGTAGGAATGCATGATAGAGATCTTGTAGGTGTTTGTCTCTGTCTGAGGGGTTGGAGCAAATGCGGTTATATCGTAGTGCTTGGCTGTAGACAATGGATCGAGTGGTATGATCTGGATGAAAGCTAGAGGCATGTAGGTAGGAATAGCGGTCAGTAGGTTTCCGATATAGGGTGGTGTTTATGTGACCATCGCTTATTAGCACCGTAGTGTCCAGGAAGTGGATCTCTTGTGTGGACTGGTCCAAGCTGAGGTTGATGGTGGGATGGAAATTGTTGAAATCATGGTGGAATTCCTCAAGAGCTTCTTTCCATGGGTCCAGATGATGAAGATGTCATCAATGTAGCGCAAGTAGAGTAGGGGCATTAGGGGACGAGAGCTGAGGAAGCGTTGTTCTAAGTCAGCCATAAAAATGTTGGCATACTGTGGGGCCATACGGGTACCCATCGCAGTGCCGCTGATTTGAAGGTATACATTGTCACCAAATGTGAAATAGTTATGGGTCAGGACAAAGTCACAAAGTTCAGCCACCAGGTTAGCCGTGACAGTATCGGGGATACTGTTCCTGACGGCTTGTAGTCCATCTTTGTGTGGAATGTTGGTGTAGAGGGCTTCTACATCCATAGTGGCTAGGATGGTGTTTTTAGGAAGATCACCAATGGACTGTAGTTTCCTCAGGAATCGGTGGTGTCTCGAAGATAGCTGGGAGTGCTGGTAACGAAGGGCCTGAGGAGGGAGTCTACATAGCCAGACAATCCTGCTGTCAGGGTGCCAATGCCTGAGATGATGGGGGCGTCCAGGATTTCCAGGTTTATGGATCTTGGGTAGCAGATAGAATACCCCAGGTCAGGGCTCCAGGGGTGTGTCTGTGCGGATTTGTTCTTGTGCTTTTTCAGGGATTTTCTTGAGCAAATGCTGTAGTTTCTTTTGGTAACTCTCAGTGGGATCAGAGGGTAATGGCTTGTAGAAAGTGGTGTTGGAGAGCTGCCTAGTAGCCTCTTGTTCATGCTCCGACCTATTCATGATGACGACAGCACCTCCTTTGTCAGCCTTTTTGATTATGATGTCAGAGTTGTTTCTGAGGCTGTGGATGGCACTGTGTTCTGCATGGCTGAGGTTATGGGGTAAGCGATGCTGCTTTTCCACAATTTCAGCTCGTGCACGTCGGCGGAAGCAGTCTATGTAGAAATCCAGGCTGCTGTTTCGACCTTCAGGAGGAGTCCACCTAGAATCCTTCTTTTTGTAGTGTTGGCAGGAAGGTCTCTGTGGGTTAATATGTTGGTCAGAGGTGTGTTGGAAATATTCCTTGAGTCTGAGACGTCGAAAATAGGATTCTAGGTCACCACAGAACTGTATCATGTTCGTGGGGGTGGAGGGGCAAAAGGAGAGGCCCCGAGATAGGACAGATTCTTCCGCTGGGCTAAGAGTATAGTTGGATAGATTAACAATATTGCTGGGTGGGTTACGGGAACCATTGTTGTGGCCCCTTGTGGCATATAGTAGTTTAGATAGCTTAGTGTCCTTAGTGTCACATAAACACCACCCTATATCGGAAACCTACTGACCGCTATTCCTACCTACATGCCTCTAGCTTTCATCCAGTTCATACCACTCGATCCATTGTCTACAGCCAAGCACTACGATATAACCGCATTTGCTCCAACCCCTCAGACAGAGACAAACACCTACAAGATCTCTATCATGCATTCCTACAACTACAATATCCACCTGCTGAAGTGAAGAAACAGATTGACAGAGCCAGAAGAGTACCCAGAAGTCACCTACTACAGGACAGGCCCAACAAAGAAAACAACAGAACGCCACTAGCCATCACCTTCAGCCCCCAACTAAAACCTCTCCAACGCATCATCAAGGATCTACAACCCATCCTGAAGGACGAGCCATCGCTCTCTCAGATCTTGGGAGACAGACCAGTCCTTGCTTACAGACAGCCCCCCAATCTGAAGCAAATACTCACCAGCAACCACACACCACACAACAGAACCACTAACCCAGGAACCTATCCTTGCAACAAAGCCCGTTGCCAACTCTGTCCACATATCTATTCAGGGGATACCATCATAGGGCCTAATCACATCAGCCACACTATCAGAGGCTCGTTCACCTGCGCATCTACCAATGTGATATATGCCATCATGTGCCAGCAATGCCCCTCTGCCATGTACATTGGCCAAACTGGACAGTCTCTACGTAAAAGAATGAATGGACACAAATCAGACGTCAAGAATTATAACATTCAAAAACCAGTTGGAGAACACTTCAATCTCTCTGGTCACTCGATCACAGACCTAAGAGTGGCTATACTTCAACAAAAAAGCTTCAAAAACAGACTCCAACGAGAGACTGCTGAATTGGAATTAATTTGCAAACTGGATACAATTAACTTAGGCTTGAATAGAGACTGGGAATGGATGAGTCATTACACAAAGTAAAACTATTTCCCCATGGTATTTCTCCCCCCCACCCCACCCCCCCACTGTTCCTCTGATATTCTTGTTAACTGCTGGAATTAGCCTACCTGCTTGTCACCATGAAAGGTTTTCCTCCTTCCCCCCCCTGCTGTTGGTGATGGCTTATCTTAAGTGATCACTCTCCTTACAGTGTGTATGATAAACCCATTGTTTCATGTTCTGTGTGTGTGTGTATATAAATCTCTCCTCTGTTTTTTTTCACCAAATGCATCCGATGAAGTGAGCTGTAGCTCACGAAAGCTTATGCTCTAATAAATTCGTTAGTCTCTAAGGTGCCACAAGTACTCCTTTTCTTTTTGCGAATACAGACTAACACGGCTGCTACTCTGATCCCCATACTTACTGTCCTTTGTTTCAGTTTCTTTCGGGCATCTCTTTGGGGGTGAAGAGGCAATCTTCTGAGCCAGCTGAAGACCAAATGGAAGGGTTTCCAAGGCCTTTTATATGCTCTCTCTTGTGGGAGGAAAACCCTCTTGTTCTCCTCTGCAGAATCACAGCTACAAGATGGAGTTTTGGAGTCACATGTCCATGCATGACTCAGTTCTTTACTGGCCAATGCCATTGTTTGCATGTTTGTTTGAACGTTGGCGTCTCCCAAAGTGCATTGTCGGTTAAGTGTTTCTTGACTGGGCACTTATTGAGAATATTCCTTTCTCAAGAAGCTGACCAAATGCTTCACTGAGGCTACTTAGAATCAAACACATTGAGATACAACTACATAGCCAGTATTCATAACTTCAACTACAAAAATGATGCACACAAATACACACACACACACACAGAGCATAATCATAACCAGCAAATCATAACCTTTCCATAGACACCTCACACAACAACCGTTGTACAATATTTGCTGCAAATATATAGTAGTTGTTGCAACAATGATCTATACTGTCACAGTTTATGTCAATAATGTCATACACTGATAGAGAGTTATGCATAGCCATTTGCTCCCCCAGGTACTGATTACTTACTCCTGGTTAATTGATAAGCAAAAGTGATTTTATTAAGTATAAAAAGTAGGATTTAAGTGGTTCCAAGTAATAACAGAGAAGACAGTAAATTACCAAGCAAAATAAAACAAAACACGCAAGTCTAAGCCTAATACATTCAGAAAATGATTACAGATGAAATCTCACCCCTCAGAGATGTTCCAATAAGCTTCTTTCACAGACTGGACTCCTTCCTAGTCTGGGCCCAATCCTTTCCCCTGGTACAGTTCTTGTTAGTTCCAGCTCAGGTGTTAAGTAGCGGATTTCTCATGACTGGAACCTCTTTTGTTCTGTTCCACCCCCTTGTATAGCTTTGGCACAAGGTGGGAATCTTTTGTCTCTCTGGGTCCCCACCCCTCCATCTAAATGAAAAAGCCCCAGGTTTAAGATGGATTTCAGTATCGGGTGACATGGTCTCACATGTCCTGTGAGACCCCAAGCTTTAATTCTTCCCAGCCTGACTCACGGGAAGGTGTGCAAGTAAACAGAGCCATTTACAACCAGTTGTCCTAGTTGATGGGAGCCATCAGGATTCCAAACCACCATTAATGGCCCACACGTTGCATAATTACAATAGGGCCTTAGAGTTATATTTCATATTTCTAGTTTGATACGAGAAAGATACATTTATACAAATAGATGACCACACTCAGTTAATTATAAGCTTTGTAATGATACCTTACAAGAGACGTTTTGTATGAAGCATATTCCAGTTAAATTATATTCACGCTCATTAACATATTTTCATAAAATCATATGGAGTGCAGCGTCACAGTAGGATTGCCTCCCTGGAGGGAGAGGCATGATGGCATGATTAGTTAGAAGCTCCTCTGTTTCAGAGTAGCATGTTAAGTACAGAGGGCAGAGAAAATGATAGTGTCTGATTTGAGATGTAAATATAGTCTTTAGGAATGTAATAGCCATGTATAGCAGGCTTTAACAACTCGTTTAACTACTTCAGCTGTATTAGCCATAGCAATGTGCCAGAAAAACCACTGTGATGTTTTGCCCTTTAGAGTTCTGTATGTTGAATCAAAAACTTGTTAATCAATCTTGAGTGCAGATAAGCAAAATATGTAAAGATTTTAAAATGCATTCCATATCAAAGCAATTACAGTAAGGACAGCCAAAAGGGTGTCTAACTAGTAACTCCAGATTGTTGTACATTGTGCTTTTGCAACATGTGGTATATTCTGTTTACTGTAAAAGGGTGCATTTAGAAAGATCGGACAGTGATAATAAAGGGCCTCATTTAAGAAGTTAGTCACCATTCAAAATAGTGTCAAAGAAGTTAAAACTACGTACTCTGCCATACTGTGTGTCTGCCTACAGCCAGGCGGCTACAGTCGAATAATATAAAAACCAGTCTGAAGTATGGAGGAATCTTCAGTTCTATCTTCTGTCATGCAGGTTTTACTGGCATTGACTCGGAGTATGAAAAGCCTGAGGCCCCAGAACTAGTGCTGAAAACTGATTCCTGTGACGTGAATGATTGCATTCAACAAGTAGTGGAACTCCTTCAAGAAAGGGTAAGGAGATGTGGTGGTGTTGTCTGATATTGATTTAAGTTTTGGTTTAAATTTATCTCCAAATTTGATTTCTTTTAAAAGTAAGTGTTATGAAACTAAAGAGCAATAAAAATCTTTTCCACGATTAAAAAAAAAAAATCAATCCACTGTGAACAGTTGTCTTTAAACTCACCCTGCAGAGTCTTAAAAACAAACGTTGTAGTAGTAAGAACCTGAAAGTGGAAAACAGAGTGTAAACAAAAATGAAACTTACTTCATTTTCATTGTCTAAGCTGAGAGACTCAAAAAGTGAGGAGCTCTGATACCTCACAACTTGTTCATCAGTAATATCATGGTAAAGTGCATATAGCAACATTATAAATAAAGTTATGAACATAAACTGAAATCCATGGCTGAAGAGTATTTCCCAGTTAAGTCTGGGGAGTGGTTAAACCAGTTCCTCAAAGATAAAGGGCAAGCTAATGCCCCAGCCAGGTGTCAACAAAGCTAATGAGCCATTACCTACCAAGTGGCCATTATTTACAAAAAAAAAAAGGGGGGGGGGGGAGGGCAGGGACAAAGACTTGCATCTTAGCACAGGCTTCAGAGTAGCAGCCCTGTTAGTCTGTATTTGCAAAAATAAAGGAGTACTTGTGGCACTTTAGAGACTAACAAATTTATTTGAGCGTAAGCTTTCGTGAGCTACAGCTCACTTCATCGGATTCATTTCTGGATGTAATGCATCCGATGAAGTGAGCTGTAGCTCACGAAAGCTTATGCTCAAATAAATTTGTTAGTCTCTAAGGTGCCACAAGTACTCCTTTTCCTTTATTTTTGCATCTTAGCACAGAAACAGCATGGAGATTTTTTTCTTCCTGAGACTGGCAGTCTCCTACTTTCCAACTGGAAAAGCTTTTAAAAGAGGAACAGGTTTCAGAGTAGCAGCCGTGTTAGTCTGTATTCGCAAAAAGAACTCCTTTTTTTTAAAAGAGGAACAGGGGCAAATACCCCAAGGGGCCTTCCCCCCCCATCTGCCTCTGGCATGGAACCTAAGACGACAGAGGAAAACAGCCATTAGACTCTGGGGGGACGGGAGGGGATGTGGGTCCTGACCTGAAGAGTTTGGTTAGTGATCTTGCTGGAAGCGTGTGGTGAGAAATTTTGCTTGAATCTAATACAGTTTAAGCACCAGTAAGCTTTTTATCTTGATGTTTCATGTAATCATTTTTTACTTTTATGCCTCATTATTTGTACTCACTTAAAATCTCTCTCTTTGTAGTTAATATACTTGTTTTATCTAATCCAGTGAATTTTAGTTGAATGTCTGGGTAACTTTTTAAGATAATAAGATGGTATATTATTCCCTTAAAAGAATAATTGAGTTAATACATTTGAGCAGTCCAAGAGAGAGCTGGGCAGTACAGGACACACATTTTGGAGTGGAGGAGGGGGAGGGGATGGGAATCTGGGACTGAGGGTGTGATGTGGTTAGATGTGATGTGGCAAGGGTGACACAGCCCCTCACTGGTCTGACTTTTACCCCAGTATGTGACACACAGCCACCCCTGTCACTGTAGCGTCTGAGCACCTCACAATGTTTAATGTATTTATCCTTGCAGCACCTCTGTCAGATAGGGGCAGTACTATTCTCTTTATTTTACAGAGTCTCTGTGTCTCAGGTCCCCAAGTGACTGTGAAGAGCAAGGAATTAAATCTAGGTCTAGAGTGCCAGGGTAACACCCTAGCCATAGGCCATCATTGTCTGAATATTCTCATATAGGGAAGCGTTACTTGCCATATATAAAATGCTACTAATAACTTGATCACAGGATCTCTTGCACTTCCTACTAGGAAAAGCCATCTCAGTTCTAAAACTTCATAAATCAAGAGACCAGCAGCATGTGAGCCCATGTAACAAGCCTCCAGTTCTTTGCTTAGTGCACTAGGTCTGGTATGCTGACTAGGATTTGGCATTTTTCTCAATTAAACTGGTTTACTCTGCCCCTTGCTTAGGCCATACTGTAGCACTTACTAAGAAGAGAGAGAGTGAATAACTATTCAGGGAAGGGCATGGGAGACTTTCTTGTCATTCCTCCCCTGAAGGACGAAGAGGGTGAATCCAGAAGGGAGTGTTGCTGCGCCAGAGACTGTCTACACTACATCGTTTACAGTGGCGTAGCAGTAGTTCTTCTGGGGAAGACCCTCTAAGCTGATGGGACAGAACTCTCCCATCGGCTTAACTCCCGCCTCCATGAGAGGCGGTAGCTATGTTGGCAGAAGAGCTTCTCCTGTTCACATAGTGCTGTTTACACCAGTGCTTAGGTTAGCATAATTTGTCACTCAGGTGTGTAGATTATTCACACCCTTTAGTGATGTAAATTATACCGAAGTAATTTGTAGTGTAGACATAGCCTTAGTCTCAAGTGAATTATGTATGCTTTAAGAATCTATTAGGAGTAGTATTTTACCTGTAATAAGCATGTGGATTCTCTTCTTTAGCAATCTATTAGGACTAGCAGAGGAAAAGCAGCAGAGGGAAGACCAGATTAAAAAATTTGATTTTGTTTAAAATAGTTATGAAGCAATCCTTATGCAAAATGTTGGTATTCCTTGAATTTTTTGAAGGGAAACGAGCAGCTTTGATGTCTTCCTGAAATCTGTGGTAAAAGCTGGTAGTTTAATGGCTATCCAAGGGTTATGTAATCCCAAATTAGAGAGATGTGTGTGAAATTGGTATAGGATTCCTCATAATCCTGCATCTTCCATTTCACTCATGCTTTTGAAATGGAGTAGGAGGAGGTTTCTGAAGCACTGAATCATGTCTGGATTCCTGTGAATCTTGTCATGGCTGGAGAAGTGCTGGATGTAGCAACATCAGTACAGGTACAGTCCTCCACTTTGGTGCTCCACTAGTGGGCATGGAGATCCACAAATAGAAGGAGAAGATGAGTTTCAGTGGGGAGTTTCAGAGTTGAATTGCGGAGATGCACAAAAAGATGGAAGGTAGTAGTGAAATAGCAGAAGATGTTAGTTCTTGCTGGGTTTGGTTTGTGTTCTCTTTGGTGATATAGCTGTAGTAACTGAAGAAATATCATCAGTAGGATTCAGGAAGGAGAGTTGATGAGAAATCAACTCTGAAATGGGACTGTGCATCTAGAGGGGGAAGAAAATACAAAAATATATCTCCATGGGCTCCTGGTAGAAAAGGATGTGAGGGTAGACTTGAGAATAAGGAAGTATGGGAGAGAAGTGAGACATCAAATGGGGTTTTGAAGAAGTCTTACTGCAGAGGAGACGAGACAAGGAAAAGAAAGGAGTTAGGACACGGATGAATGTAGGAATTGGGTATTAATAATTGCTTTAATAATAGCACCAGCTAAATGATTTGGTGATGATGATAATAATAATAATAGCAGCATTTTGCTCAGTTAGAATGCTGGCATGGTTCTGTTCCATGTTTAATATGTTTAATTATCATCATCCCCAAATCATTTAGCTGGTGCTTTTATTCAAAGCAATTATTAATACTGTACAGCATGTTATAACTTTATACAAGGGAGTTAGTAGAGCTATATACCTCTTAAGGTAAAGATCCAAAAAGATACACATTTTAAAAATTGCTCAAATAACCTGCCGCAAACATAACATATGAATGTGCATGACACTGACTTCTATAGCATAAATACAAATGTGAAACAACAAAACAGACTGTTTAACAGTATTGACTCATTAATATTTATTTTGGAGTGTCACAAACTGTCACTGTGAATGCACAGTGTGGGGAAAAAAAATACAGGAAAAGGCTGATTATTACAGGATAGAACACCACGTTTAAGTTGTAGTACAAAAACAATTGCCTTGTGTCACTGTGTTTAGCCTGTGAGTGTTGCTGAAATACTGAACAGTGCGTTCTGTTAACTTGATGTGGAACGCTAGTCACCAATAAGCCTTAGAGTCACGCTGGGACATTTATGTAGGGATAAGAGATCAGTGTCCAACCTGCTGCTGTATTTATTTTAAGGATAGAAATGGTTTAACATACTAAAATGAAGTATTGTTCTGTGATAGACCAATATTAAGGTGGATTGAAAGCTATTTTTCTTCATGCTGAGGTCCACAGATCCATTACAATGGTACTGCAGTGTGGGGGCAGAACCAGACCTATCAGTTACTGGCAACAGGAGAATATCCAACTTTCTGAAATAACCTACAATTTTATCTGTATCTGCAGCAGCCGATGGCTTAGCAAGACCTTCCTCTTGCAGAGCATTATTGAGGACCATTCGGAACTTCATTTCCAATTTTCAGACTAACATTTCAGTTCAATATGTCCATGTAATTCCCAGCTTTGTCCAGGGCTACATTAGGTTCTTGGAGAGATTGTCCCCTTAACTCCCCTTTCCTTACTGCCCACCATTTCTTTCCTTCCCTGGCCTCCATTGTATAAGGCCAGAAGATTCTTGTGTGTGCAATCAAAACTTAACTTGGTATCTGTAATAAAGATAAATGTGGCTATTTTCCATGGTGGTCAAGGACTCGATATCTTCTAACTGGGGGGAGATTCTATCTTCACTATACAAGCCCTTTGTAGACAGCCAAGTCCAGGCAGGCACTCTCTGTCCTTTCATTTGAGCATAAAATCACAGGTGGCAACAGTTTAATAAAAAAAAATTAATTGTCCTCTAACAATATGTGCCTCAACATGGTTTCACAAGCAGCTCTAACATGGGTGGACTGTATTGCAAGTCTCTCTCTCTCTCTCTCTCTCTCTAAAAGTCATAGTCGAAGGACTTCTGTCTTGCAGGTTGGGGGAAATGGGATTCAGATGTATTTTATGCAGATATATGGAGTTTTGGTTCTTGAAATCAGGTGCTCAGACAATCAATTCTGAGTTATTGTGGTGTGATACATTAGGAAATTTTATGGAGAGCTGAGGTTATTCAGTCACTAGAAAAGTCTACTTAAAATCCTGACCCCTGCCAGTTCTAGAAAGGGATTTTTTTGAAGTAGTCTGAAGTACAACAGGAGAAATTACCTCTTTACAAGTGGTTGCTAGATCAGGGTCAGAAGTTGTTCTCTTTTGCCTCAGCGCAATCTACAGATCTTTTAACTCGCCTTAGCTGGAGTTAGACCCTTGCTTAGTGCCAGCTCTCTGTTGGGAGAGAAAAGACTACCTGTAGCTTTGGTCATCTGAGGTCCCTGGACGCTGTCTTGAGGGATACGCTGCAGAGCTGTGAAAGAACTTCAGGAACAGCATTGTCCTATTCCTAGTCTCAACAACCCACCAGAAGGCCATCTACTTCAGACTGGAGTACTGTGATCTGCTTCCTGTCCTATTTCTAGCCTCAGAACCAGGGACAAGCAGAATAGGACGCTGAAACATCTAAAATTTCATAACAAAGGCTTATGCTTAAAGCATTTCCATATTTTCTGTCCTCAGACAATTCTGTTTTGCAGCTGGATGACAGCCTCTTCTTACAACTTAGATCATTTACAGTTCGATCTTGTGTGTGTTCCCTGCGTCTCAAGTCTCCCCACTGCCTGATGGGGAGCGAGTATTTGAACTTGAGTCTCCTACCAACTGGGAGAGTGTCCTAAAACTGAGCTATAGGGTATTCTGCTGTGGGTCTCTCACTCTCCCCGTTAAAGCTGTTAAAGCCATTTGGAGCAGGACAACTGGACCTCACCTCTAACCACCAGTCCTGCATTCACACTGTCCTCAGAAGTGGGAGACACCTGTTCAAACCCTCTCTCCTTACAGCCGAGGTGAACCTGGGTGTCTCACCTTCTGAGTGAGTGCTTGAAGTAATAAGGGAGGAATCACCACCACCTCCTCTGGCATTTCTTGCAAAAAACAGCTTAGGTGCCTAACTCCAGGAGAGAAGCTGAGGATCCCAAGCAGAGGGAGGCACCTACCTACAACCTGGACTCAGGTGCCTAACTCCAAGAAAGGGGCAGAGCTAAGGACACACCCGTTTCCTTGGCATCTACTACTGGCTACCTTAGCTGGCTCCCAGCCTAGTGTGCTGGTTTTTGTGGTTCCCATTCTTAGGTGCCTATCTGTACCCGTTCATTGTATAGGGAGTTTAGGGTTAAATGCTATGCCCAATCTGTTTAATCCTTTTCTTCAGAGCACCTTTTATTCATTGCATTGATAACTTTCAGCTAACCACAAAACAAAACGGTTCAGCATAAATCAAACAGCTACCTTTCCTTTGACTCCAGGGCTTCTTGCCAGAGCTTCCCTGTTCCTGGCAACTCTTCCCCTGTCTTCCTGTCACTGGGGTTAATCTGCATAAAAGAGAGACAATGTAGGTGAGGTAATATCTTTAATTGGACCTACTGAAGAGGAGCTTTTTGTAGCTCTAAATCATGTACCTTCCATCAACACAAGTTGACCCTGTACAAGATATTACTTCACCTGCCTTGTCTCAGTGAAACATTGTCACGAGTGGCCATTGCCCAGGAGGGCTTTCTTTATAAAGAAAATAGGAACCTGAAAGCCAGTCCTTATGTGCAGAAGCCCTTACTGAGGTCTGTAGGAATACTTTGCTAGAACTCAAGGATCAGGCTCTCAGTTTCTCACTTGACTCCTGAAAAATACACAGTTGTAAATATGCATAAACATATACAGAAATTCTGTATTATCTGTGCTATATATTTTTGATTTGTACTTGTCTGTTTAGAGTAACAGAAATAGATTTCTTTTATGTGAAGCACAGTATGTTCCTGGAGCTAGTGATCTAATGTCTATACTTTGATATTCAAAAATAAGAGTAAAGGGCGTGCTGGATGGCCACCTGTGTCATAAAATTGAATCATTACAGGCCTACATACATCTTTCAGTATTCTTTTATTGAGAAACTAAGGTCATTTCAAGCATAGGAGCCTAATATTTTCAATATCAACATAAAGCATGCATACAAAATCTTGAATCCACTGCATTTTCATCATTTTAATATAAATTAGGGAAGCAATAGAGTGGATTTGACACACAATTCATTATACCCATCTTTTAGTAAATTTTGAATAATTATTTTACCTAAAACCTTCTTTCCTGTCTCTCATGCTCTCCCCAAATATCCTTAGTTGTATTCCTAGGTAGTCCCATTGAATCCTTGAGACCCTTTTCTTAGCTAACTATCACAGAGGATGATTGGGTGGGACTTCTTTGGAGTCCTAAGAAAAAGTGCTCATTATAAGATAACTTAACTGAGTTAAAGCTTTGTAATGATGGGAGAAGGACTTACTGGATAAAATGTAATGCACAGGAAGAAATCTATTGAGCAGCTTGTTTCTAAATCTTCAGTGTGTGCAGCACTGCGTATTCTGGGATATCAAAAAGATAAGCTAATGGAGAAAAGATCACTGTTGGTGTAACCTTGAGGAGATTTGTAAGTGTGTAAGAATAAGATTGGCAGTCAGTTTCAGTAGTAAAAGGGGGAGAGAATGGTTTAACATATTGATCTTGTTGATTGATTGATTGTATTTCATTACAGATCAATTGATCTGTAATGAAATGCATTGTTTTGCATCATAAGAATGACAGCTATAATTTGACACAAATGAGGGGAAAAACACTGGTGAACTGGTTTAAAGAGACTTCTATTTAATTCCTAAAATTATGATTATTTTTACTTTTTACTTCTAAATTGAAGATTTGAACACACAACATATTGTAAATATGTTCCATACCACTGTGGGCAGAGAAAAGCCTGCATCATCATAAAAAGTGCTCATAATATGAAGTACACAGAAATTCTTCATCATACATTAAATTTCACTAATCTTCACACCATATAGTCAACACAAAAGGTGGATCTTTTCCCATATCTCTCTGCAAAATTGAACAGCGCACATGGTATTTAAGTTGCATAAGTTTTCTCTATCTTTACGAAATATACTACAGTATGTTGATGGGGTAAGCTGTTTGTTATAATTAAAACAACTGTAGTTGATCAAATGAATAAAATACAGGTATAATTGTTTTGAGTTAGTTAACTTGCTAATTTAAAAACTTGTACTGAATCTCCCAGTCATTTATGAGGTTCTGCTGTGGTTTCTATTTTATCCACTGCTACATTCTTTCAATTTGTCATATTGTCTATGACTTCTAGAAACAAGAATCAGGGGGACTGCTAATAAAGAAAAGGTGTAGGAGTGAAACTCCCCCTCCCTTCCCCGACTTCCTCTTAAGTTGCTTTGTTTTACAGAATATGGGGTAACTTTGAAAATATAGGTGCCTAATTTGAACCTAGTATATTTAAACAAATAAATAATTACATGTTTAAAACCATTTGTGCATACATAAAATGTACATGCATGTTTATACATACGCATACATTGTGGTTTTAACTATGATTGCAGCTTTGACCTAAAATGTTTACTGTTTAAATATTATCTTCACACAAAAAAAAGTGTATTTAAAATGTTGATCCATAATTGGAGAGGGCTCTAAGTGCACTTGTTTTCACCAAGGCTATTTAAAGCAAAAAATATTATCAGTGTCATGTACCCAACTTGCTACCTATCGGCCACCAAAACATTTAAAATACCCAATGAACCCTGATGTCTTTTTAATACTATAAAATGCTTGTGACTAACATGAATATATAGTGGTCACCATTAAGATCTTGACAGTTGTTGCATGCGATTCTGGCCTTGTCCATGAGACTCAGTTTTCCCTGTACTTGGACTACTTCAGCACATGCTATTCCAAGCTGAAAGTATCAAAATTTTAATGGTAATTGCAGTACAGCAAGTGTCTGTACTACTGCATTTTTAATATCCGGGTTTTTGTGGGCATAACTCAATGTTAGTTGAATGACTGGTGTTACAAGTGCCAATTTATTGGTGTAAATTAGCTGAAGACTGACTGTTCCTTCCTCTAATAGTGTATGCTTTTCGCTACTGTGCTTAATAAATTGCTTGAAGTGCCTAGTTTTTTGTTTTGTTTTGTTTTTGTATTGGTTTGACATGTAATTACATAAATGTACAAAAAAAAATAAAAGGGAAATGCTTATAAGCATTGAGGGATGTTCAGTGCAACTTTATCAACCTAAAGTGGTCACTAGATGGCCTGCTAGCATAGCCTTTTGGCTGAAATTTCATATGGTTTGAAGACATATGGATTCTTCTTGCTGCTGTTTTTAATCTAAAGTGATGTTCTAAATACTGTTTTTATATCTACCAGGAACACTAGATTTATTAATGCTTTAAGTTATTTAAATGTCTGTCTCTTTGTGAAATGGTTTAATGTTCCAAAGTGAATTTTATACTGCACATAAAAAACAGGGTTTTTTCACAAACAAATTTTAATCTGCTGCCAAATATATCTTTGGGTATTGTGCACCCCCTTGAATGGGGGGGAGGGAGTGTGTGTGTGGGTATGGGTGTGGGTGTAATATACACATTATACAGTTCAGATAGAGATTTTAGTAGACATAAAATATGACTAAGTTTAACTTTCAAAGGCAAATTTGGGCGCAGAAAAAAAGGGGGGGGAATGTCATAACGTTGTTATGTGAGAGCACAGTGTTTTGTTAACAATATACCAAAATGCTTTTACGTTTAAGGAAATGTCCTCACCCTCCCTTTTACGCTTATGGAGCAGATTGAAAATTGTACTTTTTTTGTTTCGTGATTGATTGTTTTGAGGAAGGGAGCAATGTTTTAATTCTATCATTAAATGAAGCTATAATTTTCTCATAAACATATGATGGAAGTTAAAAGAAAAACAGAGGTTAAGCATTAAGATGTATGAAAGATGATCAAATAAACATTGCAAAATTTAATTTTTAATAATGAGAGATCTGGCAGCAATAATAGATACATATCATTGATATTCTTAGGTGGATCTATGTAACTTCTTCCATTTAATTATGAATGTAATTGATTCTGTATTTCTCATTATATACATAATTAAAATTGAATATCTTCATTTTTTGTTTTGCATTCTGCATCTGCAGTAGATCAACTTTAAAAAAATATTTTTACTAAAAACTTTATGGTAGAAAAATGTATGATTTTGCAAAGCTGCACGCTGTGGAATTTAAGATTTTTTCTTAACAATAAAGAATGTAATATTTAATTTTTTTCATGTGTACGAACACATCAGGTTTATAACAGAATAACTACCAGATTGTTTCCATGAACAGATTATTATAGTTTATAATCTTGTTTAGAAACTGTAAGGATTAGTAGATAGATCCTGGAGATTTCTTAGGTACTATCTTGCTCAACTGGAACTGTCTAGAAATGATATTTTCTTGGCTAACTACATTGGATTCTTCCCAAAATGCTTATGGGAACATACTGACATCCTAAATATTATTAATGATACACTTTTTGCTCTTTTCCTTGTGAACTATGCATCTCTGCAGCTTTTACCTCTAGAATCCTCCCTTTTACTTGGCTCGCAATGTTCTTAGGAGGAGGTCTAGATGATGGTCTCTTGGGTCCTGCTTGCCAGTATCATGCTCAGATTGAATAACTGTATTGAGCTCCTTGAGAACCTTTCTTCAATTTTGCCTGGAAGCATAGAGCACTACTGCTATGTTCCTGGGTTAGTCAATGACTCATGGTTTAGCAAGATTGCACATAAAGAACCATTTTAGACAAGTGGAAGATAACGTAGTTCTAATGTCACATTTGCCTCTTGAATCTTATACACCGTAGCATTTTATACCACTGTCCATCAGAAGATGACTGAAAACCAGGTGAGAGATTTGATCATGGGCCTGATAGGCTCACGTGGCCTAAGCCATGGAGAAGGTTAGCAGATGCTTTCTGGACCATCTGGAGTTTGTGCATAGAATCATAGAATATCAGGGTTGGAAGGGACTTCAGGAGATCATCTAGTCCAACCCCCTGCTCAAAACAGGACCAATCCCCAATTTTTTGCCCCAGATCCCTAAATGGCCTCAAGGATTGAGCTCACAACCTTGGGTTTAGCAGGCCAATGCTCAAACCACTGAGCTATCCCTCCCCCCCAAAGGCTTCACATTCAGCTGTAATCTAGCCTAGATGTGACAAATGCATGGACCCTTGTGATCAGATTATTATCCAGGAAGAAGGGATGAAGTTTCCTTGTGAGCTGGAGGTGAAAAGACATTTTTTTAGAAACTGATGTTTCCTACTCATTCAAGCTTACTGAGGGGTCAGAAAGTATCCTGAGGCTTTCTACCACATTGATGAATTGGGGCTGTGTACCTTCAGTGGAATGTGGATACTATGTCTTATAGTTTTCAGAGTAGCAGCCGTGTTAGTCTGTATCTGTAAAAAGAAAAGGAGTACTTGTGACACCTTAGAGACTAACAAATTTATTAGAGCATAAGCTTTCATGAGCTGCATCCGATGAAGTGAGCTGTAGCTCATGAAAGCTTATGCCTTAATAAATTTGTTAGTCTCTAAGGTGCCACAAGTACTCCTTTTCTTTTTTGTGTCTTGTAGTATTTTTCAGGGCTTCTTGAGCTTTGGCATGTGTGATGGGACCAAACTCAGTCAGGTGCAGTGGAATGGATAATACTATCAGGTCAGTGCTAGAATCTTCTTTCCCAGGAAGCCCCATATGTATTCAGTTGACCTTGTCAGCAAAGTATGCAGACTGCTTTTCACATCAGTCGATGCTTAAGTCTAGTGTATAGGATGTGCAGTCTGGGTTGAGAAGATGGTTTCCTATGCAATAGAGCTCTCATAGCCATGATTTTGCTGTGTCGTTTGTGGGGAGGAGAATGCTCATTTTGCCTTCTTTTCTGCAGGGGCATGTATTTGTATTGTGCAAATCTTAATGAACAGCAAATAAAACCAGCAGCTTTTGTGCCATGTATATTTGTTTGAGCTTCCTTTTCACATAAACTAGTTCTTAGAGATGGCATTATTTTCAATCTTGTCTATGGAGATTTATTAGTTACTTGTCTAATAATTGGCCAGACATTCCTCATTTTTTCCATAACTACAGGTGCTTTATCACTTACTACTTCTCTGTCCCACCTTGACTTCTGCAAATGATACCCATTATCTGTCATGCAGTTTACTCAAATGATGCCAGTTGCCTAAGATTCAGAGAACCTTCCTTTTTTAAACACTAGGAACAAACTGTCAGCGAATTATAGAAGCACCGATCTGTATATTAGTTGCAGGAAATGGAAGAATTTAGGAATAGATTTATATTCATGCTATGCTTTTGCAAATAATTTATTTTAAAGCTGTCTGCACCAGTTTTTTGCCTGTGTCAAAAACAGAACACAACTAAAAGTTTTGCAAAAAGGGACATCATAATCTAAAAATTATAGTAGCTGACTGACAGATGTTTCACTGACTTTAGTTACTAATACATCTGGAACACTTGGTTGGATTCTGAAACTAGCAGTCATTGGAGAGGAATTAATTTTCTAGTGAAAATATGGTGCTCCTTTAAATATTTATAATTTTTCTCTAAGATGGTGAATGGACACTTGTGTATGTCCTGTACATCTGATGGAATCTGTTACACATATACATTTTTAAAATAGACAGACATGGAGTAGACATTTAATTTTTATTTTAGACTTTAAAGATGTAGATTTGGATTTTGGGTTATAGCAGAAGTCTATCATAGTACTTTTATTGTTGCTATCTGACTGCAATGTCAGACACTTAGAACTAGGGAGGATAAGGCTAGGGAGAGACTGAGGATGACAATCAGTATACCAAGAAACAGAAGAAACTTGAAATTTCTTCATCTGGTCAGTTTTCTCTTGTGAAGACTTTAGTTCAAGTCCCAATCCTACAAACTCTTATGTACATGTGTAACTTTATGCACAGAGTGTTTGTTCCATTGAATTCAGTAAAACTTCTTGTGTAAAACTACTCCATGGGAGTGTTTGGATTGGTGCACTTGTATTATCCACTATTTACATGTAATATTTAAATTTGTGCCAGTGCTTTGTGGTAATCAAATTTGCTTGAGAAGCATATTTTGCACCAGTTTTTTAACCTTGCTAAAGTCTCCTGTGCAATTAGTTGCTTAAATTCCAAAATGAATGAATGTTCTCTTTCTGCATAAGTAAATAAGGTTTAAAAAAATATTACATGCCCTGACATGAGCTAAATTTGTAAATGACAAATACAGTACTAATGAAAAATTGTATTCAGTTCAGTGATAGTTACTCTGTAGTTGCTAGAGTGTATACCATACTATAATTATAAGAGTTCAAAAAAAGGTTCCTTATCAGGCACTTCACCTATGCAAAAATTAATACCTCTGCCCAACAACTTGGCTAGCAATGTATCAAAATTTTAGAATAAATTTGGTTTTCAACTGAATAAAAATGATTTAAGATGTATACCGCTCAGAGAGATTCTGCAACAATAAAATATTACTGTGACCATATGTTCAGCAGCTGAAAAGCATTTTGAGTGAGTATTGAATTATGATTTTTTTTTTTTTTTAAATGTAGGACATTGTACCGGTGGATGCCTCTTATGAGGTGAAAGAGCTGTATGTGCCAGAAAACAAGCTCAAATTGGCCAAAAGTGATGCAGAGACTCTGCTAATGTTGGAAATAAATAAGGTAGAGGAGTAATGGTATTGTGTTTGTGATTTGATTTCTGAAGCTGAAGCCAGAGTCTAATCTGTCATTCAGGAGGTATAGCACAGTACTTAAACTAGTTACACACTGTAACTTTTTAAAGATTGCTACAACGTCTGCTTTTCTGATCTTTTGGTATCTTTGAGTCTCCATGACCTCAAAACTAATTGTTAGCATTTTAAATAAATTTTAGTTAATTCCCTTAACATCTCTGTGACATGAGTCGGGTGGTCTGGATGATATGTTTTCTAGTTTCCTAAACAAAGTAGTCTCCTACTGGCCTTTTATCGATAGCTTTTTGTACAAGTTCTTAATTAGTTTACAAATGTCCAGGCTTTTTTATTTTTCTTAAAGACAGATTTATACTATAGAAGGTGACTTTGTAATTTCATCCTTTTTCTTTTTATTAACTAAGTTACATTTTTTTTTCCTGTCACTTATTTTTCTTTTATGCCTTTAGCTATCATGACCTCATGCTGCTTTTTCATCCCCTTGGCTTCCCTGCTGGATGCCTTGACCTACTCTGTTCTTATTTGATTAATTTACTACTTCCAGTTTAGATTTGAGCCAGTCTTTGAAAACACAGACTGGCTGCTTTTGTTCCTTGTATTCTTCTTTTTTTCAGAGGAATTGGGCCATGAGCCAGCAAAGCACTTAAACACAGACTTAACAGTAAGCACATGAGTTTTCCTTTTAACTTTTTAATGAGCTTACTAGTGCTTAAGCATATGCTTAACTTTAGGTGCTTTGTGGGATCAAGGTCTCAATCTTGGAAGTATGTCTTAAGATTTCCAGTCTTTTTCCACACCTGTGGATTTTAACTCCTCTCACTGCAGTTTACTAGATTCCTTGCTCTGCTGCCTTCTGTGAAGTTGTCTGTTGCTTTTCTGAATTAAAGTAGCTTATTGGTCACTAGTACCAAGTTTCCTTAGTCTCTTATTGTAAATAGCTTCCTCTCTCTTGGTAAGAAATAGATCAATCTAGAAAAATAATTCCCCCCTCCTTTTTTTGTTACTAAATACCAAACAAGTATACAACACAAGCTGTGGGAGAAATCTGCATCTTAATTGTCTCAACATATGAGGTAAACAAAGTAATAAATATGTCATGTACTTGTATTACGTGCTCTCTTGCACAATGGACCTGCCCAAGCTCAGCAAGCTCTTCCTTGTGAAAAGCTCTTGACTCGGTCTCATTAATGTACATACAGATAAATAAAACAGTTGTGATACATCTCACTGTGTGGCCTTTACAAAGTATTAAGGGAGGAAATTCCCTGTAAACCGATATCAGTTTTAAACTAAAATAAGTGGTAGTCCGATTTATGAGGAAAAAGGGGAAAAAGTCTTAACTGCTTTTTGCTATAAAAATACCACTTCTAATGATTGAAATATTTTTAAATTACACCCAGGATTTTTTTTTTATGTGTTTCCCTCATCCTCTTGCTTAAGAATGTAAATAGCCCTGTGTACAAGACATGGCCTTTTTCATTGCAGAACTGTCTGAATTCTGCTAATTTGAACTACTAAAGGCCTTCAGTATACAACCTAATTGCAATTCATTTATTTCTAGCGTAGCATTGGAAATTCAGCTAATGCAATGCTGGAAATGTGAAAAGTAGCTCATATTTATAAATTGTGAGGAGGAAAAAGGCATTTTTTTTCTGTGAAGAGACTTGGAAATCTATGCTACTGATGATTAATGCTCTCTATTAAAAGCTGATCTGTACTTACATATACATTAGATTTAGTATGGAGGAGATAACTGTATTCTGAAAAAAAAATTCTCAAAGGTTACTTGGCTCAGTGCATGGAGTTCACTGGTGTCAGCTGACACCACTGCTTGGAGTTGACTGGTGTCAGCATGTGTGTGTCTGTCTCTTTACCAGGTGGATATGCAATGGGTGCAAGTACTGGCAGAGGGTTGGGCGACACCACTTAATGGATTTATGAGAGAGAGAGAATACTTGCAATGCCTTCATTTTGACTGCCTTCTGGATGGTAAGGCATTTCAGTTTAAAAATACTTTTTAAAACCACCCGAAGCAAACAGCTCTGTAGCTTTGTTGTGGTACATTGATTTGTCATGTGAGAGAACTGCATTAGATGTGTGTCCTCGCCTGAGGACAGAGAATCAAAACTTGCAAATGATTAAACTTAATATGAAATAATATCTTGCTTTTAGCTTCTGCCTTCTTGTTACTGGATTAGTTTTATAAATGAAAACCTTCCACAATTAATAATTATCTTCAGCAATGTATATGTCTTTCAAACTTTCCTATTCACTTTTGAAAAACTTTGTCCTTCTCCAGTCTCATTAATTTTTGGTAATCAGGATTACTGATAAATAACTGTTAGTGTATAGCTCTGGACCAAGATTGTCTAAAGACATGTTCTGTGGCTGTGCCAGAGTGAAGGGAGTGCAAAGTGATTCTCTGCTGAGGCTTGGAGCCATGGCAGACAAAACGAAGAAGAAAGTTCAGGCCCTTCTGGTCCCCTTTGAAGCTCTGCTGGACTCCAGCCCTGTCTGAGTTTGCTTTTGCCTCTTACAGCTCCCATTTGCTACAGAATGATCCGTCTCACCATTCTGCTGTTGTTTGTCTGCATGCTGCCTCCAAACATGTTATACTGTTTATCAAATGGTTCCAGATACATAGTCTCTCTCCATATAAAACCTCTACAATTAGATTATTTATTCTCTTTACAAATCCTCAAATGCTAACCTGTATAAAAATGCATCACTATTCCATTATTATAACTCTTCAGGTTTGCATCACCCTCTGAGACTTCTTTCCATTCCATCCATTCCATTCCATTCATCTTTGTCTCTCTGCCTGTGAAGCTCATTCGTATAGAGACTTCGGCTTTTTTTGCATCTTGTACGTGATTGAAATACTGTTGTTTAACAAAATATACATCCTTTTGTAGTGATACTATAAATGCAGCTAAAAAGTTTTAGTGAAAGAGTTTTAAAATGGTGGAGTATTTAATATTCTTTGGAAAAATATCTGGTTACTGATTTTGAAATAGAATGTATCTCTGTGTAAAACTGTCCTGCAATTCTGTTCTTTTGTCTGGTTGTATCTGTAAATGCAACTGCTTTCAGTATTGCCTCTGTTTCTTTCTATGATTCTTATTTAGGTTAGACACATGGAGAGAGTAGCAATGTAGGGAACATGTGGGAAGAAAGATGTTGGGGTGAGGGGTAGAAACAGCTGTACCCCTGTCAGTACACCTACAGTCTTTCCTTTGATCACAGATTTTTTCAACATTTCAGAGGCCTGTAGTTTCACAGATGGTCATTTGAGGGCAGGTCCTTCAGTGAGGTAGAAAAGAAACTTCAATTTTGAGTTTGAAGGTAGAGAGGAAATGTAGTGCCTAAGGAGGTGATAGCAGCCATTTGGCAGTGTGTGTTTGGTGGTATTCATTTTGAAACATGCCTTTTTCCCAAATCACTACTTCTGTTCACCTGTTCGGTTCCTTACATTTTTCTTGCATTTGTGTATTACCAGTTAATTACAAGCTAAAATTATTTTGTAACAAATAAAATGCATTCCCCCATTTTCCCCATTCTTTGTGTGAATAAAGTTTACTTCAGCACAGTGCAATTTCGAAGCCCGTAGCCCCAAAACTTTCCCTTCATGGCTTTAGTTTGCAGCCCTAGACTTGTCACAGTTATAGAGCAAGCTGTGCTTTAGACCCCTTTACAGTTCATCTTGAGTACACACCTCAGGCAACAGGCTATGCTGCCTTCACCTCTCTAGGTGGAACCCCATGGTTCTATCACTGCTACACTGGATCTTTGGGGTGTGGCCCCCACTATGCCCTAAGGCTACTTAACTTCCAGGGTGTTTGTATGCATTTTTTAATGCAATGTTGCTAACCCTGTAGCAATTTTTGACCTTCAAGTGAAATATTAGTTATTTATTATTGTTTGGTTTTTTTGCAATCAAACCTTAGTGGTGGGCAAGTAGACTGGCTGATAAAAGGTTTGACACTTTTGCAACACAGGTTTCAGAGTAGCAGCCGTGTTAGTCTGTATTCGCAAAAAGAAAAGGAGTACCCGTGGCACCTTAGAGACTAACAAATTAAATTTGTTAGTCTCTAAGGTGCCACGGGTACTCCTTTTCTTTTTGCAACACAGTAAATGTTTCTCTTTTGTAGAACTAAGTGCTTAATAAGTGCTACTTTATCCTTTGTTTGCTTTGGAAAACAAAGAATCTGGATACTAAGACTAAATTCTGAGTGCAAGTATGCAGCACACCTTTCATTTCAGATTATATGAGAGACTGGGAATAAAAAAATACTGCATTTTCTCTTTCCAGCCAATTTCATCATTTTTAACTTTCTGACTCTAGGGGCAGGTTTGAAAGGTTTCTAAAATGTATTGTTCAAAGATGTGAGTTTAGCATAGGGCCAGAGGTGAATTCCTAACCCCACTGAATTCATTAGCCAAATTCCCATTGACTTCAGTGGGGACAGGATTTTGCTCTAGGTGAATACCCTGGAGTTTCTCATTCTTATGGTAAGTATGGTAAATTAAGACTTCAAGCTTTTGCAGTTAATTTACAATAACTAATCCACTAGTCTCTCATAACCTAATTCCCTTGTTTTTGTGAAGAAAAATAAAACTTCCAGCATGTAGTAATGAAGTAAATCTTTAAAAATGAAGAGCACATGTAGTTTTAGAATTGACATGCTCTAGGCTAGTTTTGTGGGAAGTTGACAGTTGATAAGATTGCAACTAAACAAACATATGCTAAATGTCTGACCAACTCAGTTGTTAATCTATTTCGAAACATATGGGTTCAGGTAGTTCAGTCTGAAAAAATGTTGGTTCTCTAAATATTATAGTAGTAAAAACTTAACTTTTGAATTAATTGAATAATATACACTAGCTGTTTTGATGTTTTTGACCACTTTCTATTGCATTGAACTCTCCCAAGCATCTGAAGTACAACTAACCAAAAATGTTAGTGGGAACCAGAGGTTAAAATGCAGATTTGTGCCCAGATGATTTTTAGATGATCTTCTGATTTTAAAAGGCAACGTTGAACAAGAAGCAAAGAGCCTCCTTTTACTCCCTGAATGTCAGTTCTGGAACCACATACCCTAGTATGTAAGGCGGTTCTGGCAGCCATAAAACATGGACTATCTTTAGACTCCAAGTATTTGTGTCCAGCATCAATCTTTTGACAGATAGTTCTGTCTGTGTAGATTAGAAGGTTTTTGATACCACTTTCATTAGTGCACATGTTCATTGTGGCACAACCAATTTTTAAACACGCTGCTTCCTTCTCAAGACTTGGTGCCTAAATTACTGTATAGCTACCATGTATCTCATAGAGGAGCACAATCTCAAGTATTTTATTCTAAAATTTGCCCCTTTAGCACCAGTTAAGTGTAATTACTTGAACTATGTGTCATGGAATGTATAGCTTGTATTATAACTTGTTAGAAAGAGAAGATTGGGTTTTCATATGTCATTTGGTCACCATTTGTTAGGTGTGTATTCTTTATCCTACAGGGGGAGTTATTAACCTATCAGTGCCTATAGTGCTGACAGCTAGCCAGGAAGACAAAGAGAGACTGGATGGATGTACAGCTCTTGCACTGGTGTATGAGGGGCGTCGTGTGGCCATTCTTCGTAACCCAGAGTTTTATGAACACAGGAAAGAGGAACGCTGCGCCAGGCAGTGGGGAACAATATGCAAGGAACATCCCTACATCAAGGTTGCTTGAAAGTTATGTTATCTAGCTCTAATTAAAGCTATCCTTTTTGTAGAGTTATAGTTGCAAATGGAGTAGAGTTGACGCCAGCAACTGTTTACCTGGACCAAAATTCTTTGCTCTTCTGTTTAATTTTTAGACAAAAGTAAAGCTTTTACTGTTCGATGCAGCTGATCTCTATTGCGTACTCTTCACTTGTTAGTGTGGCATTCTAAAATCAGTGAGTGATCTGCATGTGAAACGTATAAACTGTGCCACAGAATCGGCAATAGATCAGAGAAGAGAACTTTCTCCTTGGGTACACTTAGGAAATGCAGCCTTCTGTTTAAGGTGGGCCCAGATGGGTCATCAAAACTACTCAAGCAGCAGATGCACATATATATCCTCCCTAAATGTATAGTGGGTGGTTTTGAAGGTATTGAAACATTTAGTGTTCCCTTCCATATAGATAATTAACTTTCCTGTCTCCTTGCACTCTGCCTACCACAATGCGTGTTCTGATCATTGAGTAGTCTTCATGGCTGTGTCTTAAGGTTTGTAAACTCTTTGTGTTAGGGTTTGTAAGCTCTATGTGGATACTGCATTAAAGATTACCTCGGTTGTCCCCAGTTGAGATGTTTTTTGAATAGTCTTGTTGGCATACTGATGACTCAAAACCAACGTATTTTTTAAAAACTCAGACTAACCGTGAGTTTGTCCTAAAAAAAGGACAAGTTATTGATATGTTTAAAAAAATCTATACAACTAATTCTTGCACAAATTTGAAAACTGCACACTGCCCTACTTTACATTAGCCTTTTTAATAAGAGTGCCATGGAACATTCTTGCGGGAGTATGACTGTATCTGGAATATTGCATATTTAGTTGTAGCTAAAATTATTTCAATGATCATGCGTTCCATCCTGTACAATGACAGGTCTGGTGGATATGACGGATGGTGAGATTGCAAGTTCAGTGAAAGCTGACAATTATATCGGTTAAAGAAATCCAAGACAATGGAATGCATACAACAGGTGAATGCCACCTTATAGTATGCCACCAATCGCAATATGACTTGGTTAAGATTGGTGTAGAAAATATGAGCCCTCTTCTCATGTCTACTTGGCAGCTTTGCACCACATTATCAGCCCAGAAGAGTGGATCTGGCCCCTGAGAATTCCCCTTAGTTAAGAGGACTGTCTAGGTGGCATAGAGCTGGTATAGTAGTTCCCATGTTTTTCACATGCCCCTTTTTTTTCTGCCCTTGGGCCTCCATTTCAGCAGGCTTTTTTGCAGAAAAGGGCACTATTTTGGCATTCTTAAATTGTAGTGATCCCTAGCTTTGGAGAACTGGAAGCCCGACATAAATTAGATTTGCCAACAGGTGCAACTTGGCTGGAGCAGATATTCTAGGCTTTGTTACATCAATATCCTGATTTGTGTCATTTAAAAAAAATAAATCCTTTATTGTAACATTTTGAATGCAGATGTGGCACAAATTTTGTATTCTTCAAATTCCATAATGCTGGAATTTAAGAATAAATTTGTTCACACAATTGCTCTTTCGTACAACAACTGGGCAGTTACTGGCTCATTTGCTCATTTGTGTATCCTTGCAGAAAGGCAGCTCTAGCCTTTCAAGGATGTGAATTTCATATTTCTGCTCTGTCTTCTTAAAATTTGCCATAAATTAATATTTGGTGATAAAGGATGAGATGACACTACTTCAAAAGTTATAAATAGGTAAATACCTCTTATGACACAGATCAATAAAAGTCAAGGCAAAATAAATCTAAAAACTTTAAAAATCCTTAAGATTTCAATTTTATTCATAAATGTAATTCATTGTAATAGATGAGTAGTCAATCAAAACTTTATTTCTTTATTTGCTACTAAATGCTTGTTACTTATTGATTTTGGGTTGACCAGAGCTTTTGTAGGCTTCATTCCATTACTGGGAGTAAGAATTTTGAACAACCAATTAAATGGTATGTGTCCTGAAGTAGGAAGCTTCCCAGGCATCTGCATCTTTTGGCTGTGGATGTTGCATAATTACACTGGTTAAGGTGTTAGTTACTTTTCATTTCTATGCAGCAATGCATTATGCAGTATTTTGAAGAGAAATACACATGCCAGTCACGGTTTAGTTATTCTCACCTTCTTTGCCCTACACTGTAACTGATTCAGATCACATTTCAGTGATTTTAAAAATTACCACTTAGACTCAGAGTCTCTAAAAATAGAATTAACTCAAAACAGATTTTAGTAATTGCATTGAAGTGCAATCCTTTGGATGTTCAGCTGACAACTGTCTTCTGTAACTGAAGTGTTTTTGTTTTAATTTATATGCTGACAAAACCTCTTCCACTCTTTCTTCTAGATGGTGATGGAGCAAGGGGACTGGCTTATTGGTGGAGATCTACAAGTCCTTGACCGTATTTATTGGAATGATGGTCTTGATCAATACCGTCTCACTCCTGCTGAATTAAAGCAGAAATTCAAAGAAATGAATGCTGGTGAGCCACTTTTGTAGCTGTATCCTAGTATTCTCCATATTATCCAGAAGCTTACTGCTGCAAGACTGAATGGGCTTCTTGCCCAGGAGGGGCAAACATCATTTGTGGGACATGTATTTTGAAAATGTTTTCAGTATCTTGGAAAAACTTGAAATTCTGTCTTCTAGATGAAAAATTGGCAGACATATTCTTTAAAATTTGGGTGAGCTGTACTTGCCCAAGGCATCATAGCAAATCAGTGACCACTGAAGACGTGTCTTCCCAGTACCTTCAGAAACCCCTAGACAGCGCTCCACAACTACATTCCACAACTCAAGAAAAGAAAAAAATAACGCTTGTGGTGCAGCATGATTTTAAATGATCATAAGGAAGATGTACACTAAACCTCTCCCCAGTATGTTCCCAGCTGGATAAAAGAGTGCAAGTCTGATTGATTGATTGATTTTAATTCAGTTCTTCAGAAAGAATTCACTAAGCCATTGCAATATTGAGCCAGAAAGGTAATCTTCAACAACAAGCAAGTGCCTTTTTCTTCTTCCAGATGTAACAGAGAGCCTGACTGACTGTTTTGAAAACTTTGTTTTTGTTAGATTAATGTGGTCGTCATCGTCTCCGTGGGGCCCCCCCCCCAGAGAACTGGATTAGCTTGACTAACTAAAGACTGAAATCTGAACTAGTTGGAGAGGAAGCCATGTTTTGTCAGGCTGTCTAAAACTGTGTGAGTGTGTTAATAGCTGTGAAATTCAGACTCCTGACAAACTCTTGGTGGGATGGAGGTTGGGTACGTGGCTTTTTTCTGTGAAAGATTTGACATCCCTGATCCTTCAGTTGAATGCCAAGAACGCTCCCGCTTCAATTCCCTAGTCTTCCCTGGTTTTGCTGGACGACTTCTTTGAGGACAATTGGTATTCTGATGGCTTGAAGGGGAAAAAACAAAAAAACAAAACCCTTTCTTAAAAAAAAATCTTTCAGACTCCTTTGTAGTCATAAAGAACCTACCCTCTTCCCTCCTCCATCCCCCCCCCCCACAAAAGCACAAGTATCAGGTTTTTTTCGGGTCGCCTTTGATGACTGCCTTTAAAAGAGCCAAATATTATTGGTGTTCTGTAATTCTTTGGAATGCCTTTATTGTGTTTTTCCTTACATATTATCTTCATTGCCTTTACACTCTTTTAATTAAAATTTATTCCATGCTGCTCTTTGGGAACAAAACACATGAGCCTTGCAAGGAACTAGCATAACAAAAGGTATTGCAACTCTTTTGGAAGTATTGGGATCCAATTACTAGCTTCACATCAGAGAAAGTAACCATGTTTTAGTTTTATTTGTTTTCCATTTTAGAGGTTCATGTTAGATAAATAAGTAACAGACCAAGTGGTAATGGCTTGGCAGTAAAGTTGTTTGTCTTTGCTCTTCTAGTGGAGCTGCAACAAAGGGTGCTAAGAAAGAGCTGTAAGGTGTGAGAGAGGGAGGTAAAAGATGGGAACCCAAATCAGCATACGAATTTGAGATATAGAATCTTACTTATTCTTAGTTATCCAGTGAGCAGACAGACAAAACCTGTTATCCTGGCTTCATTATTTCCTTATAACGAGGTGGTGGTGCTACTGTGCAGTCATGCATGATCCTCATGTCATTCATGATTTCGTGAAGGAAAAAACACTGTGGTTTTTTTGGTTTGATGTATTGTTGAAATGACTTTAAGGTAATATTAACTCTAGTCTACCTGTGTCAGCTGCTTACACTGCATAACTCTACTATGGTGATTAAAGGTGGAAGAGACCTATTAGGTTGTGTCAAATCCCCTTGTAAAAGATAGGCTACATTCCTTTTATAGTGGTGGGCAGAAGGAAGGGGCAGGAAACGGGGGGGATATTAAAAGAATTCTACTGACATCTCAGATAGTCTGAAGACTGTGTGCTTCCTCGAGTTTATGATCTGGTTATTTTGTAGACTAGTTCATTAAGCCCTCCGTGTGCAAAGAACTTTCATGTTCTGGGATCACTGCTAATGTGATGCCTGTTTGGTAGAGTTCAGCAGCAAGCTACTGGATTTGGATCACTCTGATAGCTTTATATTCAACAAATGCCATTGCTGTTGCTTATGGAGAAAAATTTGTGTATTCTAGATAATATACTAGTGTATTCTAGATAATAGGGCTGCATGGGTTTGTGTATTACATAATAATTTCTTCTGTGGATATTATGTATACCTAAACCAAAACCAATATCTTAAATTTCATCCAGAATCCAATCGGTAGACCCTTGAGTAGATACAAAATTTATATCCGTGGATATCTGCGGAGTTGCAGAGCTCTACCTGTAAATGAGCAAGACCAGCAGGGCCATGTCCAACAATCGTGCCAAGAACTGCGGCAGCAGGTCAGGTTGCCACTTGCAGGAGCCGGGGGGAGGGATAGCTCAGTGGTTTGAACATTGGCCTGCTAAACCCAGGTTTGTGAGTTCAATCCCTGAGGGGGCCATTTAGGGATCTGGGGCAAAAACTGGGGATTGATCCTGCTTTGAGCAGGGGGTTGGACTAGATGACCTCCTGAGGTCCCTTCCAACCCTGATATTCTACGAGTGCCAAGCCTGGGCAGCTCCTCTGGCATGGCTGTACCGCCCCTAGCCCTACCCACTGGGGCGAGCACCAGGTTCACCAGTAGCTGTCCCTGGTCATGCTAGTATATGCAAGTGGCTAGCATGCTCCCAGACAGGAGATGCAGACCACTGCGTGGGAGGGACCATGGGACCAGCCAGCTTTCTATGGACCCTGGTTTTAGAACCTCTTGGTAACCAGTACAGATCATGGATCACAGCTGCAATGTGCTCTTGGAGAGATGCCCCACTCAGTGACAGACTTGTTTTTTAGTCTATTTTTCTGACTACATTTAATGGGGAGTAGCGCGGTATAGAGCTCATTGCAGTAGTCTAATTTTCTGAGTGATTAACATAATTGTATAGGCAATCCATTATAGACACAACTTGATAACCAAAACCTGGACTTATTTTTTGCCTCTGCCATGTGAGTAAGGTGTGAATCCATACTGTTTGGCTAGTTCCAAAATGCTGATAAAGTACATAAAGCAGTGATCGCAATTTAATATTGTTGAATCATGCAGCCTACTGCTCATGGTCTGAACTTCGCAAATAGTAACTCTAACCATTTTGGCCCTTTTTTCTTCCCATAGATGCTGTCTTTGCATTCCAGTTGCGCAACCCAGTGCACAATGGCCATGCTCTGTTAATGCAGGATACCCATAAGCAGCTTCTAGAACGGGGCTACCGGCGTCCAGTTCTGCTCTTGCATCCACTTGGTGGCTGGACAAAGGATGATGATGTTCCTCTGATGTGGCGTATGAAGCAACATGCGGCAGTACTGGAGGAAGGAATATTGAATCCAGAAACAACAGTGGTGGCTATATTTCCATCTCCCATGATGTATGCTGGACCAACGGAGGTAGATAAATTGTGAGAGTATAAAAACAATGCCAATGTTGCTCTGTAATGCTTTGTATTATTGCGCTGTGTATTTTTTTTTTTTTAAACTGGCAGTTGAGCCTTTAATAATCTTCTCTTCCTTACCAAACGGCACCACAGAAATCTCTTTCCTATCCAGGCAAATATCTATGTTTCTATTTTTAGAGGGTTTAAAGTGGGAGATGGGAGACAGAGCAGTGTCAAATTTTTAGATGCTGTTTACTTTTTTCTGTTAAAAAGACATGATGATATATTATCTCTTCACCTTTTCTTTTTAGATGAAGTTATAAAGTCTTTTAACATATTGAATAATTGCCAAAAAAACAGGTATTTTAGAGATCCTAGTTTTATGTCCCAATTAAAAATGGGACAATGGGGTGGGTGGATGGGTGTGAGTCTTTGGCAAACTTAATCTAGGGAGAATTACTTTATGGCATTGCATAAAAATGACTATGAAATAACTTTTGGCAAGATTTTATTTAAAGGTTTGCATTCAGATTGAACCCTCTAGAAGTTGTGGGATACAGTGAAGAGAATTAAATGTTGAGATCACAGATCACAGTTGAGACGTGTTAGCTAGGCACAGTGGGAAGGTTGTGCTGGTGCTTGTGGTGGATGTGTTGCCACCTTTCACTCAAACTAGATTCATGCTTTTTTTTTTTTTTTTTTTAAACCTCTTTTTTGATATTAACAATGTTCTTGCTTTTGGCTACTTCTTGTACTCTGTTGTGGTTTAAGAAAACCAAACACCTGTAAATTAAATCGCTTATGAATACAGTGTCCCTGTTTCCATGTTTTCCAAGTGAAAATCTTGTGTGTAAGAGGGATTTGAACGAACTCTACCCACAACCTTCAGTCGTGATACTGAATAAAATAAGAAACATCCCCTAATTTTTGCAGCATTTCCAATGACCTCAGAAAGCAGCCTGCCAGTAACGTATTGTAACCAGCTAAGGAAAAAAAAAAGACACTCTTCCTTTAATCATTTTCTGTAGGTCATTTAGAAGACATTGGTACCAGATTTGTTTCTTTAGCGCAAATGATTTACAGAACAACAGGCAGCTGTTAAGTCAGTATGGTTATCAACAGGATGTACATGGTTTTCCAGTCTGTAAAGATTTAATGGGCATGTTTTGTAGGCCTCTATTTAGCATTTTTGTACTTTAAAACCTCTTTTTATGATGTGTTGGGTAACCAGCTAGGAAACTATATTTGCAGTCCTGACAGTTATCTCTGAAGGAAAAGAATCACTCCAAAAAGGGCAAATGCCATATAAAAACCTTAACTGCTTCAACCACTGGGGAAGATGAGCACATTGTCAAGGAATATGAATGCATCACACTTGGACAATAGTTGCTGATTATGTTCTTGCCTCTCACACTTGCACTTTACATGATTCTAAAGCTTTTTGAAATTATTCTAATGAAACACCAGTTGTATCCTCCACCAGGTCTCATTGTGGCTGAGATTTCTTGGTTGCTATTAGCAGTATGATAGTATAAAACAGGGGTGGCCAGCCTGAGCCTGAGAAGGAGCCAGAATTTACCAATGTGCATTGCCAAAGAGCCACAGTAATATGTCAGGAGCCCCACATTAGTTCCCCTCCCATCGGCCAATCAGCGCCTCCCTCTCCCTCCCCCACCTCCTGATGAGCTCTTTTGTGGCATGCAGGAGACTCGGGGAGAGAGGCATGGCAAACTCAAGGGGAGGGATGGGAAGAGGGGAGGGGGGGCAGAGCCAGGGGTTGAGCAGTGAGCACACACCCCCACACCCCCTCCAGGCACATTGGAAAGTTGGCACCTGTAACTCCTGTTCTGGAATATACAAGGAGCTGCATATTAACTTCTGAAGAGCCCCATGTGGCTCCGGAGCCACAGGTTGGCCACCCTTGGTATAAAACATAAAATTTTCCTTTAGAGATCAGAAAAAGCCCAACAGCTATAGTGGCCCATCTGCATGTTGCTTGTGTAAGTGATGGTGTGTTCGTGGTGCAAATGTGTAAAATAGACTTCAGATGCTTTGTTTGTACCCATAGCTCTCATCAGCAGTGGAATCCGGTACATGTGCTGTCTAGCTGTGGTCAAGGTGAAAATTCATACCAGTTGAACAGTGGTAATTCTGTAATTAGTTTCTGGTTCCAGTATTTGTAGAGTACTTAGATACTATATGAGCTCCCATCTTAAATGTTAAATCCTGTATTTCTTGCCCTGTTAACACTGTTAAGACTTGCAGTATAATTTAATGCAGAATACAGTGTCATGCTTAGTACCTAACACACAGGATATTCATCTTTCAATAGGAGATCTGTGTATGAAGCAGCTGCAGAAGCAGGCCTTTGACTCTTAAAGCTGTAAAAATGCGAATTTACATTTTTTCATGTAAATGTTTGGAGTAGGAAGATGATTATAGGTGTCTGCAGAAGTCTGTTAAACCTAACTTTTTGCTGACTCAATTTTTATTTCTGCATGTTGCATGTTTCTAATGCCACAGTACCGTAACAGTATCACTCTGATTGATCTTCTGTATCACTTTTTCTCAGTGGTTGCCTGGTATTTTTCTTTTAAAACATTTTAACTACTGTCTAACACAGTGTGTCTATTTTATGTTATGTATGTTAGTTTATAGTTATTTTTATTAGAGGATAAGAATGTACTACACTCTTGGAGTCTTAAAAGGTCACCTGCCCTGCAGGGAATTTTCTAATTTGCAGGGTGAATTCTATTGATTTCCTATAAAAGACACACTTTTCCTCAAGATAGGTAGAATTTTAAGGCACCAAGATTGTACACTGAATGAAAACATGCACATGTACAAGGTGCTGTACTTGTTAAGATGTATTTAATCTCCCCCCACTTGTTCACATCAGAAGGATGTTCTGATTAAAGTGTGAAGATTGACAAACATGAGAATATTTCCCATTAAGGGGATAAATTGATGTCCGCTGAACTTCTCTATCATTTTCAGTCAGTTACTTACTATATATTGTACAGCTAAGCCACACACTGAAAATATTACAACCAACAATGGAAGAAGAAAATTTGCTTAAGAACTAATTGTATAACTGCTTATCCTAGAAGCCACAGAACTGCTACTTGGTTACAAAAAAATCTAGTTCTGAAAGAACCGAAGATATTTAATCAATAGGTGTTACTTTGGCCTATCAGAGATTACATCATAAAAAGACTCCAAGTGGTTTTACTCATAACACACTTAGATTGGGATTTCAAAGGTGAGGGAATTAGGTGTTCAACTTGCAGTGAAATTCAATGGGAATTGGATGCCTAAATCCCTTAGGCTTATTTGGAATACTAGGAAAAATATCTAAAACATACATGGAATCACGATATGTTACACTTTGGAATCTAGTAAGTATTACTTGCAATCTTTCTATCCACCTATTATGTTAATGAGGATTATCTACAGACAGAAGTTAAACAAGTTCCTCACTTCTCTAAAAACAGTTCTCTGTGTTTGGCTGTAGAGGAATGTCAATTCTATTCAATGTGGCATAGTCTACGCAGAAATTTCTTTTTAAAGAAAAAATTTCTGCCTTCAATAAATAGTTTAGCAAGAGGGAAAAAATGGCAAAGTTGAGCTGATGGAATGAGTGAAGCACTTGTAACTATGAACTTTACAAAAAGTAATGTAGGAAAAAAAAGTTGGCATGTCTCAGTTTTTAAAATGTGTGAGTGTATATAAGTGCATGTTAAAAACAAACAAACCTTGAAATATGTTTTAATATATGCTTTAAGATTGAAATTTTAACAAAAAGTCAGGAAATGCAAAGGTAAAGTTTCTAATAAGTGTTATTTCCTACCTTTTTCATTCAGGATATTTCAGTCTGACAAGTAATCAGAAATAGTGCACAGATGCAGTATGGCCATGTTTAAAATTGCTGTGGGAACTGTAACTTTCACATTTTCTGACTGTTGAGATTTGCAGTCTTAAAACTATTTTCCTTGATGTAGGGGAAGTAATTGTAGTAATGTTCTATTTTTTTAAATTCTGGAATCTTTCTGTTGACAACCTAGTCTGGAATATATTGCTAACAGAAATAGCAGTAACTTTGGAAATACACGAGAAATACTGTTCCTTTGTATATGTGACATGAGGAATACCCATCTTCTAAGACTCTAAGGGACGGATTTTCAAAAGAGCCCTGCATACAATAGCTCCTGTTTAAACACCTAAACAAAGTGGACAGATTTTTCATTTGTGCTCAGCATCTGTTGAGACTAATAGAGCTGCTGGGTACCGAATATTCTTGAAAATCTTGTCACTTTATTGAGGTACATAAATAGGTGCTGAGTTTGTAGAACAAATAGCCCCAATTTTGAGTACTGAACACTTCCGATATGGCGTCCCTACATCTTCTGGATCTTTGTAAGAACGGCCATAATGGGTCAGACCAAAGGTCCATCTAGCCCAGTATCCTGTCTTCCGACAGTAGCCAGTGCCAGCTGCCCCGGAAGGAATGAACAGAACAGGTAATCACCATGTGATCCATTCCCTGTCACTCATTCCCAGCCTCTGGCAAACCAAGGTTGGGGACACCATCCCTGCCCATCTTGGCTAATAGCCATCAATGGACGTATCCTCCATGAATTTATCTAGTTCTTTTTTGAACCTTCTTATGTTCTTGGCCTTCACAACATCCTCTGGCGAAGAGTTCCACAGGTTGATTGTGCGTTGTGTGAAGAAAGACTTTCTTTTGTATGTTTTAAATCTGCTGCCTCTTAATTTTATTTGGTGACTTCTAGTTTGGGTGCTTATGAGAAGCGAGGTAATAACACTTCTTTATTTTACTTTCTGCCTAATCGTCATGATTGTATAGGACCTCCAGTCATATCCCCTCTTAATCGTCTCTTTTCCAAGCAGAAAAGTCCCAGTCATTTATTAATCTCTCCTCTTATGGAAGCTGTTCCATACCCCTAATAATTTTTGTTGCCCTTTTCTGAACCTTTTCCAATTCCAATTAGGCCGCTTGCATGGCCAATGAAAACCTGTTCATTCCCTTACCTGTGTTTGTCAGTTTGGGCTCTTCTGTATATCTTGAAGTAGCTCTTGGTGAGAGCTGCTTTTTACACAGGAATAGCCGTACGGGATCAGACCCAAGGTCTGTCTAGTTCAGTATCCTACTCCATTAGCGGATCGCACTAGAAAGCTGCAGGCAACTTCTTGATAGGTTGATATGGGGTAATCTGGCCCCATGAAAGTCTCATCCTAATCCCTAATAACTAATCTGTCTTCAGCTCTGAAAATTGAGATTTCATCTCCTTTTTGCTGCAGAGCTATTCTCCTCCTTCATCACTAATGGGTAATGTTACCTGTGGAATTTTGGATGTGATCCAGTGTTATTGCTGGAGTCTCCAGGACTAAGCCTGCCTTTCAGATCAGGCCACCAGATCTTCTGCATCCAGTGGTATAGACAAAATAGCGATTCAATAGGGCGGGGGGGGTCCCGGGGAGGGGGTGGTCAGGGAACAAGGAGCAGGGGTTGTTGGATGGGTGGCGGGTTCTGAGGGGGGCAGTCAGGGACGGGAAGTGGGAGGGGTCGATGGGAGTGAGGGCCAGGCGGTTTGTGGGGGACAGCCTTCCCTACCCGGCCCTCATACAGTTTCACATCCCGATGTGACCTCGGACCAAAAAGTTTTGCCCATCCCTGGCCTAGGTCTTCAAAGTTGCTGCAGACAAGATGTTAAATCCTGCACCAGTTGGAATGCTAGGCATCCGAAAAACTTTTCATGAAGAAAGATTCACAGCTCCCTTTACAGTGTTTCTAGTGGCCTTGTGGGAAGCTTCATCTGCAGAAGATTTGCAAAGTAGGTTTCCATTCCCCTGTGGAGGTATCTACTCGTAAGAGGTGCTTACTGGGTTGGTTCTCAAATAATTCCTTTAAATACAAATCTCTTGTTGTATATGGGGGAATGTCTGTTTCTGCCTGTTATTCTATTACAGTAATTAAAACTCTATTTTATCCTTTCACTCCCTCCTTCTGTGGTACACTACTTCCCATTAGTGATGAAAGAGGAGAAAAGCTGTGCAACAGAAGAGAAATTTGTGACCTGGTGTAATTCGCTTTGTAGCAGATTCTCTCCTTATTCCACCTACCTGGTGGTCTGGTAAATGACTAGAATGCAATTTGTAACAAATTGAAATTTTTCCCTAAAAGACGAGAACATTTGATTGATTTAAGATTGTATATATAAATCAAGTATTATTTTAATGCTAATCCATTGCTGGAGGATTTTACGGTTTTGGAAGAACTCTTCTGGTGGCCTGCAGGGTGGGGGCTTAGTGCTGGAGCCTACAGCAACATTGGATTGCCTCCAAATTTCTTAGGTAAATGGTATTAATCCAGTAGTGATGCAATGAGGAGAGAAGCTGTTAACAGAAAATGATCAGGTAAGAAATTGCTCATTCTGGCATAACTTTGATGATGACCTAAAAATCATTCATCAGAGTTAACATTTTTTCTATTTAATTGCTCAATTCTTGTCATTTGCTGACTTATTCTACTGTGAAACTCCTTATGATAAAAGAAAAGGACAGTGGGAATATGCAGTCCTTTGGCACTCTGCCTTCCATCCGTCTCTTTAGTCTCTTGCCATCTTGTAGAACTTGCTAATTGATCAAACTGTCTTCAAGATACCAGATGCCTCCTGATCTAATATGGCCACCCAGTGTAGTTTGGAAGGCCAGGGAAACGCAGATGGAAAGTTGTTTTAGTTTGACTTCAGTTTGGCAGAAGTAAAACTGCTGAAAGTGGGTAAATATTATTTCATAGTACTGATTAACCTATAGTAATGCTTGCAATTAAAATGTTTATATATGTAATTTTTTTATTGCTCTTTGGGTTTTGGCAGGGAATTACTGCGCTGCATGTCTTTTAAAGAGGGGGAATGTATTTAAGTTTAAAATGGATATGTGGAGCCAGATCACATTTCACTGATGGAAAGACTTCCTTTTCATTAATCTGTCATTATACTACTATAGGCCAAAAAATAAATAAATAAAAAGGAAAAATAAAACATTTTCAGAGAAACTAAGTGTTCCCAAAAAGGATAGCAAAAAAATTAAAGGTTGTGTAATTTTTCTTCCCAACCAGTTAAACACAAATGAACAACCCTTTTCCCCACTTCAGCCCTCTCTCCCCCCCAGAATTAATATAGAGTCTATTAGGATTCGCAGGTGGGATTTTCAAAAGAACCCAATTTTCAAAGGTATTTAGGTGCTGAGAGATGTAGATAGGCACCTAGTAGGATTTTTAAAAATACCTGAGCGGGTTAGGCACCTAACTCCGATTGATTTCTGAGTGGAGAAGCTTTGGGGAGCTTTGGATTAGCAGTGATATGCAGAGATGTTGGGAGCAGGGAGCCCAGAATCTCATCAGAGGTGCTCGTAGCCACCTCCACTCCTGCTTTGTCTCCGAGAACCAAGCAAGAGTGCCCGGGGTGCAGAGTGCTTGAGCCATCTGTGCACTAAGAGTTCCCTACTTCCGTGCAAAACAGTGCAACGTTTACTCCAACCGTGTTAGAACTAGTTACCTTCTTACTGGTTGGAGTGTTGAATTGATATATAGAAATAGATGGCTAGTGTGTGAATCCTATAGATTTTAATTAATGGTTTATGTTTCAGTGTGTTGTTTTGGGTGATGGTTAATAAAGGGAGGTTTTTTTATGTAGCAGTAGGTTGTAGTGTATTAATATGGGAAACTATTGCCTGTCCGTGTTACTTAAGTGATGTGGTGTTTTATGCATAACTGTTTTTTCAATAATTGACATTTATGGTTGGAGATAAGTGTTGCACATTTTATGCAGAGATGAAAAGGAAAGACGTGCATTATGGTGAGCTTGTCTGGGTGAGGTAATGTACATATGGCAAAACTGTGGTGGATGGGTGAACATTGAGTTAGGGATTTCCTGTGGTGGTTTATTTCCTTTTTTTATATTTTTTATTATTAAATTGGTGATATATGCAGTTGAGCAACCTTACCTGCTTTTTAACATTTTGTTGGGACACTGTGTATATTTAGCTCATGGATCATTTTCCCCTCTTCCTGCCTTTTAGTACCAAATAAGAAGCATAGTTATTTGAATACAGGTGCACTTCTAAATATGCGTTTCTGAATTTTGCTGTTGAAAAGCAATGTTGTGAGAATGCATAATTTTTTAGGGATGTGCATTTTAGTCATCAGATTAACTTTTAAATTTTGGGGGGAGTGTTGAGGATTGTGCCTAGAAATTGTAATATTATGGAATAGAAAAATAGTGTGTGCTTGGGTCTAAACTATTGCTATCGTTTATTTTAGTATTTGGTATTTTAGTATCCTCAAGAATACTCCAGGATATGTGCTCCCTCATGTCTCAGATCAGTGTTCCAAACACTGTGCTAAATTAATGTATTTTAAATATGTAGAAGACCCAAGGAAATCTTAGATGTCATTGGATTGCCTGGAGATGAAGCACCACTTTTATGGGCAATACATATAAAAATGATGCAGAAAACAGATTTAATTTTAGGATAAGTCTAGATGAAGGCTTATATTTACATGTTTAAATATTAACTTGTGTTTGTGTGTTTCTTTAGATTAGGATGTGGAAGTCATTTCTGTATTATAAATCAGAGGCTACCTACCTATGGTCATCCACTGTTTGAAGGTGTGAAACACTCTTCTGACATGGCATGTGGGACTGGTTGGATCACAGAAACCCCCTTGGGAACTGCCAACTGATGTGCCAAGACTACTTCTGCCCCTGCTTTCCCTACCAGTTTGGGACTCCAGCACCCTGTCTTGTCGAGCCAGACACGCCAGTCTGCTCCAACACAGATGCAGGGTCTGATCCACCTACCCCAAAGCTGCAGACTTAACTGAAAGCAGCTTAAGAAATGTTCCTGTCTTTGACACTAAGATGCTCAACTCCCAATGGGGTCCAAACCCCAAATAAATCTATTTTACCCTGTATAAAGCTTATACAGGGCAAACTCATAAATTGTTCACCCTCTATAACACTGACAGAGAGAGATGCACAGCTGTTCCCCCTCTCCCCCCCAGGTATTAATACATACTTTGGGTTAATTAATAAGTGAAAAGTGATTTTTATTAAATACAGAAAGTAGGATTTAAGTGGTTCCAAGTAATAGCAGACAGAACAAAGTGAATTACCAAGCAAAATAAAATAAAACACGCACGTCTAAGTCTAGTACAGTAATAACACTGAATACAGATACGATCTCAACCTTACAGATGTTTCTATAAGTTTCTTTCACAGACTTTCGTGAGCTAGAGCTCACTTCATCGGATGCCTCCGATGAAGTGAGCTGTAGCTCACGAAAGCTTATGCTCAAATAAATTTTAGTCTCTAAGGTGCCACAAGTACTCCTTTTCTTTTTGCGAATACAGACTAACACGGCTGCTACTCTGAAACCTTTCACAGACTGGATGCCTTCCTAGTCTGGGCACAATCCTTTCCCCTGGTACAGCCCTTGTTCCAGCTCAGGTGGTAGCTAGGGGATTTCTCATGGTGGCCACTTCCTTTGTTCTCTTCCACCCACTTGTATATCTTTTGCATAAGGCGGGAATCCTTTGTCCCTCTGGATTCCCACCCTTCTTCTCAATGGAAAAGCACCAGGTTAAAGATGGATTCCAGTTCAGGTGACATGATCACATGTCACCGTAAAACTTCATTACCCACTTGCCAGCCCACAGGTATACAGGAAGACTTACAAGTAAAAAGAGCCATTTACAGGTAATTGTCCTGGTTAAAGGGGGCCATTAAGATTTCAAACCACCATTAATGACCCACACTTTGCATAATTACAGTAGGACCTCAGAGTTATTTCATATTTCTAGTTTCAGATACAAGAGTGATACATTTATACAAATAGGATGACCACATTCAGTAGATCATAAGCTTTGTAATGATACCTTACAAGAGACCTCTTGCATGAAGCATATTCCAGTTACATTATATTCACGCTCATTTGCATATTTTTATAAAATCATAGAGTGTAATGTCACAGCATATTAGTTCAGTTACATTTCTTGATTTTTGTAGGCTTATCCAAACAGCATTTCTGCATTGCTCTCTACAGACAGGTTAATTTTGACATTGCTGTTAAACATTAAAAACATAGTGATTTACACATTAGGTCTCTTTGTTGTAGTCTCTTGTCTTTTTATAGTGGGCAATACCACATGTTTCAGATGTAGGTGTCAAAAAATCTCTGAAATATATCTACATTAACACTGTAATTTTTCACCTCAAGGGGAAACTTTCTTCCCTAACTGATAAGTTTATGTTTAGAAGGCTGAAACAGGACACCTCTTTTAACTTCATTGTTGTTAATATAACTACGATACTCTTATCCACGTGAATAGCTAATCTGTTTTAAATTCTACTGAGCTATTTACTTCCGTGCTATCCTACACAAGGAAGTTGCATAGGCTAATTATATTACTTAGTGTTTGCCCTTATAGATTTTTTTTTATTTAGTTCCTTTAAATTTAGAGGTCCCAGCTGACCATTCTATTCATTATTCATTCCATTCATTCGTCATGTCAACATATTCTTTCCAAATTGTATAGTCCTATTAATCTCCTACAGAAGCTTCTCCCTACATCTTAACATGACATCCCTAGGGCAACTACAGTAATTGGTTACATGGAAAAGTAAGAGGAAAGTATTCATTGTAGCCTGACTGTCTTTTAATGAAACTTATTAGCTGGAAATGGAAAACCAGCACTGTGACCAGTCAGGTCTTCATGAACCTAATAGCAAGTGCTCTGTTGAACCCTCACTGATTTATGGCTTGTGAACTGCTTAACAAACTGGTATGTAATATTGCTTTCAAGCAAACTCTTGTTTTATATTTTTACTGTAGAGTAACAACAACAATATATACACTGATGCACATTTTATTTATTTTCTTGGGACACATGAGACTCCAGAGCCTAGTTCTAAGTCATAGGCAATAGTGTTAGTTTAGCAGTAGCAATAACGGCGTTGGTCATCCCACTTACCTCCCACAACTTCTTTGTCTCCTGTTCATTTGTTTTTCTCAAATTGTGTTCCAGGTTCAGTGGCATTGCAGGTCACGGATGGTAGCAGGAGCTAATTTCTACATTGTGGGACGGGATCCAGCAGGCATGCCACACCCTGAGACTGGGAAAGATCTTTATGAACCAACCCATGGTGCAAAAGTGCTGACTATGGCGCCAGGCCTCAAAACTTTGGAAATTGTACCCTTCAGAGTTGCAGCTTACAATAAGAAAAAGAAGGGCATGGATTATTATGACTCTGAACAGTAAGTTGTTTTAATTTTAAAACTAAAACATTCTGAGTAATGTGTGAGGTTTGGGTTGTATTTTTGTTAAGTCTTTCAGCATTTATTACCTAGTTTTTGATTAAATAGAAGCTTCTCGGGGATCAGACAGTTTGGTTTGGGAACACTTAGTCTCAGTTCACAGTTCTTAACTTGTTTTTTTATCTTTGTATAGAAGAAATTATTTTAACCTCCACCTCTTTTGAGGTTGTTCTTCATTCTGTGTGTCCCAAAACAGTTTCTATATATATTACTGTGGTGCCTACCAGTGCAGTGCCACTGTAGGTGGAAATCATTTGCCATTTCATTTCAAACCACTTTCTTCAGGAGTTTAAAACACAACTGCTTTCATTTTATACTAGTTGATATCGCTGACAAGCTGTAAGGGTAGATGTCTTTCCAAAAAGACAGCATAAATTAGGTACATTATGTCTATAGCATACATTGGGGTGGCCACCCTGAGGCTCCGGAGCCACATGTGGCTCTTCAGAAGTTAATATGCGGCTTCTTGTATAGGCACCGACTCCAGGACTGGAGCTACAGGCACCAACTTTCCAATGTGCTGGGGGGTGCTCACTGCTCAACCCCTGGCTCTGCCACAGGCCCTGCCTTCACTCCACTCCTTCCCATCCCCTCCCCTGAGTTTGCCGCTCCCTTGCTCCTCCCCCTCCCGATCCTCCTGCATGCCACGAAACAGCTGATCAGGAGATGGGGGAGGGAGAGGGAGGTGCTGATCCGGGTGGGTGGGAGGGGCTGAGAGAGGATGGCTGCTAACGTATTACTGTGGCTCTTTGGCAATGTACATTGGTCAATTCTGGCTCCTTCTCAGGCTCAGGTTGGCCACCCCTGGCCTACATCTACCCTATACTACATCTGGGTGCTATGTGGTGTATCAGTCTCAGTTATCAGGGCAAGCAAGTTGCCTGTATCACGTGGTCTGCTGAGGGGTGTTGTGTGGCACTGCTGCTTTTCCCCCAGTGGCTGGCCTCTCTGAGAGCTTTCTGTCCCTTCTGGATACTGACCTGATTTATGAGTGGGTCTAACATTTTTCTGTGTACACATACAACCACCCCTAATTCTTGTTGTTGTCCAGTTCAGGCAATAGAAAAAATATGGCTGTGCTGTAGGGCCTGCGCATGTGACCACCATGTACATATTGCTGAAGTTGCAGGATCCCTCCCTCAGGATTTTTCTATAGGGTAGGAAGGGTGGTCTAGGTAATAGGTCAGTGGACTGGGACTCAGGAACCTGAGTTCAATTACCAGCTCAGCCACGAATTTCCTGTGTGACCTTGGGCAAGTCACTCAATCTACGTCATGCCTCAGCTCCCCTTCTGTAAAATGGGAATAATACTTCTCTACCATCCAGGGGTATATTGTGAAGATAAAATCAATCGGTGATTTGAGGCATCCAGATCCCATGGTGATGAGGGCCATATAAGAAAGCCAGTGCTTTTTTTTTCCTCCTACCATTTGTTTGAGGCTAGTGCTTGCAAGCCCAGGCAGCTGCTAAGATGAGAGAGGTTAAATGGCTTTTTTTTTACTAGAGGAGTGAGGCCAGATGGAAGTAGGGAGTATTTAAGATGATATTCTGAAGAACTCCTAAACTCTGCAAAACTGAAAGTGACTGAAGCTGTGTTTATTCTGGAGCTAAATAAGTCCATAGGACCATGGCTTTCACTCTTGTAGAGCTGAGCAGGTGTTCCCATCCCCTTCACACTAACTGGCTGAACTTGTGGGTGGGGAAGAGGAAAAGGTAGACAGACCTGTTATGTTCAGCCTTGCAGCAAGGAGGGTACTTGTGCAATGCCGACAAGGATTATATGGCAAATTTACAGAGGGAAATTAAGCAGGCATTTGGACAGCCCATATAACCATGTTGTACCTGGGCTCTGTGTGATGCTTAATTAACAATTTGGGATGGTTAAGTAGTTTTGGGTGTCTACTGAGGTGGAGTAATTTTCAAAAGTGCTGTAGGTGCTAAGGCGCCCAAGTCCCACTGACTTTCAGTGAGACTAAGGGCTGGTCTATGCTGCAGAGTTAGGCGTGCTTATTTACATTGCTCAGTGCTGGGAAAAATGTCATGCCCTGTGTGATGTAATTAAGCCAGTCTAAGCCCCAGTGTAGACAACTTTAGGTTGATGGAAGAATGCTTCCATAGACCTAGCTACTGACTCTGAGAAGTGGATGAAAGAACCCCTTCTGTCACTATAGTAAGTGGTTCTACACTTAGACGCCTAAGTGTCTAAGCAATTTTTAAACATGGGACTTAGTCCCTCTTGTAAATTTTACCACAGTTTATTTTTAAAAAACGCTTAATTTTAAAAGCTAACCTGGGATTATGTGCATAGTTTGGGCTGGTGCTGTTTATAATAACTGAGAGCAGTAGAACTACTTAATATTGAAAAGTTACTAACAGCACTAAATATTTCTGTATTTATATAAAATAAACTACAAGCTTTTATAGTAATGTCAAACTAATGACATGAATATATTGTTACTTGAAGATGTCTGAGTATAGTGATATCATGGACTATGTAGTCCTAAATCAGCAATGTTAGCAATGGCAAGAAAGTTAAATCCTCAAGTCTACCCACTTGTAACATGGGATAGTGCATGGGGAGACTATCGGTATGTTATACGGATAAGGTACTGTCACTGCTAGTGCATTGAATAAATATGCAGGCATGGCCATTAGATTAACCTGCTATTTAAAGGTCCTTGTAATAGATACAGTAGCAATTAATATTAAGCATTTTATCCAACCAAACATTGGGCAAGTCAAGAGCAGTGTTCATGGAAAGGGTAATGTAAATGTTGGGGCTAGGAACTAGAGAATTAAGCAACTGAGAAATGTTTTCTTTAGTTGTAGTGGAAGGGAACCAGCAACAGACAGCCAAACTGAAATGTGACAGCAGAACTCCCATTTCATGTGATGGAGAAAGTTTGTAGGGTGAAGCATTCTCAGAAAAAGAGGTGCTTAGGAAGCAGAGTTTTAAATCCTTTTACAAAGGGAATGCAAGTCAACCACCTGGGACTCAGAGAGCTTGGTATTGTGGAGGGAAAACAGACTTAAATGTGTTCTGTGCTTTTCCTTTTGTCAAATGATCAAAGCAGAATTGTCTAGCATGCTGTGTTACCATTTCTTTGCATTGCTGGATAGCTGATCTCACCTACATTTTCCTCAGGAAAACTTGAGCATTTTTGCTCAAAGCTGAGCTTTTGTAGAATTTCCCCACAAGACTACATTCTACTTCAGTGAATTATTACATGCAGAAACCAAGATGGTACAACACTATGGTCCTGTGCTAACCTTAACTTTTAATGTAAAATTTTATCATACTTACCCATTGATAACTGAATCAGTTAACATTAATACAAGCAAGAGGTTTGGAGAAAACTTCCAAATGAATTGTAATCATAACAGTGTACTAGGTGGGTGCAAATTTGCTTGCTAGCCAAAAATATACTATGATGATAATGATGAAAAGGCAGCTGTTACACCTGACTGAAGTAATTAACTGTGTAACTTTGCAAGGCTGGAGTTGGCAGCTGAATAACAGTAATTGTTTGGGAGAGGACAGATTCCCAAGTCTTTGCAAGAAGACTTTCCTGTAAAATTAAGCCACAGACTGCTGCTGAGAAGAAACTCTATTAAGAAAGGAAATTTGTTTAACAATTGAAAGAAACCACAGCAGTCTTTAGAAAAATTAATAATTCTGTCTTGACGGAGAACCCAGTGAGATCCTCTTAGCTAAAGGAAGCCCATAAATACAGCTACCAGAGCAGGCTGTTTGTCCTCTCTCTAAAATGTGCTTGAAGCTAATCTATCTACATATGCAAGGAGTGATGCTTCTTTAGCCCCTTCTATTGGCCCTGATAATGATAATGGTTTTTGGAAAATGGGAAATTTAAAATGTTAAATGCTTGCTTGCTTTAAAAGTGTAGGGGGAAATTTCAATTTGTTTAAACTAAACATTGCACTTTTCTCAGTAGCCTGCTATCGTTCTGCTATGAGCATACACTTTCCTGGAGGTTAAGGCACCAGACAGAGACTGAGACTCTGGAGAGTTGGGTTCAGTTCCTGCCTGTGCCACAGACTTCCTATGTGACCATGGCCAAGTCCCTTAATTTCCATGCCTCAATTCCCCATCTCAAAACAGAGGTAATATTTTCTTTCTCCTACCCTTTGTCTTGCCTATGTGGACTGTAAGCTATTTGGGTTAGTGACTGTCTTCCTATTCTTTGTATGTAAAGCTCATAGCGGGGCACGATGTTGACCCTGATTTCTCCTGGGGCCTCTTGGTACTACTATAATTCAAAAAATTATTGAATGGTTAAACTTGTAATCTTTAAAGAGAGAGAGAAGCCCATTTTACTGGAGTGATAAGAACTCTGGTCTTGAAGAATGAAAGAAAATAATGAACTGTTAATCTATTTTGTCTGGTTTGTCAATTATCACATACTTTGTTTGATTTTTATATCGCGATTATTGGTATAGTCCAGTTGTGTTACTGATATACAACATGAGTAATGTGAAGACCAAGTGGACAGCTCCAAATTGTTCTCTGCTTGCATCCTAATAGAATATAGGTTTCCACATGTAAAATACTCTTTCTCTCTCTATCCATCTTGTCTTTTTAATTGACTTATTGCCATTTCCCCCTTATTCAACTGCCTAGCTCTTTAGAACTGAGCTGCCAACAGACTGTACTTGTTTTTGGGTCTCAGACTTATACCAGGCTATAAATCTGCAGCATTGTTGACCTTCAAATGCCCTTTCAGCTACAGAGGAGGCATGAGGAATACTAGGGAGCTCTTTCTTCTCCCTCCCTCGTCCCCACCCCCGCTATGGGTTTAATAGAGCAATCTAACCCAAACTTCAATGCCCACTCGCAAAACATATTTCATGGCACTCTCATGGAGTGATTTTACAGCTTCAGTATAACAGAGCTCCAGTACAGTATGCTTTGGAGAAACTTTCATCATCTCACTGGTGCATATTTTGAAGATCAAGTTTTCTGTTTCTCACGCCACGTTGACAGTTTTCACAGCTGATTTATTCCTGTCTTTTTGGAATGTGTGTTTAATTGCTGTTGCTCCACAAATTGTAAAATTTAAGTGGAGTTCTTAATCCTTGTGCAGATCCTTCATGAAATTCCCTGCTGTACCAACCAATCCATATAGCTACTCCCCAAAACAAAATAGTTTAAATGTTACCAGGCTAAGGGGGAAATAAACTAAGGACACGCTCTCTGTTTTTTGTTGTTGGCCACTTCTAAAAGGCTGTGAGTAACCTTTATTCTTGTAAAAGGTACTCCATCACATCAGTGCTACAATCTGAAACACAACTGGCAGGAAAATAATTTTAAATAACTTGTGGAAGCATATATGGTAATATAATTTGGCTCGGCCAAAGCTAATTCCATCCCATAGAAATAATTTTCAGAGTGCCTAAGTCCTATTTACAAAAGTGATTTAGGAACTTAGGAGCCTAAATTCCCTTAATTTAACTGAGATTTAAGTTTCTAAGTGCCTAAGTCTTTTTTGGAAATGAGACTTAGGTGCCCTTGAAGTGTCCACCCAACATCAACATTATTCTTATGGTAAAGGTGTCTTTCTGTCCCTTTCCTCGCCACATTTTATTCCTGCCCAGTTTCCCATTCCACTGAGTAATGAGCACAAGAATTCCTAACACATCCAGGAGTCCTCCTTAGCAGTCCTCCTTGATCTGCATTGTTTAAGATATTTGTTTTTCTCAAGTAGCACCTTTTCAACTGGAAGCAAACTACCTTTACCAATATGTGTTGTTTCAAAAGAATGCTGGGTCCTATTGAATCATAATTTCAGTAATGGTATTGGATAAGGCTTCCTTTTCTTGCTAGTTACATCCTCCATTGCTAATACTCAATGGCGTTATGATCTTTATCATTAGTAAATATGTCAAATCGTGAGTGGTTGAACAATTAAAGCTACTTTGATAGTATTTTCCATTTTAAAATGGAAAACTTTCTGGCAACACATACAACTTCAAACCAAGGCATATGCAAGGACTAAGCAAATACTATTGGACCAGATCAGTAGCAGGTTTAAATTGTAATAGTTTCATTTCAGTTTAGCTAAACTTATTTATGCCAGCTGCTGAGAATCTGGCCCACTGGGTTTAAGGAAAGTCATGCATTATAAAAGAAAATGTTTGCTGGAGGAAAAAAGAAAAGTGAGGAAGAGGAGGAATAACTCCTTGACCAATACAAAATTTAATTTTATGAAGATTTGTGTAAATCTTTTTTAGATACTAAGTTCTTCCAGTTTCTTTAAAAAAATAGAACTTTTTAATGCAGCAATGGACCCCTAGGCTTCTTTATAATATTCCCCATAATCCTCTAATCAGAAGTTCTTAGCCATCTGACATATCTTGCTTGAAGTCTTCAGGTCTGTGCTCTATGTGGCTGCTCCTTAGGGATGCTGTTATACAAACAGGGCCAGGGAGAGGTCAAATAGACCATGCATTGATTGAGATGCACTTAGATAGCATATCTGAATCTCTTTAAGTCCAAAGGCTGGTACCCTCTTCTGATCCCTTCTGGGAACCTGAGCCTCTGTTCAAATTCCCACCCCATTCCCTGCCTATAATTAGCTAAGTGTTGACACATAAATTGTATGCAAGCTTCAGAATTAACACCCCACAGAGTAGAATGTGGGAAGTCCGTTCTCCTACAGCTATCTTAATCTATAAACTCTGTACTATCTTATTCACACTAGGAAATTAATCTGGGTGCCTCTTCCTGCAAACTATTATAGAAAACAGCTGCTTGTGTAGATAGGACACAACTCTTTCCAACACAGTTATTGAGAGGTTGATAGACACCAGAGTCATATCTATGCTGGGGAAGAAACTTGATGAATGTTCCCTGTTTTTCAGTCCAATTCAGAGCACAGCTTTTCTCCATTCCAGTACCCTCCCTTTAAAAAAATAGTTCAGTTAAGTTTTCTTATCTGATGTGTGTTATATATTCTATGTAGTTGAAGTACGTTTATATATATTTCTCCTTTGTTTCCACAATCTGGGCATCAACACTACTGAGAGCAGGAAGCTCATTCTAGGCTTTACTGTTCTGCACCGGACTACAATTCAAATCAGAAAGCTGTGCTGCTAACAGTGTGTGCTATGGTGTGCATTGTGAAAGGGGAACTGTGGAATGCTTTATCTACCTTCCAGAGTAGCAGCCGTGTTAGTCTGTATCCGCAAAAATAAAAGGAGGACTTGAGCACTCATGGTTAAATAAATTTGTTAGTCTCTAAGGTGCCACAAGTATTCCTTTTCTTTCTGTACCTTGCTAACCTCCAGCTCATACTGAGCATGGTTTAGCACTTAAAGCACTTAAACTCTGCCCTCTGATGCACACACTTGGTTCTCATTTGTTTCAGTCTGAACCATGTGCTTGTGAGGTCAGTATTTGGCTTTTATTTCAAACAGACTAGGGAAGAACAAGTAACAAATACATGTTGCAAATTGAACAAATGAGGTAAGTAAATTTGCTATATTTAATTTAACTATAAATCACTTTTGCTTAGGAACACTTGGTAGATTTTCTGACATTGTGTCTTTGTTTTCAACTGTGTTGGATGTTGAACTTGAGTGGCTGATGATAGATAATCCTGATTGCCCTCAATTTTCCATCTCTCCTCCTGAATTTTATCTTTAGGAATTACAGCTGTAGGAAGATAGGCAGTGGACCAGGATGAAACTATCTATTTTGAGCATGTGCGGACATACATGCATACCCCTCATTTATCTTAAGAATATATATGTATATTCTATAGGGCGTATATACTTTCAGGATTTTCTGGTACTCTTCATTAGCAGCATGTCTGAAACCACAGTTGTGTTCTCAAATATCACACTCCAAGGTGGGGTTTTATTAAGGAATATAAAGTCATTGTCAAAAAAAGGAGGAGCTAAGATCAGTCTCAGCCATAACTTCCATCTTTTCAATTTACATTCTCTTTTTATTTACTTTTTTAGCCATGAAGACTTTGAGTTTATATCAGGAACCCGCATGCGCAAGTTGGCTCGGGAAGGACAAAACCCTCCTGAAGGTTTCATGGCTCCCAAAGCCTGGACTGTGCTGACAGAGTACTACAAATACTTGGAGAAGGCTTAGGCCTCTTATTAACTGCAGATCAATCTTTGACGCTTGATTTATAACCAAGAAGGGGACCACACAGTCACCATTCATGCTGCTTTGTTGTGGTGTCTGTCAGGAAGTTCTTCCCTGGAAACAGACTCTTTCTCCCAAACTTAGCATCATTCGTTGCCTGTCTTATGGGTTCTATTATGTATTGGCACCTAACAAACTGCTGGTTTTAATGTCTTCTCTTTTATTACAGTCTATACTCTTGCAGTAGGATTTTTAACTCGCCTTTTTTAATATTATTTTTATGCCTCTGTCCTATGAACTCTGCAGCTGTTACATCGATGCAAATTTTTTTTCATACACTATTTAAGCAGTCTGGTAGTTTTTGATTTCATGGTTTGCAGGATAAATGTAATGATTAGAACTATGGAAGTAAATGAAGTATTTTAAAACTGTACTCTACTTTTTCTGTCAACTAGTGATCACAGAAGCATTGTAACTTTAAGCTCTTGTTATGTAATCTCAGAACTTCTTTATGAAGTTCAATTAAACTTTTTTGCTTTCTGTATTACATTTTGGAGTTATTTTATTTTGTACTTCTCTTCTGCACTGGAGCAGCAAAGTGAGAGAAATGCATAACTCATGAATAGAGAAAAATATAGGCTTTACTATTAATTACATGTAATGCTTATCCCAGAGGTTTTAGGGTGGTGGTTGGATTTCTTTTATTTGCTTGTTGCCAATGGTGTAATATGTACTTAGGGTGAATATTTTATCTAGTTGGATTTTAAGTCTTCCCAGTATTTGGTGTCACTTATTGTCTCATGACCTTAATACTTTTTTAAAAAAAAATGTTGGAAATCCTGCATCCATTTTTCTAGTTACTTACATTTCTGTATATGTTCCTAGGTAGAGAGTTAATTCTCACCAAAAAAATCTTCAAGTCTTGGCTACTATTGCAATATAAATACATGTCTCATGAGAGAATTTAGCCCAACATTAGAACTCCCTATTTCCATCTTTTCAAGAGTTTTTGATAAGAAGTAAAATCTAGCCTTTTTTCTAGAACTTCTCAGTTTGTGTAACCGATGAAACCCCACACATTTCAAAGGTCCAGAAAAAATCTTTAACTAGTTAAATTCAGCATCCAAAACAATATTTATTGCAAAAATTACAAAAAGCAAATTCTCAGAGTGAAATACAAACACTTATTTTCTGCCGCAGATTCTTTAGGGGAGGAGATGAAAGATCACACCAAGTGACTAATTTTTAAAGCTTTATTAATAAAATAACAGCGGTGAGTGTGGGCCAGAGGGAGGGACGCTAAGCCTCCCTCCATATTACTCGGCCTCTACTGCCGAGGGTTCATACACCAAATACCAACCAACCTCCTCCCCTCCCCCCTGCAGGGCAGAGCGAGAAACCCTAAATTCTCTTCAGTCATGCTACGGCTGAGGGTGGGGCACACCTTTAATCATAAAATCCTCAACATGAAATACCAACCGTGCTGGGCACAGCAAACATGAAATACCAAGGGCAGACCAGTTGATGCATTCTGCAGAACCGGCCGTGCCTCCCCTCCCCCCCGCATTCTCCACCAAAACTGTCACAGATTTATGTTATCAATCTGCCTGGGGCATCAGGTGATCAGGCTGAGGCCACAGGATCTTTAGGGGAGGAGATGAAGGAGCACACCAAGTGAAAAGAAAAGGAGTACTTGTGGCACCTTAGAGACTAACAAATTTATTAGAGCATAAGCTTTCGTGAGCTACAGCTCACTTCATCGGATGCATTTGGTGGAAAAAAAAATTTTTCCACCAAATGCATCCGATGAAGTGAGCTGTAGCTCACGAAAGCTTATGCTCTAATAAATTTGTTAGTCTCGAAGGTGCCACAAGTACTCCTTTTCTTTTTGCGAATACAGACTAACACGGCTGCTACTCTGAAACCACAGCAAGTGACTAAGTTTTAAAGCTTTATTAATAAAATAACAGCCATGAGTGCAGTGTGCTCCCCACATCATTCAGAGGAAGGAAGGAAGCTTTAGTGCCCCAGCCCTAATCCACTTTCATACACACGCATGACCCGAGGCTGGCCAAGCCCGGGAGTAACGTAAGAAGAAGAGGGGGAAGGGTGGACGAGAGTTCTGTCCTGTGCACAAGGCCGTCCAAGGTCTGCTGTTGATCTCCGACCTGCTTTAGCTTTCAGGAGAGTTTTAAGTCTTGGGATTTTTGTGCGGCGTTTTGTTCAGGTACCTCTGTCCCCTGTGCTCTTTGTACTAGTCCGAACCGGCCTACCATGGCTTCCTCAGCTTTCCCAAAACACACCAGCTTCAGGGACGCGAAACTGTTGTTTTTCCCCCTTGCTGGCCTTCACTCTCTCACTAATTTTTGGTTTCAGAGTAGCAGCCGTGTTAGTCTGTATTCGCAAAAAAGAAAAGGAGTACTTGTGGCACTTTAGAGACTAACAAATTTATCTGAGCATAAGCTTTCGTGAGCTACAGCTCACTACATCGGATGCATTCAGTGGAAAATACAGTGGGGAGATTTATATACACACACAGAGAACATGAAACAATGGGTTTTACCATACACACTGTAAGGAGAGTGATCACTTAAGATGAGCTATCACCAGCAGGAAGGAGTGGGGGAAGGAAGAAAACCTTTTGTGGTGATAATCAAGGTGGGCCGTTTCCAGCAGTTAACAAGAATGTCTGAGGAATAGTGGGGGGTCGGGTGGTGGGAGAAATAACATGGGGAAATAGTTTTACTTTATGTAATGACCCATCCACTCCCAGTCTCTATTCAAACCTAAGTTAATTGTATCCAGTTTGCAAATTAATTCCAATTCAGCAGTCTCTCGTTGGAGTCTGTTTTTGAAGTTTTTTTGTTGAAGGATAGGCACTCTCAGGTCTGTAATCGAGTGACTGGACAGATTGAAGTGTTCTCCAACTGGTTTTTGAATGTTATAATTCTTGACGTCTGATCTATGTCCATTTATTCTTTGACGTAGAGACTGTCCAATTTGACCAATGTACATGGCACAGAGGCATTGCTGGCACATGATGGCATATATCACATTGGTAGATGCGCAGGTGAACGAGCCTCTGATAGTGTGGCTGATGTGATTAGGCCCTATGATGGTGTCCCCTGAATAGATATGTGGGCAGAGTTGGCAATGGGCTTTGCTACAAGGATAGGTTCCTGAGTTAGTGGTTCTGTTGTGTGGTGTGTGGTTGCTGGTGAGCATTTGCTTCAGGTTGGGGGGCTGTCTGTAAGCAAGGACTGGCCTGTCTCCCAAGATCTGTGAGAGTGATGGGTTGTCCTTCAGGATAGGTTGTAGATCCTTGATGATGCGTTGGAGAGATTTTAGTTGGGGGCTGAAGGTGATGGCTAGTGGCATTCTGTTATTTTCTTTGTTGGGCCTATCCTGTAGTAGGTGACTTCTGGGTACTCTTCTGGCTCTGTCAATCTGTTTCTTCACTTCAGCAGGTGGGTATTGTAGTTGTAAGAATGCATGATAGAGATCTGGTAGGTCTCTGTCTGAGGGGTTGGAGCAAATGCGGTTATATCGTAGAGCTTGGCTGTAGACAATGGATCGTGTGGTGTGATCTGGATGAAAGCTAGAGGCATGTAGGTAGGAATAGCGGTCAGTAGGTTTCCGATATAGGATGATGTTTATGTGACCATCGCTTATTAGCACCATAGTGTCCAGGAAGTGGATCTCTTGTGTGGACTGGTCCAGGCTGAGGTTGATGGTGGGATGGAAATTGTTGAAATCATGGTGGAATTCCTCAAGGACGACTTTTCCATGGGTCCAGATGATGAAGATGTCATCAATGTAGCGCAAGTAGAGTAGGGGCATTAGGGGACGAGAGCTGAGGAAGCATTGTTCTAAGTCAGCCATAAAAATGTTGGCATACTGTGGGGCCATGCAGGTACCCATCGCCGTGCTGCTGATTTGAAGGTATACATTGTCCTCAAATGTCAAATAGTTATGGGTGAGGACAAAGTCACAAAGTTCAGCCACCAGGTTAGCCATGACATTATCGGGGATACTGTTCCTGATGGCTTGTAGTCCATCTTTGTGTGGAATGTTGGTGTAGAGGGCTTCTACATCCATAGTGGCTAGGATGGTGTTTTTAGGAAGGTCACCGATGGATTGTAGTTTGCTCAGGAAGTCAGTGGTGTCTCGAAGATAGCTGGGAGTGCTGGTAACGTAGGGCCTGAGGAGGGAGTCTACATAGCCAGACAATCCTGCTGTCAGAGTGCCAATGCCTGAGATGATGGGGCATCCAGGATTTCCAGGTTTATGGATCTTGGGTAGCAGATAGAATACCCCAGGTTGGGGTTCCAGGGGTGTGTCTGTGCAGATTTGTTCTTGTGCTTTTTCAGGGAGTTTCTTGAGCAAATGCTGTAGTTTCTTTTGGTAACCCTCAGTGGGATCAGAGGATAATGGCTTGTAGAAAGTGGTGTTGGAGAGCTGCCTAGTAGCTAGTAGGAGGTGCTGTCGTCATCATGAATAGGTCGGAATATGAACAAGAGGCTACTAGGCAGCTCTCCAACACCACTTAGGGTTGGAATTCAGGCCCCGTCTTTTTTGGCATCAGAGAGTTTGCTTGGGTGCGATGGCCTTGGGCGGCTGGAGTCAGCTTCTTATTTTCAGATCTAGCTGGATTGTTGAGTTAACCCGTTCCTTTCTTCCTTCCTCCCCCTTTGGCCTCTTGCAACCTGCAAAGGAATCTTTCGCTCCACAGTCACACCTTCAACCCCTCCCAAAATCCTTTCCCATGCATATGCCTATATAGGCGTCAGCCTTATACAACGTTGGTGCTTACCCAGGGGAACCCATAGGGGATGTGACTGGGACATTCCCATGGGGCTATTTTACTGTGACTGGGATACTTTGGCGGTACCTTAATTTTCTTTTTCTCCCTCCCAGTAATGAAACTGAATGAGTGATTCTGCTTCTCTGTAGACAAACTGTCTCTTCAGAAGGCTTTTTCTGTGTGAAGAGGCATACAACAGAAATGCTGCTCCTTGCTGCAGACTCCTCTGTGGTGTCCCATTCATGACTATACCTTGATTCAGAACCTTTTCTAAAGATGCTCTCCAGCTTAACTAGAGGAACTTCTCCATGTCTTTAACTGCCTGGCGCTGACATTCTTTTCTTTACAGTGGGTGCTACCTACCAGGGGGCCGTAACTTTGAGAGCCTTATGGAGAAACTAGCAATAAGTGCCTTACACAGGCAGTAGCAGGACTAATGAATTACAGAGGTAAATTTATCCCAGACCTATGCCCGTAGCTTTTAGCATTTCACATAACTGAAGATTGACCAGGGTGTTAAAGGCTAAAAGGAACTATTTATCTCAGGAACAAGTGAAATTAACAACTTTTTGGAAATAGTGATGCAACTCTGAATTGCAAAAAGATAAAGATGTACTTATTGAGATGTTTATTACTTGACAATAAAAGAGTACCCATCCAAAGTTCTTCTTTTTGAAGATCATCTTCCTAAAGTATAATGGACCAGAGTTGATTCTGACTCAAAGAATTTGGATTAGATGTACATTTCAAGGTGACTTTTCTTTCCTCTCACTCTCTGGCTAAAATCCTTACAAAGAGGCAGTGGCCTCCCCTTCTGATCTCACAGAGGGGGACCATATGGCTGTTCTCCCATATTTTTTGCAGAGCCCTGGAACTCTTACTCACCACTATCAAATCATTCTGACATATTGAGTATAATGGCTTAAAAAAGTAATAAAACACCAAAAAACTAAACCCCTTTCCTGCTGATTTTAAAACCCTGTATCAATGATGCAAGGACAAACTGGACCCAGCTTTCCAAAACGTAAGAGTTGATGAGGTGGATGGAGTTTACCAAGTCCTAGTCTTTGGGGTTGAATAAGTGTTACAAAATGATTACAGCTCCTCAGTGACATTTATTCCAGATGATGCCAATTCCAGCAACATGCATTGAGCAACTTGAAAAAATTGTATGAGTTTTCCTGTAAAGTCACAAGGAAGCATAGAATGGAGGACTCAGATTGCCTATTTTAAGGTTACACCAAACTGCTTGGCGGTGTAAGTTGTGTGGGATAATCAGATGCCCTGGTTTGTGATGGAAAAGCAGCCAACAATGACTGAGGATAGTGGCTCCTATCTGTATTTTTCAATAAGGGATCTAAACACCTAACAACTCAGTAATATTCCGGACATGGAAAATGTGGAATAGGTTGCATAAAGCCTGGAGATAACCCAAACTTATACATCTGGAATAATTCTTCAATAAAAATCAGTAAGAATCAAATATACTGAATGTTTTGGATGGGGAATAAAAGGATTTGAGTGATCATAGATCTTAAAGTGGATCTTAATTGCTGTTGGGACAGTCCTCCATATGCTTTGTATCTGGCCCATCCATGGACTTCAGTTTTGCCCTAATTCATTGACTTCAGTGAGAGTTCCATGAGTGGAGCCCCTTGCAGGATCAGGCCCAATGACTTTTAATGATCTAAAAGAAAAATATACCCTAGACCTAGTGTTTGTAACTTAGGAAATAACCAGGAAGTCTTGGCCCTCTATTCCTATTCCTGATGGAATGTGAATTAAGGTACATCTACATTAACAACTGTACACAGGTCCATGCACATGGTTGTGCCATAACCCCCCTCTTTTCCACATCTAGACCCCTGAAACCTGTGTCTGAAGGTGAATACAGGGCATGTAAGCCAGCACACTTGAGGAGGTGAATGCACACCTCACACTAGCAGTCACATACCTGTTCTACGGGCCAATACCAGGTGCTAAATTTCAGTAGTTCTCCAGCCCCATTTTTACAATGCTGTGACCCCTTGCTGATCCAATCTATAAAGGTCCCTGTCTGCCCCTTGTCACTGGGGGTAGCGAACTGCGCTGACCAACTGAGAATGTGTTTTCCGCTGCATTATTTTGATCAATACATGTGAACATGGATCATGTTCTGAGAGCAGCTGCCTAGTCCACCAAGCACACAGGGGCGTGGTCAAAGTGTAGTGGGAATACACCATCCTCCATGATTTCTCCCAGAGCTGCAAGAACTTTCATCTATACTGGGAAACTTCACAGAGGCTGCAGGAGGTGGGCATTTGTTGGACTCTGTCCCAGCGCTGGAAACACCTCAGGCACCTGTACTGGAGATCAAAACAGGCACTCTGGGAGGGATCATCATACTGCCTATTCTATGATAAACTGGACATAGTGATCTAAGGTTCCCAGTGTAGAGCCTGGAGTGGCTAATGACCCCCTCCCCTCAACCCTGACAGCCTCCTCATCCTTTGGGATGCCAATGAGGGCCAGGGTAAGGAGGCAGGAGGGACTGTGGAGGAAACCCCAGAAGTCCCAGAGGAAGAAGAGCATGTCACTTTGCTCCTAGAGGAAACAGCCAAGCAAGCACCCACTGATGAGCCTGGGGAGGACCCTGAGCCAAGGCAGAAATAAGTACCAAAGGCTAGTAAGTTATAAAAGACCCACTCCTGCCTTTTCCCTGCCAATATCCCCTCATGTTCTGGTGCTAAATGTTGGATTTTTAAGCCCAGCCCCTGTTCCACTCTACTCCAAATGGTCCCCAAGAAGACATGGCTGTAAATCAATGATTTTACTGAATTCCCATGAAGCACTATTATGTATTTGGCAGAACATGAGTTTATACACATACAAACACATCTTTCCTGCATAGGCTTCTCCTTTCCCAAAAGGTTCCTCAGTTCCTAATTAACCTAAAACCCTGTTCCCTACACCATTGTGTGCCCCTTTCACTGCATTAAGACTCTTCATTTCTGCCTGGTTACCTGACTCTGTGCGAGCAGCTGGAAGCCTTTCAGTAAACGCTTCTATGAAGATCCTGGACTTTAATCTCTTAACACTGTAAATTTGGCTTTCAGGACCTTTCTCTTATCTTTCCTTATGTCTCTGGTACCTACATGTACCATGACCACTCCTCTCCAGTACTGCACATAAGTCTATCTAGATGTTTTGTGAGATATGCAGCCTTTGCACCCAGCAGACAATTTACCATGCGATTCTCCTGATTGTCACAAATCCATTACTCGTGCCTGGCTCTCCCTAGTAACTGGGATTCCGTCCTTAGGAGAGGTATCCTTAGTGTGAGAGGATACCATGTGACATCTGGAAGGAGGGTCCCAACTATGGGCCATCTTGATTATCATTACAAAAGTTTTTTTCTCCTGCTGATAATAGCTCATCTTAACTAATTAGCCTCTTACAGTTTGTATGGCAACTTCCACCTTCTCTGTATATCTATATCTATATATCTTCTTACTATATGTTCCATTCTATGCATCCAATGAAGTGGGCTGTAGCCCACGAAAGCTTATGCTCTAATAAATTTGTTAGTCTCTAAGGTGCCACAAGTGCTTCTGTTCTTTTTGCAGATACAGACTAACACGGCTGCTACTCTGAAACTATGGGATTGTTTCCCTCTGCTATAGCTTGATGTTCTCTTTCTCTGAGACTTTCATCCTCTTTAACAGCATAGAGGCTGTCAGACTGGTGGTGGGATTGCTCTATTGTGTCCCTTAAAATCTCCTTTATGTACCTCTCTGTCTCCCTGAGCTCCTCCAGTTCAGCCACTCTGGCCTCAAGAGCCTGTATTCTCAGAGAGCCATGAGCTGCTTGTATTGCATGCACACCCATGCCACCTGTTCACAATTGCAAAATGCAGATAATTGCACATGCTGCATTAGTGCAATGAATTGAGTAGCTCTCACTCTGCTGCTGGACTTCTGCCTGCTTTATTAGTACTCCTGCAGTTCTTTTGGGGGGTGGGGCTATTGGCCTAAGTTTAGAGTATGTTTGTTAGGTGTATTTGCTTCTCACCCTCCCTTGCAAAACTCCCCTGTTTGCTGCTCCTGGTTTTTTAAACTCTTGTTCTTCTGAGTTAGCCCCACCCCAGTCAAGGGATTGCAGGATGGCAGGCTAGAGCCTCATTAGTAAGCTCTCAGCCTAGCCTTGCTGGCCCTTTGGCTCAGCACACAGCCCCCAGAAGAGACCAAACTATAGTTTCCATGCAGCAAACAAACAAATTAACAGACAAACTTGCCCCAATGGTCACATAGTCTCACCTCCTTCACCTGGAGAACTCCCTCATGAAACTCCCCTCTTTGCTGCTCCTGTTCCTTAGCTCCTGACCTGAAGCTATAAAACAGATTATTAGCAGACTATCAATGTGGCCTTGTGTTTGTGCATTTCTTGGCCAGCGTGCTGTCAGCCATGCAGACCAAGAGAAGGGATGGGTTTGGAAAATGCCTGGTTGGGGATAGGATAGTTGTTGAAAACTTATGGTTGTCCACAGTTACAGCTGCCTTTGTTTCCTGTGAAGATTACAAAAAAGTTTTGAATGATTTACCTGAATTAACACTTCCCCCTCCACGCCCTGTCTTACTGTCCTCTTACAAATGAAAGTTGCACAAAACTGGGGGGCTAAAGGGGTGCAGGGTTGGTTAGATATGGGAAGGGAAAGGGAATCCTTTGGTTGTCTAAGGAATGTCACAGCAGTCCTTTCTCCCTTTGAAGATTGACAGGTTTTTTAACCATTCCCAGTCCCTGGTGTCTGGCTTCTCTCTGCTCCTAGCCATGTTGCAGAAGCCAGGAGAGGTGTGGGGTGGGTGCAGTATCTGCTTCAGCTGTTGCACAAACACGATGCAGTGTTCCTTTGTAGTGGAAAGGTGAGTAGCTTGCAGTGTCTATCACAAAGTTCAGGGAACAAAAAAAGTTGTGGTGTCTCTTTCCTTCCCTGCCCCTTTCACTACTGTTCGCTGGACATAGGGGCCAGATTTTCTGGTGATGAAGGGGCAGTTGGGGATGGGTGAACGTTTGTAGTGGCTTGCTTCTCTCCTTTCATGGAAACTCCATCTGCTAGCATGGAATATAATCAATTTCCTGTCAAATTCCCGCCCACACGCATACTTCAGCAAATTTCTGGGGTAGCAGAAATTCCCGCTGGTTCTTGAGGTTCAGCGGCAATGCAAATGTGGTTCACCTTTATAGCTGACCAAAATCATCCATTCAGCAATATGTAGTGGGTTAATCATTAACAGAAACATCTCTCTGACATTGATTGACGAATCATCTCCATGGGACTGGAAAGCCACATCTCTTTTTTCCATTCTGGTACCTTGAAAACTACTTTGTTCTCCAAATGCTGGCCAGCCTTTAAAGAAGAAATTGGCAATTGGTAATATAGCCCCTTGAAGGACCTGAACCCCATCCCAACTGCCCACTTGAGACACTAAGAATTATATTTTTTTAAAAGCATTGCTGTATGTCTTACCATTATTAGCCTCTGCTCCTTGGGGACTGCAAAAGTTGTCTGAGAAGCAAAGATAGTCTAATAGTTGCATTCCTGAAATGCTAAAAAGTATTGATATTGTGGCCTTCAACAGCAAAGTTATGTGTAGGGGATTTTTAGCTTTGTCCAAAAAAATTTAAAATAAATTGTTATCCTTGTCTTTGAATCTGAAGGACTTTTGGCTGCAGTGGGGGAACCATTCCACCAAGAGGCCAGGAGCAGCACCCCAGAGACAGCAGAGGCATACGGAGAAGGACCCTGGAGGACTTCCTCATTGATATGGAGACTAGGAACCAGAAGCAGTTTCAGTTCCTTGGAGCATGGGAGGATCGGTTTCTTTAGCAGGAAGAGGTACTGATGAACCAGTTCCTGGAGCACGATGCACGCCACAGGGAATGAGTGCTTGCCCCAGAAAAATGGGAGCATGCCCCGATGGCCACTCATACAACTGGTGACTGAAAGAATTCGAAGCCTGCCTGCTGCAGTGAACACTGCTCCTCTGTGGGAACTGGCACCACCACCTCCTCCAGCTGCAGTCTAGGGTGCTGATGTGGTGAATGACCCAACCCCCCGAGTGACTGGGAGGAGCCTGCATGACTCTTGATACAAACACCCCTCCATCAGCACCTGAATGCCCTCATAAAGGAACCCCCCTGAGTATGCAATGGGGGAATGATGAGCCTGAGGCAGTCCCTGAAGCCCAGTAAGAGTTCAGCCTCTAAACCCTGTCCAGAAGTAGGGTTGCCAGGTGTCCAATTTTTGACCTGAACATCCAGTTAAAAAGGGAAAGTGGCAGCATCCTGTCATCCACAGTAGCCTCCAATTCTGTCCCATCCCAGCAGCGGCATGCAGCAGCTCCCTCCAACTCAGGCTGCCTCTCCCTGAAGGCTCTGCACTCCGCAGAGGGACAAACTGCTTGGGTGACCCCGTTGCTCCCTGGTTCCTGCTCCCAGGCTGCAGCTGCTCCTCATCTTCTCCTTGCAGTCTGAGCACCCTGCTCATGCCTCATCCTGAAAGAATGCAAGGTTCCTGGTTGCAGCTGACTGCACTTATGAATTTCAGGTAGTAATCAGCCCTGTACTTGCATCGCTCAGCCTGCAATGCTCAGAGCTAAACAGCAAGGATGGTAGCTCTCTACTTGCAGAAGAGAGAGAGGAGAGAGGTGTGCACACGCTCTCCCTAGGTATTGTCATACACCATGGGTCTGCTCTTTCAAGTGCTGAGTGCAGAACTGCATATGCAATAATAAATATAATAATACAAAAAGCATTTGCAATATCTCAATTACAATTATCATGGACAAGCATGCAAATTGATTATTTGAACATGCAACTGCCATAATTGTGAGTGTGCCTTTTTTGCACAAACAATTGCTCCAAAAATCGTGTGTGTATGTAATGCCTCTGTGCGTGAATGAATGATCTGTCTCCCTCTCTTTCAGGCCTCAGTGTTCACTACCTGGCTGATAGAATGCCAGCTGTGAGGTTCTGTTTTTCACTTCAATATCGGCCACCCAGCTGAATTGACAAAGCCCTGGGCCCAGGGTTGAGGGGTCTAAAAGCTGCCTTCTCACAGACAGGCCGTGGGGCATGCTCAGGGCTGGGCCGGTGGTTCCGGGCACCTCTAGTGTGCAGGCTTAGGCGGTTAGGCGACGCTATGCTGTGGTGCAAAGACCAAACTGTGCAGTCGATGGGCTCTGTTCACAAGGCGCGGGCCGGGAGACCCCGGGCAGGGAGCAGCTTTGGGCCTCAGAACAATCTTACCCCTCCCTGCTCTAACCCCTTGCTCCAGGGACTGGCTGTGCCCCAGTTGAGCAGGTGGGCAGGTTCCACATCAGCTCCTCCCAGCCTGGCTCTGCAGGCAGCAGGTGAGTCCCAGGAGAGGAGGGAGAGAGTGAGGGAGGGGTGGAGAGCGAGCGATGGAGTGAGGAGGGAGAGGACTGGGGGGGGCAGGGCCTCAGGAGAAGAGGCGGAGCAAGGGTGTTCGGTTTTCAGAAATTAGAAAGTTGGTAACCCTATCCAGGAGACATCCCTAGTTGTTCCCCTCCTCCTACTCCCCCCCCCCCCAACAGTTTTCTGTAGCCATTTCTCCTCTTGTCAGGGGGAGCGGGAGAGGGAGGGTAAGGAGACAGGTTCACATGATAATGAGTGTATGGTGCTCAGGGAGTGAGACACTCATTGTGTTTTGACATGCAGTTCCTCTTTTAAAAGTTTCACTTTTACCTTACATGTGTCACTTTTAATAAATGTTACAGTTTCCTTGACTTGCGTGTGGACTCTCTTGCCTGAATGGGACATTTTTTCTGTTTTGGTATAGGGCCCCCTATTCAAAGCTCATTACTTTGATTTGTGTAACACTCTATGGTGTCAGCACACTGCAAATAATAATTTTTCCCTCCCATACCACTTCACCCCCCCATGGCCATAAATATCCAAATTCCAAAGAATACACCAGAAGGATGGGGAAAGTGAAATGTGCTCATAATGCACAAGTAGTTTTAACATAAGCAGAAGTCACAAAACAGAGAAATGTTAAATGAACTTATTTATGGCTTGGTTCACATACATGTAAGCAGGATCTGAATGAGCTTTCCCGCCCCACTCCCTCAACATCTAGTGATGAGCTGGGGGAAAAGATTTCAGGAACAGACCGTATTTACATAAACATACCTACTCTGCCTAGGAATTCAGCAGAGAGAACTTCTTTGCCAAAGTGATCAATTTTGCTGGTGTAATGAAATGTTATCCTGATTGTATGAGTAACGGGCAGCAAAACTGTACTTATTCTGCCCTGATTGAATGGGTCACCCTCAATTGAACCTCACTTGCTAAACAGGTGGTTGGGATGCCAAATCCCAGTGAAAGAGAGAGAGAGTGGGACAGATGTTCCTACCTGGCAGTGTAGGCTATGCCTAACATATCCTAGACACTATTTAACTCTCTTTCTCCACTGTTTAACGATTGAGCTAATTAGACTCAATTTTGAGTCCTTCCTTTGTTTAGTGATTATTAGCACTGAAATCACTTGTAACTAGGTCTGAGAGCTAAGCTTTATACCTGGCGTGGGACAACGTTTTAGTGAAAAACACTGCACAGCCTGCACTCTAGCACTCAGGTTCCCCACTAACTGGTGAAATCATGGAGAGCTCAATTAAGTGGTGGGACCTCAAGATGTGGCATCACAGGGGGTGCAGTAGAGAGGCAGGTGTAGCAAAGAAGTGAAGGCGCAGTGGAGAGTATGACAGTGCAGCAGGCAATGGTGGCAGTGGTGGGCAGCAATGCAAAGTGAACAATGGCAGCTGTGAGATAGTTGCAGCAGTGGCCACAGCAGCTGAGGTCTTGATGAACACAAGTGAATGCTCCTCTGAACTCTGGGTCCTCGCTGACAAAGTACAGCAACTTTGGGGTGCAGTGGAGGGGGAGGGGAGTGGCATATTAAAGGAATTTTTGTTTGTTGGACTTCCGCATCGCAAGATGAGAAACTGAGGCAAAGGACACTACCCAATGTACTCTGGGGTGGGTGTTTTTCTCATGGTATATGCTTTTGAATCATAATTGTGGTGTTTCCTCAAATTAATGCTGGCTTCCTTTTTCCTTTTTATTAAAATTTTTCTTTGTTACATACAGACTCAGTCCTTGCAAGAAGGGAAGAATTGCCTCTTAGAGGCACCCTAGGGTGGTGTTTAAGTTTCCCAGATTAGTTATTGGGGGTCAAGCTGGTTCTGTTTTGTATTGTTAGAGGAACCTCCTAGGTACTGAACCCAGCCCTCATGGCTGATGACTCAACCTGGCAGAAGTTACATACAGAACAAGGAAACGCAATTAAATTAATGTAACAGTAAAGACATCAGGCACTGAACAGTGATTAAATGGCCCCTCACCCCCACCAAAATTTGACCTGTTTCAACTTTGGGTGTAGTCAAGCATAATAGCTGATGAGTGCTGTTATCACCACCCTCAGTCAATTGTGAAAAGAGAGAATTTCTGAAGTTCTTCAGGACCTTTAAAGAACATTTTGGTCATTGAAACTGATTGAGTGCTCCTGAAATTGTTAATGTTGTTTGAAGTTAACACAAAAGCATTCCACAATGATCCCAATAGAACTGGATCAACATCCTCGGCAGTACAAAAACCAAGCTCTGAGGTGTTAACCCCGTGGAGGTGCCCTACCAGGAGTCAGTAGTTACAGAAATGAATGGCTAATCACATGGTTATAGAAACATTGGCTACAGGGGAACAAAACCTTCACAAAGGTATGTTGACACACTATGTACCAATGTTCTCTCTTGTGCTGTTCCAGCAGCTGCATATGGTGTGATGGTGTCCCATTGGCACAGGCAGTAATCACCCTCTGTGTTTCTGCTGTTCAAGGATGTGTGCACATATGGTATCTGAGATTTTCCTTGTCTGCTGGGAACCAGCACCAGTGTGCACATTGGTGGGATCTGGCTATCTGAAAAGGCTTTGCAAACCAATCCTGCCTTATGCCCACTCTGTGCAGAAATACTCCTCTTCTCCATTGCATATGTTGTGGAGAGCACAGCAGGTCATGATTATGCAAATTGTGTTGGCCACATTTGTGAGTCCTACACACCTGTCTGGATGCCAATGAGCTTTCAGCTTCCGACTCCATGACCATTCTGCAATTACTCAGTTTGTAGCTGAAGTCACTTTTTCCTGGATCATGGATATTGGGGTACCATTTCATGATCCAAATTAGGAGCTAGTGTGTCTGGTCCCCCAAAATAACCATTGTCACAGACTACCATAGAAAACCATGTCATGTTTGGGAAATAAATTCCCATCTCTACCCCTGAGGTACAATCCCAATCTCCTCAGCACTCTGGCATCATGAACCTTTCCTGTGTTGCCAGTCTTGGTAATCATGACTCTACTTCTGAGGTCCATTAGGCCTTGCAGAACAATGAATTAGTAACCTTTTTGATTCACAAACTCACATGCCCCTTTTGGTGGGCAAAGTATTGGGATATGGGTGCCATTGATGGTCCCTGAACTGTTCAGAAAACATTGCTTCCTCCCTAGTTCAAGTATAAATTACCTTCCTCTGGCATCTATTCTTCCTGAGATTTGTGTGCAAAAAAGGTCACTGTGTCTTCATTAATTATTTGTATATTGTTAGCACCTCTGGAACACCACTGTGCTAGGTGCTGTACAAACACAGAACAAAAAGATAGTCTGTGTCCTGAAGAGCCTAAAATCTTACCTCTGCATGTTGATATGAGCCTTTTCAAGCAGAAGAAGGGAAAACAGCTGCCTCATGGCACCAACCCCAAAGATAAAGAGGGGAAGGGCCATGGCAATGTGCACCATTCCTCTGTTAACAATACAGAAAATTCACAGGAAAAATTCAATGCAGTCTGAATCTGCATCGATCCATCCACTTGTATAGATCTCATCATAGTATCTGAACATCTCTGCAGTGTTAAATCCTTGGAAGCTGACTATGCAAAAATTGAGTTCAACCTACTCATAAGTAGAATAAAATATCTTGCTAAAAACTATAAGGCAGCTGGAGATTTCAATCTGAAAGTGATTCACTTTAAGATCATGAATGCGTTGACTCTAATGGATGCTTGAAAGAGAGAGAGCAACTGCTGGCTCAAAACTAATACTTTGTCCTGGCACAAGAATTCACCCTTGGAAGTTACTCAGAATTCAAAGTTGTTTGTTTTTCAATCTGAGTGCTTTAAAAGATTAATTTGATATTTGATATTTGTCCCTTTTCCTTCCAATGTATAATGTTAAAAAAAGTCACTAGACTGTATCATGCAATTTTAAAAGTGTAAACTTGCCCTATTGTCAGTATGCCTGTTAGATACCACAGAGCTCTTGACAATGCAGCAGCTGTTAGTCAATTCGTGATTTGAGAGAGGAACATGTAAAGCGTTTCTGCACAGCTGTGTTGTTTTACCTTGAAGAAAGCCTGAGGGTTCAAATAGCAAGGCCTTTTTTAAATTTGCTTTCTACTTTCGTAATAAACTTTGTTTTGATTATGAAACAAGCTGGATTTTTACACATTCTTCAAAGTGGACATGAGGTTTCTGAGTCTCTTGCAAATCTCGTGCCCGCCCTTATGATGTTTGGGGTTTTTACATGTGTCCCTTTCATTATTTAGCTTTTATGAAAATGTTACATTTTGCTCCTTTATAGAGAGGGTGGGTAGGAGTGTGTGCGCGCATGCACCAGTATCACTCTTGTGACATTACCACAACTGAATGATCTGGAAACACCATCTTGATATCATTTTGAAGCTGAAGGGGAAGGCAGCATCACTGAAAACTAGATCAGTGCTTTAAAGTACATCTGGGATTCTTAAAGACAATAAATAGTTCCAAGTTAAAACAGAGTACAGAGGTGTGCCATAAAATTCCATGAGGCTTAGATTCAGTCAAAGAATTCCCTCTTTCAAAATATATGCAGAGTGGTTTTATATGCAGAGTGGTTGTAGTCCGAAGGCTACCTTTATATAAAATGGCATCTTATCCAACATAAACCCCAGTGGGACATAAGTAGTGCATAGGCCTTGTGCTATTCTGCACTCCAAGGGAATTTCATATCCTAAACATCCCACTTGAAATTTCATCTCTCATTAAAAACAACCATACTTTTATTTCATTCTTCCCGTTTCATATTAGAACAGCAGTTATAACATCTTGCTGGGCCATTTCCTGAGGGTTACTGGTTGGCTGGGATTAATTCATTGAAACTATAGTAAAGAGCAGAATTATCAGGCGTAGATAAACACTTAGTTGGGAAAGGGTCAACACAATTTTTGTAAAGGGAAATCATGCCACACCAATCTATTAGAATTCTTTGAGGGGGTCAACAAGCATATGAACAAGAATGATCCAGTTGACGTAACATACTTGTATTTTCAGAAAGCCATTGATAAAGTCCCACACCAAAGGTTCTTAAGCAAAGTAAGCAGTTATGAGATGAGAGGATGGATCAGTAACTGGTTAAAAATAGCAAACAAAGGGTAGGAATAAATGGTCAGTTTTCACAATGGAAAGAGCTAAATAGCAGGGTCTCTCAAGAATCTGTACTGGGACCTGTGCTGTTCAATATATTCATAAATGATCTGGGAAAGGGGGTAAACAATGAGGTGACAAAGATTGCAGACAATATGGAATTACTCCAGATAGTTGGGGCCAAAGCTGCCTGCTAAGGGTTACAAAAAGAACTCACAAAACTGGGTGACTGGGCAACAAAATGGAAGATGAAATTCAATGTTGATAAGCATAGAGTAATGCATGCTGGAAAAAATAATCCGAACTATACATACAAAATGACAGGATTTGAATTAGCTGTTACCACTCAAGAAAGATTCTCGGAGTCATTGTGGATGGTTCTCTGAAAACATCTGCTCAATCTACAGTGGCAGTCAAAAAAGCTAACAAAGTGAGGAAATATTAGGAAAGAAATAGATGTTAAAACAGAAAATATCATAATGGCACTATATAAATCCATGGTACACCCACACCTTGAGTATTAGGTGCAGTTCTGGTTGCCCCATCTCAAAAAAGATATATTAGAATTGGAAAAGGCACAGAAAAGGGCAATGAAAATGATTAGGGGTATGGAAGAGCTTCCATACAAGGACAGATTAAACAGACTGGGACTGTTCAATTTAGAAAAGTGATGACTTTTCATCACTTTTCATCACCTTCATCAAGGTGGGGGGCTATGATCGAGGTCCATAAAACCATGAATGATATGGAGAAAGTGAATAGCACAAAGGTTTTATGACCAATTGATGCCAATGGCAAAACCCCCATTGGCTTTAATGAGAGCAAGCCCTGGGGTCTTAAAATGTCAGATGAGAACTGTGAAGTCAAAGTATAATGTGTTGCATAAATCCATTGTTGCATTATAAATAGGCTGGAGGTCTGGTGACACATAGAGCACTTCTTTGTTGCCTGCTAAGAGATGGCTGGTCACGTGGTGTTGGTTTCTCTACCTCATTTCTAGCTGCTGAATCCAGTAAGTAATCTTCCATCTAAGTATCTGCTGCAGTTGCAACAAGGATGAAATGTAATCACACATGAAGTGACGTATAAAATATGGTCCCCGCTACAAAAAATTAGGAGAACTCTGCTATATATAATTATTTTATTTGTATTACCATAGTGCCTAGGAGCCCTAGTCATGGACCAGGATCCCTATAACTTTATATTCAATTTAATTTTATATTTCATTAACAACTTCCTCTATAAAGCCTTCCAGGACTTGCCCACTAAACTTTCCTTATATTTTTTTAGTCTGAACTGAAGCCCATTTGAGTCTAATGAATACACTCCCAGTGACTTCAAATGGGCTGTGGATCAGGCACCTTGAGAAGGAGGTGTTGGTTTTAATAGTTTAAGTGCCAGAAATCTGTGTGCTGAGCATGATACTATAGTAGTTAACTGTAAAACAGGCATAGATTTTAGGAATGTGAATTTTATTCCATACATTAACATTTACTCCACGGAATGACTTGAAAGCACAGTCAGATACTGATCCAAAACATTCAGTGATGTAAATCTGGAGTTAATGCACTAAAGGAATTACTTCATTTGTACTAGTGTAGCTGTGAACAGAATCTGCCCTCCAAGATTTGTGAAAGCTTTTCCGCTTTCTGACTATGTCTAGGTTATGAGTGATGGGTGTGATTCCCATTTTACAGTGCACATACTTGTGCTAGCTCAATGAGAGCTAGTGCAAGTGTAAATAGTAGTGTAACCATGGTAGCATGAGCAGTGGTAGCACAGTTTAGCCATACTGAATACAAACCTACCTGAACCCCGTGGGTGTGTACTTGGCATGGCTAAGCTGTGCTGCTGTTGCCCATGCCACTGAGGTTACACTACATTTATCCTCACACTAGCTATCATTGAGCTAGCTCAAGTATGTGTATGTAAGCTGGGAATCACACCCCTAGCTCAGAGTGCAGACATAGCCTCATTGACTAGTGATTTTGGGTGACTCAGCTTTTGGGTGCCTAATGTGAGACACCCTAAAGAGACCTGACTCTCAGAAATGGCTGAACTATGAAATGAGGTCCCATTAAATGTCAGTTTTGAGCACCCAGAAACTGAAGCACCCAAAGTCTGTAGTTACTTTTAAAGCACAATTTCTGGGTGAATGTCAGGTTGGGCAAATGTTACTCTCCAAAAGGCATCCAGGTGGAAGTTTGAAGGCTGTGAAATTGAGCAATACTTTGGCCTCATGAAACATAGGCCAGATACAACTCAATCCTACTTTCCAGGCAAGAATGAAAGTCTATTACACTGTAGTTTTTACCCACAACCAAAGCTGAAGGAGCCTGTGGGTCAACTGTGGAGCTCTTCTGTGGCTGGAACTTCCCTGGCTTACTAGCTGAGAGCACCAGCAGGGTAGAAGTGAGGCACCTTTGGTGGAACATGCCATCGATGCCAACATGAAAAGCACTATAAAAAAGCTCTGTATGATCATTGTTAATTATTTAGAGGCCTTTATAAGTAACTTCTGTTACTATTGCTTTATTGGTTATTTCTCTAAACCACAAGCACAGATGCTTGAGTCAGAAGATTGCAAATCTACTTGACAGTTAAAGATACGTTGAGTAGCAATTAGCTAATAGTTATTTTCAACTCTCGTGTTTACTCTTCTGCTTCAAGTTTTTCTAACTGCAGGGTTTTTATAACTAATTCTTAAACTCCCTTGTCAATTACTAAACATCCCTCTTGGGTCACATTTTACATTTGTTTTATAATTTTTATCTCTAGAAGGGCAAACTATCTTATTCAGAGAATAGCTAGCTTGCATACAGAAAACTCTTCAAATGGAAGCCACGAGTCAATAGTTGTGGTCTGATTGATTATTTCCTTCTTACACAAGTATTCAGCTCAGTGCCCTCTGTGTCCTTACTTTCTGTGTGGCAGTTGCTTCTTGTGAAACACCAGTTCTATAAGCTGGAGAGAAGATTTTGGCCTTGTTTAAAGCCAGTGTGGTGGGAGGGTGAAACCCTCAACTGAATCAGTGAAACAGAGAATCTATCATAAATTAAAGAAATGATCATCTCATGCAATGCAGAACTTTTTTGCTATATCTTCACAAAGAATAGTTTATAGCTCACTGTTTTAATTACCTGTAGAGGATTTTTATTTTCAAGGGCAAAACAAATACATATTTCTAGATTTAAAACAATCTCTAACTGAACAGGAAAAAAAAGGAGAATTAATGTCCTTTGGTCTCTTGGAATATACCTGATAGAAAAATCTTCCTTTTACTTCTTTGAGTATTCTCTGGAGAATAAATTTTTCCCAGCAAAAGATGTGTTTTATAGAGCCTATAAAATAGTCATATAACTGAGACTAGATCAGGTCTCTCTTGTGCTGTACTTGGACATGAGCCTTGATGCTACTGGCTTCCATTGTTTCTCTCATCTAACTGTTGAATCATTATCAGTGAGAGAATTTGCTGAACACTGTCACTGAACTGACCTATGGACGTCACTTGCAACAGCTCTTTGATCAAACCAAAAGCTGCTCATTTCACTCAAATACTCTGTTGTGTGTTTCACTTGTGAATTTAAAAGCAACCAAAAGAGAGAAATGCATGGATGTCTCTGGTCTACTTATGCAAGTAGTCATTGCCTTTCTCATCCTGCAACCTCCACATGCCTCTCCATCAATAGTAATCGCTCTCCCTCTTCCCAGACTACCTTCAAACCTTACATTCAGTGTCACATCTTTGGAACCCAGATTTGACATTGATGCTTAGGAAGCCCTCTCACACCAATTTATGAAGTACGTTTTGCAAGAAGTCAACCAGCTATCTTCAGTCTTTAAAATGGCAGCTTAAAGAAAAACTTAGCTGGCTGCGGACAAACTGTGACTCTAACTCACTGAGTCTGTCTGCAAAACATCTTAAATGAGCTAGTTCTCTTCTTATGTGACTGAAAGTCGGCTATCAACATGCAGGGTTTGTTTGATGACAGGAAATGGGAAAAACCACCAAGTTGTGAACTGTGACAAGATTGCTGGGAACTTCATTGTGATGAACTTAGCTATTTAAGCCAAGTGAAGCTTCTATACCATTTACGTTAGGTTTTTAAAATTTTTTGGTCCATGACCCACAAAATGAACAAAAATTTGTCCCATTGCCCACCATATCCCACAATTCTTTGTGCCTTCATTTCCTCAGGGGAGATGCATTTAATGTGAAGGATTCCTGTTTTGAAGATGACTCCACACTGTACACATTCACTGTGCATTTTATGGTTGCTGTGGGATCTTTAATATTTATTCAACCTCCATGTGCAATTTTAATAAAACACGTGCCCATGGGGCATTCCACTCCTGTATCCTCTCTTCCTTTTCTCATAAAAGAGTCCTTTATTGTTTCAGGCTGAAAGTTTGTCTTAAATTTGGACATATCTGCAAGAAAAATACCACAGTTTAGAGTTTTATCCTCTAAACTATGAAAAACTCAACCAAATTATGTCTCTCTCATCATGGATTCACAACTTGTAAAAAGCCACGTAATTATCAAACCCAACTGTAAGTGGAAACAGAGACTGTCCGCACAATTTAAAATGCCTCAGCAGGGAGGGGACTACTTTCCTCTCTTACTCTACATTTCCCCAGTTTATAAAGGTAGGGAAAATGTAGTGTAAGGGTAGGGCTACACTGCAATCAAATAGCCATGGCTGGCCCATGCCATCAGACATAGGCTTGTGAGGCTCGGCTAAGGGACTGTTTAACTGTGGTTTAGATATTTGGGCTCTGCGCAGTGGGAGGGTTCCCAGCGGTTGGGCAGCAGCCTGAGCCCAAACATCTACACTTCAATTAAACAGCCCTTTAGACTGAGCCCCACAAACCTGAGTCAGCTGGCACAGGCCAGCCGCGGGTATCTACTTGCATCATAGGCATACCCTAGGAGAGGGGAATTAAAATAATGTAGTAACGGGAAGAGAGGAGTTCAAGAAAGGAAGGATGGTTTCATGGTTAAGGCTCTAAACTGGGATTTACGAGATCTATGTTCAATTCCCAGCTCAGCCATAGACTGACTTTGGGCAAATTGCTTCATCTCTTGGTGCTGCAGTTCACTATCTGTAAATCAGGGATAATATTTCCTTTCTTTCACCTTTTAGCAGTCTTGTCTATTTAGATCTTAAGCTCTTAGGGTCAAGGACTGTCTCTTACTATGTGCAGGTACAACACTTAATACAATGGGGCTCTAACCTTGGTGGAGGCATCTAGATTATTATTAAATAACAGTTCATGAGTTCTTTTTATATAAAATTAGGGAAGGGAATTGGTGCAGTAGAAGAAATAAAAATAGAGAGAAAGAGAGGGGGAAATATTAAAGATAAAGAAGGACAGAAGCTGGATGAAGTAAGCAGTATCCATCAGCTAATTACACATTTCTGTTTAACCCAAACTCCTTGTCTTCTCCTACATCTACAAGAAACAGCTGACATATGACGGCTTTCCTTCCCAGGTTCATACACTGAAACCCATCACTATAGTATGGGTGGATTGAGAGTTTGGGGAGAAAGTTAGTTAAAATTTAGGTAAAACCAATGTAAGTATATAAAAATGGGATACATCTGTCTGTCTCCTTCTGCCCAGCCTTCCATGTGTTGTTCATCTTAGATTGTGATTTCTTCAAATCAGAGCCTTTGGCCACCTCTGGTTGTGCAGCGCCCCTCCCTCCCCCCACAAGGCCATAATCCTAAATGGGACTTTTGGGCACTATTATAATCTAAACATTAAATAATGTAGTACAAGGAAGGAGTTGGTGCTAGAGCTGGAATTAGAATGCAGAAGTCCTTTCATTTCTTCCTACCTTGGCATGCAGCTTTGTCAATTTGCAACATGTAACTAGGTTTGAGAGCTAAGCTTTATACTTGGCGTGGGACAACGTTTTAGTGAAAGACACTGCACAGCCTGCACTCTAGCACTGAGGTTCCCCACTAACTGGTGGAGAGAGGTCTCACCAGTGCCTTGTATAATGGTACTAAAACCTCCTTATCCCTACTGGAAATGCCTCTCCTGATGCATCCCAAAACTGCATTAGCTTTTCTCACAGCCATATCACATTGGCAGCTTATAGTCATCCTATGATCAACCAATACACCAAGGTCCTTTTCCTCTTCCGTTACTTCTTGTTATTAATCCCTAAATGCATAACCTTACACTTCTCACTATTAAATTTCATCCTATTACTATTACTCCAGTTTACAAGGTCATCCAGATCCTCCTGTATAATATCCTGATCCTTCTCTGAATTGGCAATACCTCCCAGCTTTGTATCATCTGCAAACTTTATTAGCACACTCCCACTTTTTGTGCCAAGGTCCGTAATAAAAAGATTAAATAAGATTGGTCCCAAAACTGATCCCTGAGGAACTTCAGTGGTAACCTTCCTCCAGTCTGACAGTTCGCCTTTCAGTAGGACCCGTTGTAGTCTCCCCTTTAACCAATTCCTTATGTACCTTTTGATGTTCATCCCCATCTTCTCCAATTTAACTAATAATTCCCCATGTGGCACAGTATCAACTGCCTTACTGAAATCTAGGTAAATTAGATCCACTGCATTTCCTTTATCTGAAAAATCTGTTACTTTTTCAAAGAAGGAGATCAGGTTGGTTTGGCACAATCTACCTTTTGTAAAACCATGTTGTATTTTGTCCCATTTACCATTTACTTTAATGTCCTTAACTAATTTCTCCTTCAAAATTTTTTCCAGGACCTTGCATACTACAGATGTCAAACTAACTGGCCTGTAGTTACCCGGATCACATTTTTTTTTTCTTAAAAATAGGAACTATATTAGCAATTCTCCAATCATTCGGTACTACTTCCGAGTTTACAGATTCATTAAAAATTCTTGCTAATGGGCTTGCAATTTCAGGTGCTAATTCCTTTAATATTCTTGGATGAAGATTATCTGGGCCCCCCGATTTAGTCCCATTAAACTGTTCGAGTTTCGCTTCTACCTCAGATATGGTAATATCTGCCTCCAAATCCTCATTCCCATTTGTCATGCTACCATTATCCCTAAGATCCTCTTTAGCCTTATTAAAGACTGAGGCAAAGTATTTGTTTAGATATTGGGCCATGCCTAGATTATCTTTAACCTCCACTCCATCCTCAGTGTTTAGCGGCCCCACTTCTTCTTTCTTAGTTTTCTTCTTATTTATATGGCTATAGAACCTTTTACTATTGGTTTTAATTCCCTTTGCAAGGTCCAACTCTACTTGACTTTTAGCCTGTCTCACTTTATCCCTACATGTTCTGACCTCAATTAGGTAGCTTTCCTTGCTGATCCCTCCCATCTTCCACTCCCTGTATGCTTTCTGCTTCTTCTTAATCACCTCTCTAAGATGCTTGCTCATCCAGCTTGGTCTACAACTCCTGCCTATGAATTTTTTCCTCTTTCTTGGGATACAGGCTTCCGATAGCTTGTGCAGCTTTGATTTAAAGTAATCCGAGGCCTCCTCTACCTTTAGATCCATAAGTTCTCCAGTCCAATCCACTTCTCTAACTAATTTCCTTAATTTTTGAAAGTCAGCCCTTTTGAAATCAAAAACTCTAGTTGCAGATTTATTTTTGTTAATCCTTCCGTTCAGTTTGAACTGAATTAGCTCATGATCACTTGAGCCAAGATTATCCCCTACAACCATTTCTTCTATGAGGTCCTCGCTACTCACCAAAATTAAATCTAAAATGGCATCCCCTCTGGTCGGTTCAGCAACTACTTGATGAAGGAATCCATCAGCTATCGCATCTAGGAAAATCTGAACCCTATTATTATTACTAGCACTGGTCCTCCAGTCTATATCTGGGAAGTTAAAGTCTCCCATGATCACGCAGTTTCCATTAGTATTTACTTTATTAAAAACATTAAAAAGGGCTCTATCCATATCCAAATTAGATCCCGGAGGTCTATAGCACACCCCAAGCACTATTGTAGGAGAGGCTCTACTAGTTATCTTCCCCAATGTAATTTTTGCCCAGATGGACTCTGTCTTATCCATTGCATCGCTTCTTATTTCTTTACATTCTACCTCATCATTGATATACAATGCTACTCCACCACCTTTACCTTTGTTTCTGTCTTTCCTAAACAGCACATACCCTTCAATACCTGTAGTCCAGTCATGACTACTATTCCACAATCTCCCCTCTGTTTTTTCCACCAAATGCATCCGATGAAGTGAGCTGTAGCTCACGAAAGCTTATGCTCTAATAAATTTGTTAGTCTCTAAGGTGCCACAAGTACTCCTTTTCTTTTTGTGAATACAGACTAACACGGCTGCTACTCTGAAACCACCATGTTTCTGTTATCCCTATAATATCTGGTTTCACTTCCTGCACCAGTAGCTCTAGTTCCTCCATTTTGTTACCTAGGCTCCTCGCATTGGTGTACAAACATCTTAATTTTTGCTGTTTGGCCTCGCTCATATTTTGTACCCTATTAGGCGCAGTCATTCTACAGCCAGTATAACCTATTAGACTAGTATCCACACTGCCCTCGCTCCTTATATACATTCTCCTACCCACGGCTGTATCCTTTCTTACTTCATCTTCTTCCCTCTCAATGCTAAAATCTGGCGTGGAGATTACCTGGACATCTCCCAAGCATCTCCCCCAAATTCCTAGTTTAAAGCTCTCTTTTTCAGTTGTGCCAGCCTCCATTCTAGAAGTCTATTTCCTTCCCTACTCAGATGAAGTCCATCCTGAGAGAACTGTCCTCTGTCCATGAATGCCTCCCAGTGGCCATACATCCCAAAGCCCTCCTTATAGCACCACTGCCTAAGCCATCTGTTGACAGTCATAATCTTGTCACACCTTTGTTGCTCTTCTCTAGGAACAGGCAGGATCCCACTAAAGATCACCTGAGCCTCGATTTCCTTAAGCGTCTTCCCCAGCCTCGCATAGTCTCCCTTAATACTTTCCAGCGAGAATCTAGCCGTATCATTTGTTCCCACATGAAGGATAATGAGCGGATTCTTTCCCGCTCCCTTTAGGATCCTTTTCAACCTCAGGTCTACATCCCGTATCTTAGCACCCGGAAGACAGCACACCCTTCTATTCTCTGGATCAGCTCTAGTTACAGGCCTGTCTATTCTTCTCAATAAAGAGTCCCCTGCCTTTTCCTGGTGACGGTGCTATTCTCCAGTCTCTGTTCCCTCTGGCTGCAAGTTCTTTCCATTCCTATTTTCCTTTATAATCCTCTTCAACCCATCCTGTATCCTCCTGGGGCTCATATTTGGTGTAGTATCCCTTGACTCTTCCCCTTTTCCTATAGGACTACCTCTCTTCTTTTCTTCCTTACCCTTCCACCTTCAACAAGTACCTGCTGAGCCCCTTCTTCATTTTCCAACTCCGCAAACCTGTTCCTAAGCTCTATTTCTCCTTCACTAGCCCGTCTTTTCCTCTGCCTAGTTCTTTTAGTCACATGCTTCCACTGACCACTTTCCTCACCCAGTCTCCCCTCAAAATTCCCCAGCCCTGCTTCCATCTGCAAGTCTGAGCTTTTCCCTTCAGATACCTCATGTCTTTGCTCCATCATCTGCTCAAACCCCTTCCTAAACTCAACCAGACTTTCCACCTGCATCTCCAAATCTCGGATCTTTTCCTCCATCAGCTCTATCAGACGGCATTTCATACAGAAAAAACTCTGACCAGGTCCCCCCTCCAGGATCATGTACATACCACAGCTTTGGGGCTTCAAGTATAAATAATAGTAATGGTGATGGGGAAAATCCTCTGGATTAGCAAAGTGTTATATGCTTATTCTCCTGCTAGCATCTCTTCATTGACAAAATGTTCCCAGAGCTGTGTTAACATCATCCATGATACTGATGCACAAACCAGAAAGTAATCAAAAAGCCATCTTCATTTCAAGCTTCATTAGAAACACAGAAGGAAGGAGAAATCTTGATGCGCTCCAGACAGAAAACATACCAAGTCAGTAAGGGGGAGAAAATATTTTAAAAATTTCTTAAAGGCTATTTGATACCAGATGCAATAAAAGAGAAAATAAATTAAATTATTTGACTAATATTGGGCCTCATGCTGACAAAACTGCCACCGAGACTTTGCATACATTAGGACTGAAGGAGCGGGTCTGTTTTGTTGTTTTTTTATATTATGAGTGTTGCCACTTCTTGTTCTAAAACTAGCTTTCAATTCTAGCTTAAGCACTGTCAAATTTAATTTCTTAAATCAACACAATTTTTTAATTATGAGTGGGGGGGGAGGGGAAGCATCTGAAACTGGTAAACTTCCAACTTCCAAAAAAAACTTTTCTTTTTTAAACATTCGTATGACTTAAAAATAGCCGAACTCTGTGTGTGTGTGTGTGTGTGTGTGTGTGTGTGTGTGTGTGTGTGTGTGTGTGTGTGGTGTCTCCCTCTCTCCTCCCGCCCCCACCCTTAAATCTGTAAATAAAATAAAATAATTATGTTTTGGCTGAGAACTTCTTTGCCAAGGTTTTGTTTTGAATTACCTTTTGTTTTTATATCAGGCTAAAACTGTAGGACATTTTGCAGTAAGGTGTGTAACGCTACAACTAGTGTGTTAAACCTGGTCTGCAAATTTAGGGTTGGATCTGCAGGTGTATATGCAAAGGTGGTGTAAAGCACCCCTCTCTATTTCTCTAATGCTGCTGCCATTTCTGGGCAGTGTCAATTTCCCGTGTACCAGCCTGATCCTCCGTACCTTCCCCAGGGATTAATCTGATATGTTCAGTTTTAATGAGGCCCAGTTGTTGATAGGAAGAAGCTGCTCTGGCAATAGCTGTATCAGTGCATTCTCTAGCTACAAGCCATGCCCCTTCCCTGTCATCACTTCGCATTTTGTGAGTTTTATTTTTTCCCCACTGGTCCCCGCAAATCTCGTCAGCTGCCACAAACTCATCCCTCTTGAACTTTCAGCTACTTGAGTTGTCTGCTGCAGTCTGTGTTGGCAAAGTCATCTGACTCTAGCCCCCTGCCCTGGAAAGGCTACATGTAGATGTGAGGAAAATGTCCTAATGGTATAGTCGATCCTTGACCTTTTCCCAAACAAGCGTTGTTTTCTTTTAAATTGGAATGAGTTAACTATGAGGCTGGAATATTGCCTGAAAGTCTCAGCAATGTCTTCATTCTTTTTCTTGCTGGATTTTTCTTTGCCTTATTTTCTATTTTGTAAAACTATAAAATGCTCAATAAACGATATTACATGGAAGAATAAGTGTCTCTCCACACAGTTTTGTGCTGAACAAGCAGGACTGTAATGTCTTTCCAATAATTGCACACTAAGCAGACCTTCTACTCATATGTGACACACTTATTTCCATTCACTCTGATCTTTTGCCCAAATCAGAATGCAGGAACTGAGTAGGATTACAGGGCAATTAGGGTTTTCTTTTTATGCAGACAGTTGTAGATTGCACACTAAATAAAGCATTTGAAACATTATCCTTTTCTGTCATACAGCTTCTCTTGAAGACCAAGCTGCTAACATTGATTTTTTTCTGTTTGAAGTCCATAGTATGGTGCAATAATAAAAGAAATCAAAATATACCTGTAATAATGAGAATAAAAGTTACCATTCCTTAGATTGTAAGTCCTAGGGGGAAGAAGCTATGACTGTCTCTTTTTGTACTGTACCTAGCACAATAGGATTCTGAACTTGATCAGGGTGTCTAGGTGTTACTGTAATAAAAATAATTTATATAGTTCTTTCTTCAAGAGCTCAGCTCCTATGAACAATCGTAACTTATAGCTAAATTTTCAAAATTCCATATGTCTGCTTGCATGAAAACATCACCTGTGAGGGAAGATGGAAAAAATTGGGTTTGTTTTGTCTGGAAAAGAGAAGACTGAGAGGGGACATAACAGTTTTCAAGTATGTCAAAGGTTGTTACAAGGAGGAGGAAGATAAATTGTTTTTCTTAACCTCTGATGATAGGACAAGAAGCAATGGGCTTAAATTGCAGCAAGGGAGGTTTAGGTTGGACATCCTAACTTCCTGTCAGGGTGGTTAAGCACTGGAATAAATTACCTCGGGAGGTTGTGGAATCTCCATCACTGGAGATTTTTAAGACCAGGTTTGACAAACACCTGTCAGGAATGGTCTAGACAATACTTAGTCCTGCCATGAGTGCAGGGGACTGGACTAGATGACCTCTCAAGGTCTCTTCCAGTTCTATGATTCTATGCAATGACTAAAATAGTAAAACATTAGATTTATCAGCATCAGAAGAGTAGACAAATAAAATTGAGGCTTGATTCTGATTTCACGCCAGGGTAAACTAGGTGCAACACTATTTAAGTCAGAGCACCAGTGATGTCAAATTCATATCAGATTTGAATCTGCCTTTTACTGCCAATTTTAAGTTGGTCTAATGGCATCTGCTTACTCAAACTGATGTGCATCCTTTGAGTCTCATCTGCTTTCTTTAGCAATAAAACCAAGTGTTTATTCCTGTTGGCACTGCAGATCAATACAGCTCTGGAACAGCCAGCTATGTTCCATTCTACATTATCAACCGAACAGCCAGCTATGTTCTGATTGTGCAATCTTTATAAGCAGAAAGAACACAACCTGATTTTTCAGATCTCAGTTGTGTTTACTGTGCTAGCAATTACAAAAATAAAATAAAATAATCTTCTGGCTTGTATACTGAACTCCTTTCAGTATGAAAATCAATGAGAGAGAACAAACATAGAAAGCTTCCACAAGGTGAAATGACACTTTTTCAGGGTTCAGAGTAGCAGCCCTGTTAGTCTGTATTCGTAAAAAGAAAAGGAGTACTTGTGGCACCTTAGAGACTAACAAATTTATTAGAGCATAAGCTTTCGTGAGCTACAGCTTATGCTCTAATAAATTTGTTAGTCTCTAAGGTGCCACAAGTACTCCTTTTCTTTTTCAGGGTTGACTCCTTGATTGAGATTTAATGGGGGCCTGTGTTGTACATCAGATTTTAGTAACATTCCTGAAGTCAACACGAGAGGTATTACTTTGCCAACATAAAAAAAGATTGTTGTTTTCATGTGCCTATAGACATAAATCCTCATCTTTTAACTTGAACTAGAATTAACTTTCTCATGGCACCAGTAGTTTGAGAATCAGCAGCTTTGAAGACAGAAGTTCTTCTTTCTCCCTCCTTTTCCATATTCTTCTCTTCCTTTCCTCATTCCACACTTGTAATTATACGTAAAGGACCACAAGGATGGTACACAAAGCATTAAAGGAAATGTGATCTATATCTACAGTATGCTACATATTTTAATTCTTGTATTTGGTAATTACATAAGGAATTGTTAATGAAAAACAATGTTTTTCATGGACTTGCGCCAACCTACAGAATCCTTGTTCTTTTCCAGTTGATTTGTCTTAATAAAACTGCCAGGAAAAACATCTTAGAATTCTGCATAATGTCCACTCCAGCTAGGGCAGCACATACTGCTTCACAATATTTCACTTTAATTGATTTTTCTTGGAAAAACTCTGTGTGTACCCAACTGCAAAGACAGAGTAGTTAATACTGGAGAATTGTGATTAGTAATGTTTTCTAGTTAAGCTCAAAGATAAAAAATGTTTTAATTGCAATAAGCTTTTATTACTGTTCCAGCTTTCACAAAGCCTGTTTTAAATTCAAAAAGGCTTTTAATTTCTTTCCCTCAGTAACATGTAATACAGAAAAATCATGGTTTGAATTAGCTTCATATTTATGCAGAATATACTAAAAATGTTCATAATTAACTCTTCTGTATTTATAGAATTTAAGTCCCTTGGCAGAACTGAAGTTGGTGCCACATAGAGTAGAATTTACCTCTTGACATTAGTAAAGACTTCTGTGAAAACTTAGCTGCAAGTAATACTGATGTGCATTCCACCCTTAAAGTTAGTTTTTCTCAAGTTGAGACAGTGGAAAATTTGAAGGCATTACTCCCCTGTCCCCCCACCCCATATTTTTTGTTTATGATGATTTTTATTATTAAGATACAATATCAATGAATGTTCAAGATTTAGCAGATCTTGATAGCTGGACATATTAATAAGAAGCGTTTTTAAAACTGAAGGGAGTGGGAGAAAAAAAGGGGGGTGAGGTGAGTGAGTAACTCACAAGGTTCTCTCTCTCTCTTTTTTTTTTTTGTAATGCCTCTTATGCCAATAGAAGGGATTTTAGGTCATACAATAGAAACATTGTACGTTCAAAAAAATTAAAAAACTGGCCTGGCTGACCTAGTTATGAACAAAAGGACCATATTCAGTAGACAGCAAACCCCAGAAATATTTGAGTCCATTTGGATCAGTTGCCTAAAACTGGCCAATTAAAGATCCCTGTAAGAAGTCTAGATGACAGGCAGAAGATAAATCCACACACTCCATTCCCCATCCCCTCTCTCTTCTTTGTGGCCCATTCACACCCAACACCTTTTCCTCTTGTCTTGGTTTCCTTAATTTTATTTGTTTGGTTTTGATATGTGCCATAAAAAACCATGTGCCGGAACACATAGGAAATCCAAATATTGTGTAAATATTTGGTCTTCTTTGATGTATACTACTTCTGCACTTTGTTGTATATGTGGGCACCTACTATTTGTTTGGTCTGTTATAAGAAAAAAAGATTGAAAACATTTAATAAATAATCAATTTTTTAAAAATGCAAAAAGCTTTGGTTAAACCTTTTTTTTTTTAAAAAAAATGGTAACCAAGACAAAATCTGAAGTGTAAAGAAGCTTTTGCAAAGTTAAAACAAGCTTCACTCAAATATTTAACATAGCAAATAGTTCATAATATTTTTGCTTTGTCTCCATATAATGTTAGGGTGATTTCAAAGCAAAGCTTATTGTGGCATCGGAACATTGTAGGCATCTTCACTGCTGTGGTACAAAGACTACCATTAATTAAAGGTGGCAAAAAGAACTTGTCACTTTGCAGCATGATCCATCACTAGCTGTGATAGGTTTTCTACTGCAAACTCAGTGGGTGAAATTTGCTCTTATGCAGAGGGCCAGCACAAGACCAATACACCTCTTAATGTCAAAATTCTCAGCTGATGTAAATTGGAGATCTACTAAAATCAATGGAGCTATGCCAGTTTACACCTGATCAGGGTCTGGCTCACAATATCATAACCCACCGAGGCTCAAACGATGAATAGGTCTTGTGCTTAATGCTCTGTACAGGAGTAAATTTAACCAAATATGAATGGACAAACCTACCCTTACATGAAAGGGCTTCATCAGTTTTTAACAAACCATATGGTAAAAACATCTATGCATATTTTTCTGTTACCTTCAGGCACTGCTAAGCAGCTGGTATTAATGAATAAAAATAGCCAGTGAAATCATAGCATGTGGTTGCTAGGAAGGAACAATTTATAGCCAGGAGTATTATAGATTACTGGGGGCGCAGGGGAGAGGGGGGGACCCAAAACCTCTGAAAGCACGTATGATTTCTGCATTTCATCTAGATCTAGGGCACCTATGCCGCTCAAGGCAACAGAATGCTGGACTGATTAGCAAGTATTAATTCTATTCTTACCACTGATAACCATGGGGAGTGGAAATCTGAGAACTGCAGTTTTTTAAAAGGGCCATTACCATCATTTGTTTTCTTATCACATATAGCATGATGTCAATTTTACAAGGGAAGTTTCCCTCTCATATTCAGTGCCTATTGGAAGTATTTTCACAACCAGTAATCCAAATGTAATCCATAAAGTGAGCTACTAAAGGTGGCTGTTGTATAACTTAGTTTAATGTGAAAGCACTGGAACTCATAACATGAGGCAGGTATTTATAGCCCTTGGTTACATTTTCACACCTTTCTGTATAGTAAAGTTCAACAGTACTTGAGTGAGCCCCTTTCCCTTACAGAGAGCAGTGATTAATTGCAGAACCAAACAGGGGTAACAGCATTAGAAGACTGGACAGAAAAGTGAAAATTGCTAATTTTCAGGGAGGCATCTGATTTATTGCAATGCCACTGTGTAAATCAAAGTTCCAGCGCCACTCCCTCCTCCCAACAAAGAGAGTGGAACACAAACTTTTGGGCAAGGAAAGAGAGTGCTGGCCTTGTGGCATATTTCCCCCCAAATGCTCTGGCAGGTGCAGCAGTCACTAAAAGCAGGACAACTCAATACAAACTGGATTAGCATTCACTGGCATGGTTTCCCACCCTGCACAGTGAAACCCCTCTGAGAAGCCAGGAGGGAAGCACTGAGTTGGGGAGGAGGAGCTGGACTGACAGGGACTGATCAGCAGGCTTCATGTTCCCTGTCCCTTCTGCCTGGGGATGGGACCTCTTCCTTTCCACAGACAGGGAGCATGGCAAGGGATCTCTGAGTGCAATCTTTCCTAGAGGGGAATGGAGGGGATAAGAGTGGCAATAAATCACTTCATCTGACTTGGATTGATAGCACCCAGCTTCTTTTTATAGTGTTTCAACACTAAAACCTACTAAGCCCAATAGACTGGACAAACTGAATTGTGACTCCTAGCAGAAAACTTTCTTCACATCTTCCTTAAGGCTCCACTCACATCTGTTTGCGAATAATGTGGAAATTGCTGTGGTAGTTCAGTGAACTGGTTGATCCCTTCTACCAATAGCTATGGTTCAAACTGGGCTATGTTCTAACTGGGCAATGGTGCAAATTTTCTATAACAAAATTATTGTCCCATCATAACATAATGATACTTAGCTCTGATAATGATCCAAACCTGACTGAAATTGATGGGAGGTTTTCCATTGACTTCAATGAGCTTTGGATCAGGCTCAAACTATGCTTTTTCAGCTCGAATTTTCAAATTCACAAGCAAGCTAGGCAGAATTTATGCACTTACTGTAACTGCTGTAGGCTCCTCTAAAAATTCCAGCCTACATTCACAGATCTCAAGCACCTTAACAAAGGTAGGTTAAATATCTTACTGTGGATTTTATTTTATTTGCAGCTAAACAGTGATTTTGGCAGAATTCTTATTAGGAGCCAAGATTCAAAGTTCTCAGTGAAGGGCAAAAGCAGAAAGTGGGAGTACATTTAAGAAGGGCAAAACTTTCATCACACTTAAGACAGCTAAAAAGAAATATTTTTTTTAAACATTGCTTTTCCATGCTGTTGTTGCCAAAGAGATGTTCTGGTAAAATAGCTATCATAAAATGCATGTTAAATGGATTAAGAACTGGCTAACTGATAGTCTCAAAAAGCAGAAGTTCCTAATTTCACCAGTTACATTCAATGTCAAGTCTTATGAGAAGGTCAGACTAGATGATCTAGTGATCCCTTCTGGCCTGAAACTCTGTGAATCCATTTTATGTATTTGCAATGAATGGGAAGGAGGTCTGTAATGGGAGAGAGGCAATCCACAAGATAATCTCTCTACAAAGATTCAGCCAGCACTGTGAAAATGTCTGAGAACTCCTCTTTAGGCTAAAAGAAGAGCTTTTGTACAAAAAAATGTAGGAATTGCAAAAGCACTCAGCACTAATCAGATTCTTGTTAAAGTTTTAAAGTCAATGGGAGTAGAGTCAGGCCAATGTTTACTTGCTTTTGAAACTCCCACTCCTTCAAGTGTCCAGGGACATTTCATGTATCATGAAGGTTGTTACTGAGTGGATATTTGAATCTCTATCTAGCTAACAGCTGAACAGAGTGAATGTCTGTGATGTTTTGTGGCAAGCAATAACAAGGACTTAATTACAGGCAAATTCTTTGGGGATAGGGAAGGCATGAACATCACCAAATCATAAGCAATAGCAATGACTCGGTACTTGGGAGCACCAAGAGTATTTTGGCAGGCAGACAGGTCTGTTAAGGACTCTAGTGACAGTTTTTTAAATTTTAGCTCTTTTAAACTTGTTTCAAAAAGCAGTTTGAATTTTTTGTTTACTCTCCACTGTTGGTAATGACCTCTTAAAAGCTGGGAAATGTAACATCTTTCCTAACCAATTTTGTCCTTTCTATTTGGTAAATGCTAAGTCTATGTATTTGTCTGTATAATATTCCTCTCTGGCCCAGGGGGCTGTGATCCCCTGCCGCCTTCAGTGACTTCCAGAGGCAATTATGTGTAGTCCTCTTAAATGAGATCATCGTTAAGACTTGGTTTTCAAAGCTGCTGAGCACCTGCAGTTCCCATTGACTTCATTAGGATTTGTGGGTGCTCAGCACTTGTGAAAAGGTCATTTGCTTTTAATGTAGCTGTTACCATCCTGCTAAAAACCAATCTTATAGCTAAGGACTTAATGTAAAAAATCCAAATTACATCAAGACAATTAGTCCCTCATGTGGACAAGGTATTTATAGATACATCAGACAAAAAATAATTTGAGATATTTGTTATGAAAACAGAACTCCATAGGTATGTAACTAAAGACTTAAAAATTTTTACTCCAGAAGTCCTGATATGCATAATTATCACATTTTTGCTAGGCATTCATAAACTTATATTCTTAGATGCTCACATTAAAGCCATTTATAATTATATCCAGCTGAAACTTGGCATAGCAACTGCCTATCCTGATCTTGGCTTTTATTATTATTTTTATTATTATAAGAGTTTTAACCTGAAATAGTCTTTATAAAATATATTTAAAAAGCAGCCAAAACCTTACATTTTTTCCTGGCATTTGGAAACTTCAGTGGTAGCAGCTGCTGATTAAAAAATCCCACAGGGGTACCAGTATCTGTGCATTCCCAACAGAAAGTGAAATTTATGATGCTGAACTCACTCCCCTTCCTCCCCAAAAGTTTTAAGCACTACCTTCTCACTTCTGCTTGGGACTGCTGGTGCCGGCACCAGTCATGGTGAGCCTGGCCCAGGGCCGGCCCAAAACATTTTGGCACCTGAGGCGGGGAGCTCAAATGATGCCCCAAGTCCCCTCGCTTGGGCCAAAACTTTGAAAGGTCTCCATTCTGCCTTCTTCCTGTTCTACTCTCATGGTACTGCTCTGCTACCTACCCCAATAAAGGCGAACTAATAACTTAAAATACCTTGTTCAAAAATGTTAACACTTAACTTTCAAATGCCTGAAAAGCAAAGGTAACTTTTCTTGTCTGCGTAGTAAACACTGGCATTTTTATCTGTTTGAATAATCAAAGTAGTGCTTTCTGTGACTTCTTGGTTGCAAAGATTTGAACTGCTTCCTGGAGGTCCACAGTCTGGGCCAGCTCATGCTCTGTTGAGATGGTTGCAAGGCTGACCAGTCTCTCCTGTGTCATTGTGGAGCATAGATGTGTTTTTATTAACTTCAGCTTGGAGAAGCTGTGTTCTCCACTGGCAACTGTTACAGGAAGTGTTAGAAGTATGCACAGAGCAATAAAAGCATTTGGAAAGAGGGTGGTCATCTTATATTCCAGAACAGCCTTTGGAGTTAATCCTACTGAAATGTATCTTGAAAGGGATTTCAGTTCATCACCTAAGTCACTTGCATCAATATCGCGCATGTCATCATGTGTCACTGTCTCCAATACCCTGCATTGCTGGTATAGGTCTTCTTCAGGTATAGTGAGGAGTTTTGGAATATCATACAATATCCCAAATACACTACTGTGTTCCTTGAGCTGCATGAAACATTCAGTTGACTATATTGCACAATCTAGCACCTGGTTAAAGAATTCAATTTTGAATTGTTGTTTGGGGTCTCTTATGGGATTATCCCATGCCTCGTAATCAAAATGTTTTCTTCGGTGACTTTTGTATTCTTGAATGGGTGGGAAAATAGCTTCAATGTGAAGTTCCTCTGCCAACTTCTGTGCACTCTTCAAAATGTTTTGAAATCCCTCATCTGACCAGTAAGTCTGTAGCTATGACTTTGCTTTGGCCAGTTGTTCCATTGCTCGAGATATATCAAGGTCAACACCTTGGAGTCTCCTGCTTACAACATTTATTTCAAACAGTATGTCATTCCACCACACTAAGCAACACAGAAATTTGAAGTTATGTATGTTTCTGGTGATTCCATTTCCCTCTGCCACTATTCTCCCATGAACAGTTCCTGTCATAGCATTATCCTCCATAATCGCAACTATGGCATAATTTATCTTCCCAATTTGGTATTTGATAGGCTTTATTGCCTCCACTCGACTTTCCTATCCTGTGGCACTCAGTGGTTTCAGAGTCAGAGAGGATGTTCCCAGATGTTGCTTCAAAATTTGCCATCAATGAGTTGATGCAGAGAAAAATACATAGATGCTTTGAATTACACTAAAAAATTCAGCAGCCTCACTTGAAGCTGATGCTGCATCACTGACTACCAAGTTCAATGAATGAGAACTGCATGGGACAAAAAAAGCTTGAGGGTTTAACTCTCAGATCTGTGTCTCACTCCTCTGTTCTTTCCTCTCATCTTGGCACCATTATCGTAACCCTAACCTCTCATGTCAGCTATTGAAATTCCCGTATCTTCCAGATTTTTAAGAAGCACATTTGTCATACCAGCTCCTGTAGTATCACCAATGTCAATAAATTCTAGAAAATGCTCTCTGACAGTCACCATTGCAGGGACACTTTCACTAGGTTCTGTTGTTGTTACAAAATGCACCATTAAAGTAATTTGTTCCGTACCTTTGGTTTGTACCACTACCTTGTCTAGCATGAGTAAATTAGTGAAAAGTCAAAAAATTATGTCCTGCTGCTTTGGGGATGTCATCCCTGTAATTGAAAATTTGTCTACACATTTATTGGAGGTTCCTTGTCCTGCATCAAGCTCACCCGTGCTTGACTGGTGGGACTGGCTGAACTGCTGTGGCATTAAAAACAGGTCCTGGCTCATTGCGCAGCTGATCCCCTGGTTGCCTGTTTTCCATACTTCTCCTCCTCCTCCTCGTCCACCTCCTCCTTACTGGTCACGGCAGGTGCTTGTGACCCAGGCTCCTTGGTGGTATCCATGGTGCTGTTGGGGGTGGGGATGAGGTCTCCACTGAGTATGGCAAGCAGCTCTTTGTAAAAACAGGTGTACAGCTTGGCACCAGATCAATTGTTGGCCTCCCTGGCCTTCTGGTATGCCTGCCGCAGTTCCTTGGCTTTCATGCAGTCCCTATCATAGCCCTTCTCCTGCAATCAGCTCAGACATGTTTATGATTGTTCAGCTGGATCAGAGCTGTGCCTACACAGCCTCTTCTCCCCATGGGTCCATGAGATCCAATATCACCTGTCTACTCCCGGCAGGAGCTTGTCTGGCGTGTGTAGCCAGCATAGCTAGCTGAACAGTTGCACTCAACAATGGAGAGCTGCTAGGTGTGCTTGCCAAGCTGGGCAATCAGGAAAAGGAATTATGAAAATTTACAAGGCTTTAAAGGACAGGAGGGCTTCCAGTCTCTGTGACCCTGGGGAAGTGGAGTTCACGCTAGTGACCAGAGCAGTCAATGTGGGACAGCTGCTGGAGGACAGTTAAAATCAACATAACTGAGGCAGTTTCTGCACTCGCACTGCGTAGACGTCAATACGTCGATCATAGCTCAGTGCTGCTTGAGGAGGTAGTGTTACTATGTCAGTGTAACGGGGTGCTTAAAATGGTGGGAGAGCAATTTGAGTGTAGACACATGTACAACTAAGTCAACGCAAACTCCGTTTTATCGACCTAACCAAGTAGTATAGACCAGGCCTCAGAGACTGTCAAACAAGGGGGCTTTTCCTTCTAAGATTGAACTTCAGCAATAACAGCAGCAGTGACATCTCCAGTCCATCTCAACTAACTTCTTCTCTTTCCCCACAAAAGGAAAGGTATTACGTCTTTGATACCATCAAAAAGACTGCCACACAAGGGATTTTTCTTTCAAAAACCTCTCGAGCTAAAGGGAAAGAAAACGGAAAAGTCTTGTTAATCTGAAAGTCTTATTTAATACTTTACATTTCAAATGTTTTAACTGTTTTTCCTTCTTTTCTTTATCTTTAATAAAAGGATAAAAGGATTTTTCATGGTGTGTTTGCCATGGTGCTAAGCAGGCAGAGGTCTCTGTATACCAAACCCTGAACCTTGTTTAATACTGATTAATGCTAGACAGTGACTAAGTTATATTAAACCTTTGGCCTCTATATTCCATCTAAATTAATACAGTAGATGTGTGGTACTTAGGTGTGGAAAGAAGTTGGAGGAGTCTCTTGAAATGTCTTTGCATGATTACTAGGTTACAAATAAAAGTTTTAGGGAAAGTACAAGACTGAGATCAGAAAAGGGAGGCAAAGGGCATGCATGTAAGCTCATTCAGCAGACAGAAAGATACCGTAAATACTGCAAAAAGAAAAGGAGGACTTGTGGCACCTTAGAGACTAACACATTTATTTGAGCATAAGCTTTCGTGAGCTACAGCTCACTTCATCGGATGCATTCAGTGGAATCATCCAATGAAGTGAGCGGTAGCTCACAAAAGCTTATGCTCAAATAAATTTGTTAGTCTCTAAGGTGCCACAAGTCCTTCTTTTCTTTTTGTGGATACGGTCTAATACGGCTGCTTCTCTGAAACCCGTAAATACTGGAAACTGTGAATATATTTGTAACTGACCTTCAGGGGACAATCCACTTTCTAATCATTTTGTTCTTGATGCTTCCTATGTCTGAAACTTCAGTAGGATACTGAGCTAATTATTACAAAATATGTTCCAAATAAGCAAATCAGGAAGGGATATGGAATCTGAGGAAAATCAAATATGTACTATGTTATATTACCATTCAAATCAAACGCATGTCTATCACATTATCACTTACTATAGTCTCTTCCACCTGGATCACACTGACTGCACTACACTGCATGATTAGCCTATATGACTATATTTGTCAGAATACACCATAGGAGGATGAAAAAAATAGCGTATTATTTAGCATTTAACACCTTATGTTATTTTAGAAGTATAGAGTGCTAGAATATGGGGGAGACTTACACACACACAAGCTATTGTAGGACTTATGACATGCATACAAGAACATAACCCTCCCATTTATCTTCCTTATTCAGTCTACTATTAAATGCATCCATGCTTTTTAATTTATGCCTCAAAATTACATTTGGAAATCTTAATATAATATAAAAAAATTATCTCATTTATAATAATGGTGATGGGTGATATAGAAAACACTAAGGGCTATGTTGTCATTTTATGATTGCCCTGTGTAAAGCTGCCCCTGGAGAAGCCTGGGACAGAGCTTGTGACTCAGAGTCACATTGATCCTCCTGGTCTCCTTGCTACTCCAGGGAGGAAGTATTCAGATCTATGTCTGGTATAGCATACTTCCCCTGGCACAGATATATATGGACCCTTAGTTCTGCCCCTTCATAGCTCTGTGGATTTTGCTTCCCCTCCCATGCTGCTAACCATGTTATGGGGAGCCAAAGTAAAGGGGCACCAGATGCTTCTTTCACTCCAGCTGTACAAACTGAGCCACTATGACACTTTGATAGCTAGGAAGAATATTAACAAAGGTTTAAAAAAGGACTTTAAAAACACCTCAAAATTTTTGCACACAGACCATCTTTAGGAAGCGGCTGTTTAGTGAATCTCTGTTGATGGACAGTCCAGCTGACATTCATTCTTCTGCCTCACAGTTCCCTGCCTTAGATAAGTGCAACAGACCTGGAATACTGGGGCTCAGCCAATCACCTTCTCTCTTTTCTCCTATGGCAGAACTGGCAAACAGCCTGGTGGGTTTTTTCACCTTCCTTTTGGCATTCAGGAAGTCTGGTTGGAATGCAATGTTTCTTGCAACTTTTGGCAGGTTTCTAGTGAAGACTGCAAATGATTCACAAATGATTTGTGGACCCTTAGCTCTGATTTTGGGCTAGTCAGGCACTAGGTTTTGAGTATTATCTTGGGTTTAGTGGGGATTCCAGACTCAATGTGTCACTCAGCTTGAGGCTCCCGCATACTAATACTTGACCTCATCTGAGGAAGAGAGAAGGGACTTTGGCCATTTGTACCAAGTCCTTTAGCTAGGAGATTGAGAGAGAGGGTATGGATGAGAACCACCTTCCTTAGCTTCATTTATGTCTGTGACCAGCATGAAATACATGCTGACCTCTCCTGCTGGGTAGTGTTCATGGCAGTGGTTCCCAAACTTTTTCAATTGTGCCCCCCCTTACCTGGTCTGTGTCCCCCTGGGAGCTGGGTATGGTGCTGGGAGGTGATGAATGGGGCAGGATGGGGACAGGGAGATGCACTCCAGGGGAGGAGGGGTGTGTGGGGAAAGATGGGGGAGGGGGAGCTACTGTCCAGGGGTGGAGGGGTGAGTGGGGCAAGATGGGAGAAGGGGGAACCATGCTTTTGTGGGGTAAGTGGGGAAGGACGGGGAGGAGAAGCCATGCTCTGGCATTTGGGGGTTCCTGGGGCAGGGGAAGGAGAGCTGCACTCCAGGGGTGTGGGGTGACTGAGACAGAGCAGGGGAGGGGGAGGACAGGTAACTGCTGGTACCTCTTTCAATGGAGCTCCTTCAGGCTCCAGCAGCAGCTGCTGTTCTTCCTTCCCCCCCCCCAGTTATTGCAGGTTTTTAGTGTCTGGTCAGCAGTGATGACTGGAGACTGCAAGGTTTCCTTTCCGACTTGACTTTCTGGTCAAAACTGGGCACCTGGCAACCCTTAGCTGGGGCTGGGGGCCTGTGGCTGGGAGCTTGGGCCAGGAGGGGAGCTGCAGCTCAGGCTGGGGCCAGGGCGGGAGTGGAACGGGGCTGGGTGGTGCTCTGTCCCTGCCCACCATGCCCCCCTGGACATTCCTAGGTCCCCACAGTTTGGGGACCACTGGTTTAGAGTGTTTTTAAGGTTGAGTTAATGGTTAATTAATAAAGTTGTGGCTTCTTCATTGAACCAGCATTGCTTTGCTTGTGTCCCATTGTGTTGCATCCAGATCTAACCAGTCAGATGTATATACAATGAATTATATAAAAGATATCCTAAAAACCTTACAAAACTGATCAAAATCATCACGATTATTTGCACTACTTTATATGGACCATCAGATATCAAATTGTGATATCACCAGATAAAGATTTCCAGTTTCATCCAAAATTCATAGAGCTTCAAAACTCTCAGTACAAATGCCTATTTATTTGAACTCATGGTAAAATGTTTTAGTAAATTCTAAATCTTGATCTTATCTGCTTGTTCCATAGATTCTGATGAAACAACTTATTTTCAAACTGAAAATAATCTCATGCTGTCATAAACGGTAAGTATATATATAGTTTAACTTTCAAATGTTAGCCAAAATTTGGCAGGGAAACAAATTGCTCCACTAGAATAAATATTTATAAATTCTTCCTTAAGAAAATGCTTGTTCCCCTGGCCACACTAGGGAAACATTAAAACTTGATAACCCGGTAAATAGTGCCATTTTGAGAACAAATTGCATTAATAGTAGCAGAAACATGCTCTCTCCTCTGTTCAATAAATTAAATACTTTCCATAACTTCTGTCTCCCATGTGTTGACAACATTGCTGGACTTCTATTTCAAAATGAATAGTAAATTACATAATAAAGAACTGTAGTTTTGTTTACAATTTTAAAGGTAAATTTTGCTACTCAGAAAAATGTAGAACTGATGGACAGACCAAAGCCAGGTGTAGTTCAGACTCATACTCAACAAACTTCTCACAGACAGCTCTGTCAATGCACTTCAATTCTGACCTGCTGTACTCTCTGCTTTGCCACTGACAGAGCGCTGCCAATGCACCTCAGCCTTACAATTGGCCATTTCAGTCTTCAGTCATGAGCTTCAGAATGCTAGACTTGACTTTGGGTCTGATCCAAAACACACTGAAATCAGTGAAAAGAGTCCCACTAACATCAATAAAGCTTTGAGTCAGGGCCTAATTGTACCCAATTGGTTTTTATTTTGGGGGATGAGTCCATTTTAGTATTAAGACCATCCTGCTCCTTTTTGTTTTATTGGCACTGGGTTTGAAGTGAACCAGGAGCTCTAGAAATGTACCATCTTGATACTGAAAATATATATACTTCAGTGCTCTGTTCAATTTGGCCTCTTACCAATAGGCCACAAATCAGTATAAGGAATACAGGAGCAGCAATAGAATAATGATACCTAGCTCTTATATAGCCCTTTTCATCTGTAGTTCTCAATGCACTAGAAGCACCTCCTACCTGTGTGTCTCATCCACCTATTGTATTTTGTCATTAACCTAGAATGTAAACTCTTTAGGGCAGGGACTGTCTCATAGAGTACCTATAGTGGGGTTATAATCCTGAATAGGACAACTATGGTATTACAATAATAATACCAAAAATGAAACCTGACACTGAGCAGCTGACAGCTTCTGTGCCACAATACTAGAAGCCAATTTCAAAACAAGGGAGTATGTCAATAAAGGAGAGACATACAGCCCTTATCGTAGAATCATAGAATCATAGAATATCAGGGTTGGAAGGGACCTCAGGAGGTCATCTAGTCCAACCCCCTGCTCAAAGCAGGACCAATCCCCAACTAAATCATCCCAGCCAGGGCTTTGTCAAGCCCGACCTTAAAAACTTCTAAGGAAGGAGATTCCACCACCTCCCTAGGTAACGCATTCCAGTGTTTCACCACCCTCCTAGTGAAAAAGTTTTTCCTAATATCCAACCTGAACCTCCCCCACTGCAACTTGAGACCATTACTGCTTGTTCTGTCATCTGCTACCACTGAGAACGTCTAGATCCATCCTCTGTGGAACCCTCTTTCAGGTAGTTGAAAGCAGCTATCAAATCCCCCCTCATTCTTCTCTTCCACAGACTAAACAATCCCAATTCCCTCAGCCTCTCCTCATAAGTCATGTGTTCCAGTCTTCCAATCATTTTTGTTGCCCTCCGCTGGACTCTTTCCAATTTTTCCACATCTTTCTTGTAGTGTGGGGCCCAAAACTGGACACAGTACTCCAGATGAGGCCTCACCAATGTCGAATAGAGGGGAACGATCACGTCCCTCGATTTGCTGGCAATGCCCCTGCTTATACAGCCCAAAATGCTGTTAGCCTTCTTGGCAACAAGGGCACACTGTTGACTCATATCCAGCTTTTCGTTCACTGTAACCCTTAGGTCCTTTTCTGCAGAACTGTTGTCGAGCCATTCGGTCCCTAGTCTGTAGCGGTGCATGGGATTCTTCCGTCCTAAGTGCAGGACTCTGCACTTGTCCTTGTTGAACCTCATCAGATTTCTTTTGGCCCAATCCTCTAATTTGTCTAGGTGCCTCTGATATCCTATCCCTATCCTCCAGCGTATCTACCTCTCCTCCCAGCTTAGTGTCATCTGCAAACTTGCTGAGGGTGAAATCCACACCATCCTCCAGATCATTTATGAAGATATTGAACAAAACCGGCCCGAGGACCGACCCTTGGGGCACTCCACTTGATACTGGCTGCCAACTAGACATGGAGCCATTGATCACTACCCGTTAAGCCCGATAATCTAGCCAACTTTCTATCCACCTTATAGTCCATTCATCCAGCCCATAATTCTTTAACTTGCTGGTAAGAATACTGTGGGAGACCGTATCAAAAGCTTTGCTAAAGTCAAGGAACAACATGTCCACTGCTTTCCCCTCATCCACAGAGCCAGTTATCTCGTCATAGAAGGCAATTAGATTAGTTAGGCATGACTTGCCCTTGGTGAATCCATGCTGACTGTTCCTGATCGCTTTCCTCTCCTCTAAGTGCTTCAGAATTGATTCCTTGAGGACCTGCTCCATGATTTTTCCAGGGACTGAGGTGAATCTGACTGGCCTGTAGTTCCCAGGATCCTCCTTCTTCACTTTTTTAAAGATGGGCACTACATTAGCCTTTTTCCAGTCGTCCGGGACTTCCCCCGATCGCCATGAGTTTTCAAAGATAATGGCCAATGGCTCTGCAATCACATCCACTAACTCCTTTAGCATTCTCGGATGCAGCGCATCTGGCCCCATAGACTTGTGCTCGTCCAGCTTTTCTAAATAGTCCTGAACCACTTCTTTCTCCTCAGAGGGTTGGTCACCTCCTCCCCATGCTGTGCTGCCCAGTGCAGTAGTCTGGGAGCTGACCTTCTTCATGAAGACAGAAGCAAAAAAAGCACTGAGTACATTAGCTTTTTCCACATTCTCTATCACTAGGTTGCCTCCCTCATTCAGTAAGGGGCCCACACTTTCCTTTACTTTCTTCTTATTGCTAAGAAGAATGGACTACAACACTATAATTTTGGTGCCTTTCTTTGGTGTCCCAACCCCAGAGCTGTAGGACTTCCTAAATTCTTCCTCTTGGAGTGCAGTATTTCTCCTGAGAACAAGGCCTGAGGGGTTCATTGATTAATAATCATAAATGTTAGATGTCAGTGAGGGTAAGTCAGCAATTCACATGAATGACAGATGGGTCCATTGTTTTGTTTTTTAAACTATAAGTCATGAACTAATTCACAACATTAAAGGCAACAAACACATTTGTAACACAATTGCAGCAGGAAATAAACAAATAAAACCTGCTGTACTTTCCAGTGAAGAAATTGCATGTAATTAAAGCTATTCTTAAGAGTATATTGACAAACAATCTTAAATCTTTTAATGAATAATAGTTCTTTTCTTTTTTATATGAAGTAGATAGCTTAATCCTTTCCCCAAAAGCCCTTATTTCCAAAAGCATTTCTTCATAAATGTCTCTTGAGTCTTGGTATTATGTATGTTAATGAGTGCCTGGGTTATAATAAATATTAGGTAGCTGACATTTTTAAAAAACATTTGAATAGTTTGGTTTCCACCCAAAGTTATTAGTAAATCGAACAAATACAAGTACTACTCTTATTTATTACTCATGTCGAGCCAGTTCATTCTTCCATAAAACTCAGAGTATCAGGACCTGACAGCATACCTGGAATTAAATATACATGATTTATTATTTTAACACATCAGTTTTCAATAGGATAACCACTTACAATACCCATAACAAGATAAAACTGTTGCACTATTGGAGATTCAATTCATTTATGAAGTTTGTAATTTTGAAAGCTGTGTAAACTTCTGTTACTGAACCTGTGTTTATGTATCTTTGCAAATAAGTTACTTGAGTGCATTTTCCAGTTCTCCTGCTGTTATTCTTTTGCTGGAGACCTGAGATTTGAAGTCCTAAGGCCCTAATACAGCAAAGCACTGGGACTGCTAGTGCTTAAAATTATGTACGTGCTTAAATGCTTTTTTGGGTTGGGACTTAAGCTCTGAAGGGGTAACTTGTTCCGGGACAGAAAAAAGACTGGTTACCTTGATGAAAGATGAGTGCCTAGTCCGATGTTAGAATTGGATAGTAGAAGAAAAACAGATAATCTTGCTTTGGGACTGGATGAAAGTGCTTGTTTTTGGTAGTTGTTCTAACTATAGCGGGATGTGACCAAAGGCTTTTTGCCAGTTAAATGACTTAACAGGCAAAGCAACTCTTCCTCTTTTTAGCAGACTCAATATATCTCTTCCTGGCTATAGAAAGATAATATTAAGTGCCCTTCCTTTATGAGTTACCTTCTCCTGAAAGGCCTTGGAAGAAGCAGACAGAAGGAGAACTTAAGGAGAAGTTGAGGTAATAGTTGATAGTATGCCTGACAGCCCTTTCATCATTCTCTTAATCTTTCTCATCCTTTAAGGAGGAAAAATTACCCCCTCGCAATATTATAGTATAGAGGAGAAGGGGATTTAGGAGGAGAGTTAGACCCAGGTCAAGCCCCTTAGAGGACATAGACCCCAAACTCGTCTTGGCCTCCTTAAAATGGATGTTCTCTTTCTGAAGATTGTTCTCTTGCAGGCTCTGAAAGGGCCATATAGTCAATGAACTGTAAATTTCATGTAAAGGGAAAAAAAGAGGCATCATAATGTTACCTCAATCTGTAAGTGAAGCCACAGTTGACATGAATGTCTCCCTTCTGGAGGCTCTATACCAGAGGGAAAGAAGACTGAATTTGAGGGTGACTTGACCCTGAAAGTAAGAGGAATCTTGGTGGTGGTTGTTTGTGCTGCTGAGTTTCTCACAGTTATGGTGTCTCTGGAAGCAGGAGTGAGTGGTCCATTATTCAACTTCCTTTATAATCTTGCATTATCCAGAAAGGGAAAAGAATAGGTCACTGGCAACTTCTCCCATCTTTCCTGCTTTCTCGAGGTTGACTACCAGATGCTTAACTTTTCTTATATCAGAGTCTGATGACATGAACCAGCTTGTGTATGTTGTTTTAATATTTCCCTCTTCCAGTGGTCTCTCTTATGATAATCTGACCCTCCTGTGTTGTATAGCCCTTTCTTCCAGACACCTACATTCTAGGTCAGTTCTGTGCTCTTTCTTATGGTAGAGCCAGAAATCATCAATGGATGGTGACATGATAAAGGTGTTAAACAAACTACTCAGAATGAAAATCCAGCCCTTGGATGCACTTCACATACTATGGCTAATAGGGCAAGTTGCTGAATACTTTCAATTTCCACTGAAGTCAGTGGAGTTAAAGGCACCCAGTACAGCGCAGGATCAGACTAATGAAGACACTCAATGGGTGTGGTTTGGTAATGTCACTGCATGAGTGAGTGTGCCTGAAATGCAAACAAAGGCCCAGATTCTTGACTCTCCCTCTGGCCTATTTGCACTGCTCCACGTTACGGAATAAAAAATAAATAAAAACAGAAAAAAACTCATCTTCTCACAGCCTCCCTGGGTCATATGAAGCATTTTCTTCCCCATTATTATTTTTATTGCTTTAACTATCTCAGTTTGCCAGTCTGTTGGGCTCATTTTGAACAACTGTTGTCATGTGCATGTCTTTTTCACTGCCAGCTACCTTCTCCTCCTGGTCTCACAAACAGCAGCATGGATCTTGCCGGAATCCAGATGGGAGCTGGAAATAGCATGAAAGTACTCTTTCCTGCATTATTTAAACATCATTGTCAGACACGGAGACTGGGCAAATACCAAGAAAACATTCAAATAGAAAAATGATTTAAAATACCATGAACTATATTAATCTAATTTTTAAAATGGGAACTTGAAAAATATTCAAATAGAAAAACAAAATAATACTATGAACTATATGAATCTGATTTTTAAAATGTGAATTTATCTGACCTCTTAAAATAATGTTTATTTCACACACTCAGAACTCATTTTGGGTTAGGTAGAATAGCCGACATGTGAAACCTGCTCTTTTTTGAGTACTCTGCAGGTTGGGTCATTACTGAATTAAGACTAAAATCATGAACCTTTATTAATTCCTTTGAAATTCATTGTAATAATCTTAGCATAAAAATAATAAAATTCACATGTTGGTCATGTACAGTAAATGTACAGTACTGCTCATCATCTTACTTTATATATCTATTTTCTCCTGTGCAATAAATAAAATAATTTAATCCTTGCCTCAAGGAATATATCACACCTCAGGTAGGTGGGTAAAGATCAAAAGAAAGCAAACAACTTCTTACTGTCCATTCAATCTTTCAATCATTCCAAATAGTAGAATTAAACCCAGGACCACTTCAAAGATGATTGTTCCAGAAATGGATAAATAATTAATCTTACTTAATCAGAGAATATAGAAATAGAGCCTAAAAATGTGGATAGATGCTCAGCACGAACAATTATTTCATTACTAGGTCACAGAAATAGCTCAGAGCCATTTCATTTCTATAAGTTTATCCTAATGGTATTTGAGATATTATTTGAGAATAATATTTGAGGTTTTCTGGAGCTAAGAATTGTTAAACTAAGGGTTCACATCACTGCTCTACATGTGTTGATCTTATCACAATTACCCATCTGGTCCAGCCTCTATGAGTCCAATTTCATATATATCCCCTCCAGCTCTGGCTCCTCAGCCTCTGATCTCCTCATTCCTATCTCTGTCTAGTTTGCTTTTACCTACTTTGGGATGTGAAGTCTTCCCTCACCTTCTGGTTGCAGAACAAAACTACTCAATAGTGATTCTCTGTAGAACCACTGATTTTGATGATTGTCGTGACAAATGCACATCTGGTTTGGTTGGGAGGGATTTTAGTCTGCAATGGTGGCCTAAATAGGTACGGATCTCCCAGTCAATAGGCTAAAAACAAAGGCTTTTTCACACAGCATCCACCACTTCACTCAGGGGTTGAGGGAAGGCAGTGAGAATTCAGATGAATTCCTGTTGTCAGACAGGAATTTTCTCTCTCTAAAACATTCATATTGTCAAGAATCTGAACTCCACAGGTGACCAACAGAGCTGGAAACAGATTCATTTTGGGAAATGGAAATGGAACATTCATCATCTTTGCTGTATTGCTATAGAGAGGGGTTTCCCTGGGTGGACCTGCTGGCCCCCCACTCAAACAGGGATGTAGTCTTTTTCTTTTCCATATTCCGGGATCCAACAGCCCGCAGAGTGGATGGTCTCTCTCCTGTTCCTGGGGGATTGTCCTGGTGGATACCTTTCCTCTGACAAGCAAAATCTTTACCCCTCCAGTTCATGAAGTATTTCATTATGTGACTAACTTTAAGCATATGAGTGACTGTGGAATGTTCATATACTTAAAGTTAGGCACATGGTAGAGTACCTGCTGAACTAGGGCCTCAGAAAATTGCAAGACCACATACAAGGACATCTCAAGAGTTCCAGGTAGATTCATCAGCTCTGGGAGCCAATCTTTGGCTTCCTGTCTAGCAGTACCTTTTACCTACTCACCGTGAGAATTCTGGTCAACTATATCAATCAGCTTGACTCTTGAGTTTTAGAGGGAAAAAGGGTTTTTTTAACAAGCAATTAATTGTCACATTTCTACATCTTCTGCATATTACAGGGTTTATATTGTGATGGTGTAGGTTGTCACTATGGAATTGAGGGCCTGGTTCTAGTCTAGGAAGCTTTTGATTTTTCTATGTCTATCTGCTGCAATTTGAACTTTCTCCTTATAAGACTTTGAAAATTTAAACTAGCAGCTAAGAATTATCTTTCTTTCTCTGAATATTTCTACAACTCCTTGATGTAGAGTTGGTATGTTTGAGGGATTTGTAGGGGTCTTTTGCATTTGTGTAGCAAATTGACACTCAAGACGGCTCTTGTGAAAACACAAGGTTTGCATGACCAGAGGGCAGTTTTCTTCTAGATTAGGGGTGAAATTCTGGATCCACTGAAATCAATGGCAAAACTCCCATTGACTCCACTGAGGCCCGGATTTCACCCTAGATCAAAAATTGGTATGTGGCAGAGGAGAACCATTGAAGCAGATCATAACCTGACCAGAAGAAGACGATGTGCAAAGAAAGGGAATCATAGTAATTGATGACATAAAACCAATGGGGTGCCTTAGGGCTGTTATTAGGCTTACTTGTTATTGATATATGTGCTGTTGTTTCTCTTAAAAACTTGTCAACTTTGGCAAGATAAATATTTCCTTAATGCAGGGAATATTTGAAAATATTGTAAATATTGGGATGATCAAGGTGTCCACTTGAAAACAAACTAGCAATCAGTCAACAGTAAAATGAGCTAATGTTGCTGATGATATGAACGTGGTGGGCTGGTAAATTCCATGGAACAAAACAAACAATTTCACAAAGACTGGAATATTGAAGGCTCAGGACCGGATCTAATGCACGTTGAGGTGGCCTTTAGATCAGGCCATAAATAAGCAGTTCATGCAGATCAATGTAGGAAAGAACCAAGAAATGTCATGGGAACACTAATTCCGAGAGGGCATCATATAGACAACTGATTAGGGAGAGAGACTCCAGGCAGATTGTGGATGCTCTGAAACCATCTGCACAGGATTTGGGAACAGAAAAACAAGGCAAAGCAAGGTTCTCTCTGTGTGTAGATACTGAGAATATAGCACATCAGTTATCAGTTATTGTGGCATTAAATAAGGCACCAATGAGGACACATTTGGAATATTGTTGCAAGCAATTCTAGTCACCATTTTATTGAGAGGAAATTACAGATACTGAAAATGTGCAGCAGGTGGCAACCAAAATGATTTTCTGGGGACAGGAGGGAAGAGGTTTTAAACATATGAGTTATGCTGATAAACTTTCCAATATAGCTTAAAGGAAAGAAGGCTGGGAGAGAAGGGGAAGTTAAAGAAATAAATAATTTCCTGAGAGGTAAGGAACAGATTGATGTCAACAAGCTGTTCGAGTCAGAGACAATAAATAATTCCAAATGAAGAGGTCATGAAATGAAGTTAATAAGCACTTCAGGCAAAGTCTGGTAAATAGAAACACCCGCTCTACTCCATGATGAACTCCAGAAAGGTGGGGGTGAAAAATAGCTCCTTTAGTTTTTTGCAGCGGAGGTTTAGGGCCTCATTCAAAAACCACTGAAGTCAGTGGAAAGACTTCTAGAGATTAGCTGCTCATTTAGGGAAAGATTCTGCTACCCTTACTCAGAGTAAGGGCTCGTCTACACTGAGAGCTTATATTGTCATTGTTATGTCTTTCTCAGGGGTGTGAAAAATCCACACCACAGAGAGATTTAGCTATGCCGACGTAATCCCTGGTGTAGACAGCACTAGGTCGATGGACATATTCTTCCGTTAACCTAGCTACTATCTCTCAGGGAGGTGGTTTACCAATGCCAACAGAAGAACCAGCATAGGTAGTGCCTAAACTGAAGTGCTACAGTGGTGCAGCTGTGGCACTATAGCACTTTAAGTGTAGACAAGCCCTAAGTAGTACCACAACAGCACAGTTGATTTCCACATGGCTTAATGTGGTAGAATCTACCTGACAGTGATGACAACGCGATGGCAGTCAGCCTGCACTAAAAAGTAGTAGGCTGTGGTGTGCAGAATGTTATTGTCAAAGTAATAGTTAAATGATATTTCAGTTATATCTGATATTGTTGGTTGATGTAAATCACTTTCTTCATACCATTGTCCTATGGAAAGATATTAGACCTGAGTGGATAATTTATAGCAAATACCTGCACTGGATGAACACAGCCTCTTTTTCTGCCCGTGTAATGGCCAGGAACAGATTGTGAGTCTCCAACATTTATTCTTTATTCAAGTTTAGTCAATGGATTAGTTATCTGATTTGTGTTGGTCACTGATCCCATAAGTCATGTAATATTTTTGGCATATAGGAGCATTTAGGTAGTGTGGTGACTGGGACTAGGAACATTCTGGATGCATAGTTAAAACACAAAAATAAAAAGAGCCTATGTATCTGGAGGCCATTGCCGCTGGAGTCTGATAGACTCATCTTAGAATGAAGTGGGGTTTCATGGAACCACCTCATTGTCCGATCTTGATTATTTTATTATTGTTCCTATTTTGAACATAATTAAATTCACGGCAAGGAGGAAGGATGGTCTTGCAGTTAGGAATGGGTCTGGGACTCTGGAAATCTGTGTTGAGTTCTCAGCTCTGTCATAGCCTTCCTGTGTGACTTTGGACAAGACACTTAATTGTTCTGTGCCACTGTTTCCGATTTTTAAATGAGGTTAATAAACCTTCCTTTCTCCTCCCCTTTGTCTTGTGTATTTAGACTGTAACCTCTTCGGGGCTACTATGTATATAAACAGTGCCTACTATAATGGGGTCCCAATCTCTTGGAACATTTCTGAGCTGCTGTATTACAAATAATAACTGTCTGTTGTAGTGAAATTGAAAGACATGTTTGGCTAAGTTGATTTAGGTAGAAATAACCATGCTGTTTCTGATTCTTGAGCAGATAATTAATTCTTATAGGTCAGAATTCAGCAAGCATACAGCTTATTGGGTTTGAACAATGCATGCATATTGAGTTTATGGAAAGATTCCCACCAACTCCAGTGGGAGTTGAATGATCAGTATCATTGTCCACTACTTACTTAGCAACACAGTACCCACTAAAGCCAAGACTAGCATCCTGCTATTTCACTGGATTTCAGTAAACTTGATCTTTCATATTTGTCATTGTCCCACCTACTTTCATACCTTGTTATTGTAATTGCTGAGCATTACAATATTTGTATTAAATTTCACTGTGTGCATTTATTAGCATATTGTCATTCATGGGAATTGTGGTCAAACTCTGTTCTGTATATTTCAGTGTTTGTAATGCTTCAGATACTCACATGTGTACATATCCAGAGAATCCCCTAAAAATATCAGTCTGCAATTAAATGTAAATTCCTAAATGCAGAGGCTTAGAACCATCCTAAACCCATATTGGTCCTTTAGTATCATACTATAATACACACACTGGAGCCACATTCAGTCTTAGTTTAAGCTAATACAACTTCCATGGATATCAGTAGGCAAATTCAGTGGTGATTTAAGTAGTGGTGTAAGGTTTTATGTTAGCCATAAGTTTGTCACCATTGAATTTGCCTCACTTTTCACACAATTGGAAATAAAAAGTGCAAATTATTTGAAAACTTCATGAATCACATCTAGTTGCAAAAAATGTAAACAAAAATCAATAGCATTTGTATGACACACAGAGATCCAGACAAAGGCCTCATTGTAGTAGGCACTGTACAAACACATAAGAGATGGTCCCTAACCCAAACAGCTTACAATTTGAGTCGATTAGATAGACAAAGGATAGTAGAGGAAAAAGGCAGAGAGAGGTGAAGTGTCTTGCCCAAAGTCACAGAGCAAATCAATGGCAGAGTGAGGAATAGAACCTAGGTCTCTTGACTCCCAATCCATTGCTTTAAACTCATCACTGACATAAGATTGTTACTACTAAACTAAAAAAAAAAGTTACTAAAGCAATCAAAAAGCCACCATGGTGTTTATGTGCAGTCTTAAAGATCTTGCTTATCTAGAATGCTGCATAATTGTGTCTTCTGTTTGAGATAAAGGAAATGATGCTCATCACTTGTTAAATTAACATTAATTCAATATGAACAATAATTAGGCTGGCCATTTATTCAGTTGTTACCTGGAAAGTCCTGTTTTTAGAAAGGTTTGTCCCTTTGGCAATAGAAGTGATTTTGTCTGGTATCATAGGGGAGGACGATTTTGCAGAGCACAGTGCTCTGCTCCCACAGCATGACCTTTATGTGTCAGTGGCTAACAACAACAGGCCAAACCTTGGCGTCTTTTCGCAAGTTAAGCTGCCATTGGAATCCATGAGAATTTCACCTGATTAAGGACTTCAAATCTTTCTATGTTTTCTACACAAGTATTTCTAGTAAATAACTGGATTTATTTTAAAATAACTGAATCTCTAGCCTTTGTCACTGATTTCAATGGGAATAGAGTCAGGCCCAGTTAACAGAGTTAATTTCATGCAGTAAAATGGCAGCTCCTACTGAGAGACAACAGGAACATTCACAGTTATGGAGATTATTGAAACAGTGACTAGAACTTTTTTTTTGAAACATTAGATATAAATAGAAATCCATATAATGTTTTCAGTATTCATCTAGGTCCTGATCCAAAACTCACTGAAGTCAATGGCAATCTCTTCACTGAGTGCAATGGGCATTGAATTAAGGCCCTTAACTAGCTAATAATGTAACAGAACTGTACTTTTCTAAAAGATGAACATAATTTTTTTTTAAATGGCATATCTTCAGACAGAAAAATCCTGCCCAACTGTAGCATGAGAACAATTTGCCAAACTATCAGATAAAACAGGAGGTTCCAATTTTGCAGAGCTTTAGGGGCTCCTGGCAGAGAAGAAAGCTGTGCATGTATATTCTGACAAGTACAAGATAAGCAAGTTTTCCACTCAATGGAATCTTGTCAGTTTAATTACCCTCCAGTGTGTATTTGCCATAGCCATTTTGGAAGTCAATGGTGATGATGCAAGTTCTACTAGTTAGCAGGTAGCCACACTGTTTGATTGAGCAAATGGGGCCCAGATTAAAAAGAAGAGAATATACTGCAGCAATAAAACTCATATAAAGCATCCTTCTGAAACCACTTAGTGAATATAGGCTCAGCAAAATTGTAAAACTAAAAATCTTTATTTAGAAAGCACATTAAGGTTACAAAATGATAGTGTATTAACAAAAACAACGAGAAATCCGGTGGCACCTTAAAGACTAACAGATTTATTTGGGAATAAGCTTAAAATCCCTTCTTTAGCTGCATGAGGTGAAAATTACAGATACAGGCATAAATATACTGGCACATGAAGAGAAGGGAGTTACCTTACAAGTGGAGAAGCAGTGCTGACTAGGTCAATTAGGTCAGGGTGGATGTGGTCCACTCCCAATAATTGATGATGAGGTGTCAATACCAAGAGAAGGAAAATTGCTTTTGTAGTGAAGAAGCCACTTCCAGTCCCTATTCAAGCCCAAATTAATGGTGTTAAGTTTGCAAATGAATTGTAGCTCTGCAGTTTCTCTATGAAGTCTGTTTTTGAAGCTTTTTTGTTGAAGGATGGCTACTTTTAAATCTGTTGTTGAATGTCCAGGGAGATTGAAGTGTTCTCCTCCTGGCTTTTGTATGTTACCATTCCTGATCTCTGATTTGTGTCCATTTATTCTTTTATGTAGAGACTGTCTGGTTTGGCCAATGCACATGGCAGAGGGGCATTGCTGGCACATGGCATATATCACATCAGTAGATGTGCAGGTAAATGAGTCCCTGATGATGTGGCTGATGTGGTTGGGTCCTCTGATGATGTCACTAGAATAGATATGGGGACAGAGTAGGCAATGGGGTTTGCTACAGGGATTGGTTCCTGGGTTAGTGTTTCTGAGGTGTGGTGTGCAGTTGCTGGTGAGTATTTGTTTCAGGTTGGGGCTGTCTGTAAACCAGGACTGGCCTGCCTCCCAAGGTCTGTGAGAGTGAGGGATCATTTTCCAGGATAGGTTGTAGATCGTTGATGATGTGCTGGAGAGGTTTTAGCTGGGGGCTGTATGTGATGGCCAGTCGTGTTCTGTTATTTTCCTTGTTGGGCCTGTCCTGTTGCAGGTAACTTCTAGGTACCGCTCTGTCAATCTGTTTCCTCACTTCCTCAGGTGGGTATTGTGGTTTTAAGAATGCTTGCTAAAGATCTTGTAGGTGTTTGTCTCTGTCTGAGGGATTGGAGCAAATGCAGTTGTATCTTAGGGCTTGGCTGTAGACAGTGGATTGTGTGATGTGTCCTGGATGGAAGCTGGATGCATGTAGGTAAGTATAGCGATCAGTAGGTTTCTTGAATAGGGTGGTGTTTATGTGACTATCACTTATTTGCACTGTAGTGTTCAGGAAGTGGATCTCTTATGTGGACTAGTCCAGGCTGAGGTTGATGGTGGGGTGGAAGTTGTTGAAATCCAGGTGGAATTCTTCAAGGGCCTTCTCCCCGTGGGTCCATATGATGAAGATGTCATCAATATAGCACAGGTAGAGGAGCGGTGCTAGGGGACGAGAGTTGAGGAAGCATTGTTCTAAGTCAGCCATAAAAATGTTCGCATACTGTTGGGCCATGCGGGTACCCATAGCAGTGCCGCTGACTTAAGGTATAAGTTGTCCCCAAATCTGAAATGGTTGTGGGTGAGGACAAAATCTTAAAGTTCAGCCACCAGGTGTGCCGTGGCTCATCCGGGATACTGTTCCTGACAGCTTGTAGTCCATCCTCATGTGCAATAGTGGTGTAAAGAGCTTCTGTATCATGGTGGCCAGGGTGGTGTTTTCAGGAAGATCACCAAGGTATTGTAGTTTCCTCAGGAAGTTGGTAGTTTCTCGAAGATAGGTGTACTTACCAATCACATCAATAACAGAACCCACGCTTTTAAAGCAAGGAAAATAATAGTTAAGATATTACTTAATAAATCTTACAGTTCCAACATAAACAAATATATTCATAAGTATTGTTACCTGAGGATAAAAATGCAAATATTTTGCAACTATAACTCAGATCCCTGAATAATGTGGGGGAAGGTTCATTATTATTTTACTTATCTTGATTTTAGTATTTATACATTTTCCTTTTAAGGGCTACCATTAAATAGGAAATACCAGTTAACAGATTTATCAGTTGACTAGATGTATAGGGTAAAGTACTTATTGTATAGTATTGTATATGTAGCTTAATATGAAAAATATATAATATTATTGATTTAGGGTAAATATATGTCATGTGGACTTCCATATGAGGCAGATCATTATGCTCATGTTAATAATACATCACTTGTAGTTTTCATTTTTACAGCTATGTTACAATATTTGGGTTGGGGTCAGATTCCAAAGATTCCAAACTTTAGAGTGGCTGGTCCAATTTTTTATTCAGGTGCCACCTCTAATATTTAGCTCTTTTACTTTTTTTCCTGAATAAATCAGCCTTAGCAGTCTCCTAAGCATTTTTTGTTTCTTTTCTCTGACTTTACCTCCAATTTTAAAATATTTTTCGAATAATGTAATCTGTGATGGCCACAGAACTGAAGGCATTGTTAGCAGTTGTGATCTAGCCAGCTAATAAACAATAGAGAAGAATTATTAGCTGTCTGGTCTGTGATGTGATGCTCCTGCATGTGTAGCCTTAAATCACACTTACCTGCTTTGTTAATGTACCTTTTCTTAGACTGTAAGCTCTTCAGGGAAGGGACCTGATATACTTCTGTTTGCATAGTGCCTAACACAGTGAAATTCTGATTGTGATTGGGGCTTTTAGGTAATACAATACAAATAAATAACATTAACATATCTCTTTTGACATTACAACTTTTCAAGTTTCTTAATCTAATTGAATATCTCTCTTTTCAGTTAATTTTCCCTGGATATATTGTATTGACTTCAATCTTCCCAGGAAGAATCTCATTTTGTCATTTATACACATATTCCCACCTCTCCAGATCCTTACTGGAGTTCACAACATATCCCAGGTTGGTATAATCTACAAATGTCATTAACATGCTCTTAACTGTTTAGCTAATTAATGAAAATATTAAATAAGGTCAGATCTAAAACCTGTCTTTTCAACACCACACTGAATTCCTCTTCCAACATGATGCATTGCTGTTTATTATTACCTTTTGTTTAGGTTCCTTCAGTAAGTTTTCAATCCATGTAATAATGTTAAAATTCAAGCCAATTATAAAATGTTTCACTAAAATTCAGATACAAAATTCCAGATACATTATTTCTAATGAATTTTCTTCCTCTGCTAATTTCATAACTTGTGTCAAAAATAATCAAGTTATCCAATAAGATTTGTTCTTTATAAACCAGTGCTGTTTAGTTGTCATGATTTTGTCATTGTCTAAAGATGAAATTCATTCCTGTTCAGAGGACTGTCATTAAGCCTTATACATACACCTCCTAAGTCCCTGTTAGCTCCATGTTAAAAGTTAAAATATGGCTGAAGTGGTGCACAGGACCTTGGTCTGTCCCTCTGCACTGGGATTAATTTCACCCTAGATGCTTAGGGTTTTTTCCTCTTAAATTACAGAAAGAACTGGAGACAGTCTGTCTTGAAAGTAATTGCCAGGATCATTCTTTTTAAAATATATCAGCTCCACATTAGCGTTTCTGTATCTTCTGGTACTTCTCCAGTTCTCCATGACTTTTTAGAAAAAATATTAATGTTTTCATAAAGTAGCTTATTTCTTTAGCAACCTTGGATGCATCTCATCTGGATACCCTGATTTCTGTGCATTCAAGTTTTCCCAGTTATTCTGTTACCTGCTTTTTACTATAGCTATGCTTACATATCTCTATTGCTGCCTATTTGTCCAAACGTCTTCTCCGCTTCTGATTTACAACAGAAGTTACGTATTTCAGGAAATCTCAAGACCAGTCTTATGCTTAGAATTCCCTTTTTTCTCCTAACGTACCCAAGAACCTCACAGGGCAGAAGTCAGTATCCATTGACTGCAATACTTACAGTCATGCCCAAGTTTGAAAATTTGGTCCTCAGTTTCTTCAACAGATCTAAGAATTGGTCTTAAAATTAGAATGACTGCCAACATTACAAAGTCAGAACCCAATCAGAGTCCCACTGAAGTCAACAGATAAATTACTATAATCATTTGTGGGAGTCGGATCTGTCCCACAGATCAGTTGACAATACATCAAGCTATGTCTCGTTTATTCAGTATGAGCAAGAATAAAAATTCTGGAATCAGACTTAGTTGTCGATCAGGTCAGAGGATGGAATGGAGTTTGCTCTTCTTTACTGCTAATGGCACATTGGCTCTGCAGAACTACACTAATGAAACCTTGCTTATGTCAGTAATTGCAGATAAGAGTGATAAGACACCAAGTGCAATAACACAAAAACATTTTTACAGAGAAATATTTCCGCTCTAGAGCTACACTTTAAAGGCTGAATGTAAACCATATGAGGAGCGCAGGTATAGATCAATTAAATATTTTTATTAGTAAACGTCTACGGTGCCATATTTCTCTGCCTGCTCACCATTTTTCCTGCTTTCATGCTACCAAGATGTATTTCACAAACCAGGAGACTTTGTAGTTCCATTTTCTATGGATTCTTAAAAAAAAAAAAATTATCTGGATGAAAAAGGTATAGCATTATTATTCAATTGAAGTCACTTTCTGTAAAATAACAGATGGACCCAAACTAAAACCTGAGGTCTGAACTTTGGAAAAGTTTTGATCAAGATCCAGATCTGAACTTTATTGTGTGGGTACATCTCCACTTAAATAATTTGATCTGGACCCAGTAGATTAAATTCAACCTTATAACACCAGCCTATACTAATAACTAAATACATTGTATTATTTAAATAGAGCACAGTATTCTTGATATTTCAGGTGGAGATTGTAATGATTAACAGCCTGCTTTATACACCAGGAGTTGAACTGACAAATAAAACAGAACCCAAGAGCAAGAGTGCGAGTAACTATTGGTTCCCCTTTTTGAATCCAGATAGGAAAAACAAGTACCACATTCTCTTAGTTTTTCTTTATTGATAAAATAGTCTGATAATCTCTGTAGAAAATTCTCAAATAAATATTTGTTCTATACAGTGTAATGTGCATTCTCTGTAGGACCCCCAATAAGATCCCTGCTTTTCATATCTTTCTCTTATGCTATCTAGAAAATTAAAAACAAAACAAAAACAGGGTGGTCTGGGAGGAATATCAGTGAATAGCAGGAAAAAGGCAAGAACCTTTTGAACTATTGTTTAATTAATACGCTTGCCAAAGGGCATGTACCCATACAGGTCATGCCACAGGACAAGAAACTATTACAGCCAATACATGCCATCTGCTAGCTGCCAATTACTCCCAACCTTTTTTCATTTGAACAATTAACATGCTCCCTCCAGGCTAAAATGAGCCTAGAAGAGAGAAATCTCTTTGCTGAAACCAAAACAATTAAATGTTTCTTAATAGGTTTGCTTAGCATCTATGTTTCTATTTTCTTTATTCTCTTATGTTGTTATTTGAAGTCAGGCCTTTTTTGAGAAGTACAAGTAAAAAGCAAGTCATTTAGCAGGCTCTGGCCTCTTGAGAGTATGAAGAAAATATTACATTTTAATCTCTGGTAGAAATGCTTATTATTATTGTGAGTAGTTGGGTTGATATGCACGGGTGCACCCATGTTTGCCTTTTGCTGATAAGATGCCAAATTATCAACCTGCCCCATATGTCCTTATAATACACTCCCTGGACATGTATTCTATAAAGTAGTGCAAATGAGATCATATACTGTACTGATGGTGTACGCATTTATTATTTCTTGTTTGCCTTTGGAGAATAATGTGACTTTTTTTTATTTCTTTAACTGTCTGAAATAGTCCTTTGCTTGGTGGGTGGGAGGTGAGGTCTCCTCACATGCTTTTGACATATGTTGTAAAGCTCAGTAAGTCAGATGAAAATCAAGCATTTTGAATTACTTTCTTATTTCAGTTTCTGGAATTCCTGACCAACTTTGAGAGCAAAACCAGATGCTAGGGTTTAGGGGAGGGGTCTTCTAAAATGTTCTAAGTGTCAGAATGCCCAAGGCATCAGAACATGCACGAGTTTGGCTCTTTCTTACCCTCTCAACCAGGGTTGTATATCAAGAGGATCTCACCTCCAGGAAGCAGTGACTCACTAACTCAGGATGCTAGTGAGATTGAGAGGGTTTCCATGCTAGACCTTCTGTAGGACTATCTTTCTTTCATCTTAGAAGTTATCCCACCACAATCCACATTTCAACAGCTGTGTATGAAAAGTTATATTACGGTTCAAAGGACAGATGGTCTCTTCTGAGGCTGCACTCAATGCCTTGTGATGACCGGATGCTAGTGCAACATAACTCACCTAAACTTTGCCTGCTTCTGGAAATATAGAAATGTTGTTCCCAAGTGTTCTCTCTGGTAGCTCTTGACACGTGTTTCTCACCTGAGGTAATGCAGGGCATTAAGATTCTCTGGGTTTATCTTCATTGGAGATTTAGCTTAGGTTCGACCGTGAATTTTCTCCTTAACATGCTCCACATTCACACAACAACATGCCTCAGCTATGCCATAGTCAAGCCATGTGGTGAGGCAGCTGCCATGCCCTCAGGTATATCACAGACCCTGAGTTAGCTTATTGCTCACCCAATGTAGCTGCAGTGAAAATGGACAGCCAGTCACAGATGTCAGTTTTGTCTCTCAAGCTCCCTGGGCACCCAATCCTGTGTAGTATCTTGCCATCTGTCTGTGCTCTGATCCCTGACTGGAAGAGGCCTACCTTCATACCCCACTGCTTAGTGCCCCTGGTCCCTTGCTGCTTGCAGTTTCTCTTGCTTTAGTTATCTCTGGTCATCAATATGGTAGCAAGAAGACAGCCTGGTAAGAAGCCCATGGATCAGTATGCAGTCACCTGGCTTGCAGAACTTAGGGGAGGACACAGCATCTTAGTGGGGCAAGATGGTGCAGTCATCTTTGTTGTTATTAAAGAGGACATTAAGAAATATTTATTTTATAATCCCAGCTAACAATTTAGTTGTGGGTGGATGAAGCACCATTATGATTTTGCCCCTTGTTCCCAAAACCCTCCTCCCTCTCTCTTTATCATGCCATGCAAAATGGCAGACAAGTGGAGAAGAAAATACTGAAAACCCGCAGCTTACAGTAGCATTTTAATATTGGGAAAGCATTCTGTGGAAGGTAAAGACTTAGAGGTTAAAAGTAAAATGTGGCTTGCCATAACACAGTCCTTGAAGGCACTACCAGCAAAACAGTTCAGCCTGTTAAGGCACCATCCCACAAGTGGTTTATTGCTGATCTTATTTTGATCCATTCTTGGACTGTAACAAAATAGAATTTTTCCTTCAGTAAACGCTCCAGGTGGTCTCTGATTTCTTGGTATGCCCCCATTACAACTGGCAAGCCATTTTCTTCATTTATCTGTCACAAGATGCAGAAAGATTTTTATTGCATAGCTGGACGGTTTTCTCCCCAAGACCTGGAATAACTCTTTCTTCCACTCAGGTATCTGCAGCAGCCTGGTAAGTCTTCCTCTCCCACACCCCCAATCCACCCCAAAAGAAATATCTTAGAGAGTTGGAAGGTAAAATTAACTTAGCATTTATTTTACTGGAAAAAGTCCTTTACAAAGCTTCAGACCAGCCAGTGGGTTGCTTGGCAAGAGGATCAGCAAAGGAAATGGCATTTTTTAAAAGATAAAAGTTGATACTTTTATCATACGAAATACAGCATTTACTTGATCCATGCCTCTATGTTCACATGGCCCTACGCTGTTGGTGGGCTTCTGCTTGTAACTGCTTCCTCTCTGGGCCTGTGACCTGTGACCATCTCTTGGCAGCAACTTCTGCAGAGACACACCAAAGAAACGTTGCCTTCATAAAAGCCAGCAGCTGTTGGCCCCAGTTGTTAGGATGAGTAGGATCCACACCCTCAGCACTAGCACACTGCCACACCAGCTTGGGTCCTGCTAGAAAATGAATATCCTTGGCTTAGGCAGGGGTTTTTAACTGGCCTAGCCAGTTTTTGTATTGCTTTTGTCATTTAAAAGATTTAATGTGCCAGTTTCCTACCCTTACCCCATACTTGGGACACATTAAAGCACTCTAAAGTACACACCCCTGTAGTGAGGCTGTGGCACCATGTTAGGATAAGGTAAGAAAAATTATAAAATAACATAAAATACATATTCAGTTGTGTGTGTGTGTGTGTGTGTGCGCGTGTGTGTGTATAAAATAGTTCTCTAAAACATTTTAGTAATAATTAACTACAGTTGGCACAAGAACCTCTTTTGATGGTGGGTGGAGGTTAATAGCAATGTCCAGTTTTTGTTGGTGGTGGTGGCCAATGGCCAGTTTCTCTGCATCTCGGAGGCGGCAGACCTAGGCCCGCCATTTCCTCCCACTATCCCCAGAGTGATCAGACAAGTTGTTCTACAACACCCTGAGAGTGGCACATGGGATTGTGATTCTATGAGTAATAGGATACATACCCAGATATCGGAGGGGTAGCCATGTTAGTCTATATCCACAAAAACAACAAGGAGTCCAGTGACACCATAAAGACTAACAGATTTATTTGGGCATAAACTTTCGTGGGTAAAAACCCCCATTTCTTCAGATGCATGGAGTGAAAATTACAGATACAGGTATAAATATATTGGCACATGAAGAGAAGGGAGTTACCTTACAAGTGAAGAACCAGTGCTGACAAAGACAATTCGGTCAGGGTGGATGTGGTCCACTCCCAATAACTGATGATGAGTTGTCTATACCAAGAGAGGGAAAATTGCTTTTGTAGTGAGGAAGCCACTTCCAGTCCCTATTCAAGCCCAAATTAATGGTGTTAAGTTTGCAAATGAATTGTAGCTCTGCAGTTTCTCTTTGAAGTCTGCTTTTGAAGGCTTTTTTGCTGAAGGATGGCTACTTTTAAATCTGTTACTGAATGTCCAGGGAGATTGAAGTGTTCTCCTACTAGCTTTTGTATGTTACCATTCCTGATGTCTGGTCTGTGTTCATTTATTCTTTTATGTAGAGACTGTCTGGTTTGGCCAATGCACATGGCAGAGTGGCATTGCTGGCACATGATGGCATATATCACATTATTAGATGTGCTGGTGAATGAACCCCTGATGGTGTGGCTGATGTGATTGGGTCCTCTGATGATGTCACTAGAGTAGATATGGGGACAGAGTAGGCAACGGGATTTGTTATAGGGATTGGTTCCTGGGTTAGTGTTTTTGTGGTGTGGTGTGTAGTTGCTGGTGAGTATTTGCTTCAGGTTGGGAGGCTGTCTGTCAGCCAGGACTGGCCTGCCTCCCAAGGTCTGTGAGAGTGAGGGATCATTTTCCAGGATAGGTTGTAGATTGTTGATGATGTGCTGGAGAGGTTTCAGCTGGGGGCTGTATGTGATGGCCAGTTGTGTTCTGTTATTTTCCTGTCTGTTGGGCCTGTCCTCTAGACACCCAGATATCTGTATTGTCTCTCATGACCAGATATAGTTCTTGTGAAGACACTTGGGATGACAGACACTATAGTTGCACTCTAGTGCATAAGGCTACCACATGTTCACTAACCTGTGATTGCTTAACTTGTGGTTAGCTTGCACTGAACAAGTCAGAAGTGAAGAAAGCAACAGGAAACAAAACATATTAACTGTGCTGAGGATGTTCTGACGTAATCTAACTCTATTACCTAAGGTCAAGGACCTAAAACTATGTACCTGTTCTCACTCTGTTTTCTGTGTACCCACCTTTACCTTTTTAGTTTATACCTGTTTTGACAGAGTGGCCATTTTGTTCTCAAAATGTTGTGGAGAGTTATAGTCTCCCCTAAAATACTGGAAGAGTTTCAGTAATGACACTATGGCTTCAGCTCCCACAAAGGGAAAATTCTAACCATAACCTCCATGTGGTAGAGCATGGTAATGTTAATTGAATGGCAAGTAGGGCTCTGGGGACTGAGCATTCACTGGTATAAGCAATCAGCCTTAAAAAGTGCCAACAACTAACTAAGCAGAGGAGCATTTTGGGTAGGCCAGCCTCTACTCTGAGAGCAGGAAATGGCTCAAATTTGGGTGGACCAGGCTCAGAAGCTTTGGATAGTAATTGATCTAGATAAATTGGAAATGAAAACTGCTGCAGGGTCACAAAGTGGGCAGCACCAGCGGGCTACTTGGGTCCTAGGTTCTTCATGTACCATACAGTCTTCACGTCTGAGTAATTTAAAACATGCTACCACATTCGGGGTAACTGACGTGCTATCTTCCAGACAACAGCAACAAAATTGGCAAAGACCTGGGCATTGCAACCTGGAATGTAGGTTCATTTACAGGTAGATCAAGAGAGGTGGTTGAGGCAATAGCTAGAAGGAAAATCCATATACTATGCCTGGAGGAAACTAAGTAGTATAGAGGGAAAAGGAAAAATCCTGAAAGATGGATTTAAAATGTTTTGGTCTGGAGCAAGAAAGAATATGATTTGTGTAGCTGTCATCATTAGCCAAGAGATTCCTGAGGGTGTCAGGAGTGTTAGAAAGAAGAAGAGACTGATAAATAGTAGCATGTCTGATGATAGAGAGTAGGATTATATGTGTGACAGCAGCATATGCTCTGCAACAGGGTAGACTTATGGAAGAGAAGGAGAGCTTTAGAAATGAGTTTTCAGAGTTGATGGTTATGGTTGAGAGTAATACCTTGTTAGTGGTCAATGGTGATTTAAACTGGCATGTCAGTGAAGGGATCCCTATAGAAGGAGGGTGAGTAAATTTGGCTTTGGTAAAATAAATGCAGAAGGAGAGAGGCGGGCTGAGTGCAGTTGTTCAATGTGTTTTCAGTGGTGAATACATAGTTTTGAAGGAAAAAAAAAAGAGAATCCCACATGGTGACATCCTACAGTGGAAAAAGTAAAGCCCAGGTAGACTGTATTTTGATAAGAAGAAAACATATGAAAATGGTGAAAGAAGAAAAGGTTATGTTGAGTGACTATGTGGCAGAACAACATGAGGTATTAATAGCAAAAATCCAACTTCAACCTGAGAAAACAGGAAAGATGAAATAGAGAAAGAAATTGCAGTGGTGGTTATGTAAGGGGGAAAGAATGAAAGAGTTCTGCCAAAAAGCAAAGGAGGGCTTTCATGCTTTGCCAACAGCAATGAAGTCAGTGGAGGAAGAATGGAGGAAATTTAAAGAATGTTTATTAAGGCATTGGAGGCAACATGTGGCAGAACAAGTGGTAAGATGGGGTGCTTTTAGAGAATAAGCTGGTGGTGGAAGTCTGATACACAAGAGAGGTTAGAAAGAAAGAATTATTTAGAGAGAGTGTGGGGTCCATTCACCACAGATTTGCCCCCTTGTGGCTGAGTCTAATAATTAGCCTTTGCCCCATCTAGTGCCCCCTTCTATCAGTTGTTTATACTATGGTGGCTCTCCCTCTCTGTGACTCAGCCTTCTGCCAGGCCACTCTATAGTCCACCCCACCCCCCACTTGCAGGGTAACAAAGTCCCACCAGACAAGCTGTCTCTATGCCATCTCAGGCAATCTTCTGTTTTGACTCCAGGTCCCATACCACTTTCCTAGTGGTTGGTAGGAGAACTCAGGACTGCCCACTTATTCCAGGTGCCAGCGCAGAGATTCTATGATTAGCAACCTAGGTCTGCTCAGTCTCAGACCCTGTTGCTGTTTACCCGGGCACCTTCCTACCCTACCTCTCTATCTCCTTGCCTATCTCTCAGTTTATCACTGGAACTTCCTCTGCTCTCCATAGCTACTTCACCCTTCTTGGCCTCTTGCAGCATTCGCTAGCCCAGAAAAGGTCCCAGGGCTTACTCTCTCACTGGACCTTCTCATTGTTCCTACCAATTCTCTTTCTTTCAAGAGAGTGACAGCAGGCCCCTTCCCTGACTGCCTTCCTATTCATACTTCCTAGCTTTATACTCCTCCCCAAGCTGGGCTTCCTGTGCAGTTAATGCTTATCAAGCCCTGGTTTCTCTCCAGATGTGGAATATAAGGGTAATTGGCCCCTTCTGGCCCACATTAACCCTCTCAGGGCACGTGTAGCGTGGACACCTCATTATAGAGAGTTTGAGGAAGCAGGTCATGACAATGAGACAATCAAAAATGCATACAAAAAGGGGGGGAAAGCTAAAAAGGAAGTTGCTAAGACAAGAATGGAAGATGAAGAGGAATTATACAGAAAGCTGCAGAACGATGATGGTAGGAAATCTGTGTGTGTGAAGGACTAACCCTAAAGAAGTGTTTCAGAGTAGCAGTCATGTTAGTCTGTATTCGCAAAAAGAAAAGGAGTACTTGTGGCACCTTAGAGACTAACAAATTTATTTGAGCATAAGCTTTTGTGAGGAAGTGAGCTGTAGCTCACGAAAGCTTATGCTCAAATAAATTTGTTAGTCTCTAAGGTGCCACAAGTCCTCCTTTTCTTTTTTCCTAAAGAAGTGGTAGAGGTATGGAAAAGGCTGTTAAATGAGAAGAGAGAGTTGTGAGTGCAAGCATCACTAATAATTATGGCGAAGCCCCAAAAAGTATAGATTTCTGCAGAGGAGGTAGAAGCAGCATTGAATAAGATGAAGAATGATAAAGCAGCTGGTCAAGATGAGATGTGTTGATATGATCAAAGCACTTGGAGATACTGGAGTAAAGTGTCTTAATAGATTACTATGTGTTTGTGGGGATCAGGAAAGGGTACCAAATGACTGAAGCATGGAATTAATTGTGCCTCTTTGGAGGGGTAAGGGTGATGCAAATGATCCACATACCTATCAAGGCATTACTCTATGTGACAAAGTTCCTCTTCTACCTTGGTGGGTCTTGTGCTTATTGGCAGATTTGCTCGCCTCGGAGATTCATGGCAGCCCTCAGTTTGGCTGTTTTGGTGAACCCACAGTCCAGGTCAACTCCTCCAGTGTCTGATCAGGAGTTGGGAGGTTTGGGGGGAACTCAGGCCAGCCCTCTATTCTGGGTTCCAGCCCAAGGCCCTGTGGAATGCAGCTGTCTAGAGTGCCTCCTGGAACAGCTGTGCGACAGCTACAACTCCCTGGGCTACTTCCCCATGGCCTCCTCCCAACACCTTCTTTATTCTCACCATAGGACCTTCCTCCTGATGTCTGATAATGCTTGTACTCCTCAGTTCTCCAGCAGTACGCCTTCTCACTCTAAGCTCCTAGTGCCTTTTGCTCCCAGCTCCTCACACGCACCACAAACTGAAGTGAGCTCCTTTTTAAACCCAGGTGCCCTGATTAGCCTGCCTAAATTGATTCTAGCAGCTTCTTGATTGGTTGCAGGTGTTCTAATCAGCCTGTCTGCCTTAATTGTTTCCAGAAAGTTCCTGATTGTTCTGGAATCTTCCCTGTTACCTTACCCAGGGAAAAGGGATCTACTTAACCTGGGGCTAATGTATCTGCCTTTTATCACGGTCCTGTAGCCATCTGGCCTGACCCTGTCACACCTGTTAAGTCGGCCTCTCAGAGTCTTGAGAGAGTTTTGGAAGCAAAGTTGATGTACAAGGTGGAGGAAAATAGAGGAGGGGGCAACATGGCTTTAGGAAGGGAATGAGTACTATCGATACAATATTTGAGGTGAGACAGAACTCTGAAAGAATGATAAATGGAAAGCATAACTTCTATGTAGCATTTATTGATCCTGAGACAGCATATGACTTGATTCCATGGGAGCTGATGTTTGGAGTATTGAAATGAATGGGAGGGGGACTTCAAGAAGTGGAGCTGATAGAGGAGCTGTATCGACAGTCAAGAGCTAAGGTGATAACAATACCTGAAACCTGCCAGGAAAGGTCTACTGAAGCCTAGTTGAAACGCTCATGACTTAAGTACGTGTTTAAAGTAATGTACATGCTGAAGTGCTTTGCTGCACTGGGACCTAAATGTGCTAGATTACAGGCAGTCACCTGGTGACAATTTTGTTTGCTGTAAAAAGATCAATCTGTTAAATTTGTGCAAGATGCTACTTTATTTATCAAACAGATGTGTTATGGTGGACTCCTATAGGAAAAACGTGACAGTGAGGTGAACATTGAGTTAATGGTGGCTATTTGAGAGCTTAGTATTTAGACAGAGCTGACTTTTTTCTTTATTTGTCAAACTCATTTTCCTTCCCCATGCAGAAAGCTGGAGTTGGAAGAATTCAGTTTGATTACATGCTAAATGCGACTACATCTTTCCTAAGCCTTAAACTCTACCAGATCCACGTTCATTTCAGTATCCAATAAAAAAAAATTGTCATATTTTAAAAAAATCCTCCAGTGGCTTATGTCAGCCTTCAATATTTTTGAACCCCTAGGCCCGTCCTCCCATTCCTATTCCCCTCTGCTAGTATAGGGCTAGACCTCTTCTTTGTTTCTCCACATTATCTCACCACTGTTGGTACAACTACCTTCTTTTCTGTAACTCCCACCATTTGGAACAGCCTTCATGTATCTTTGCTTCTCTTCAGAGATTCACAGAGTTAAAGGCCAAAAGGAACCATTAGATCATCTAGTCTAGGGATTCTCAAACTGTGGGTCGAGACCCTTCAGGGGGTCTCAAGGTTATTACATGGGAGGTCGTGAGCTACCAGCCTCCACTCCAAATCCCGCTTTGCCTTCAGCATTTATAATGTGTTCAATATATAAAAAGTGTTTTTAATTTATAAGGGGGGGGTCCCACTCAGAGGCTTGCTGTGTGAAAGGGGTCACTAGTACAAAAGTTTGAGAACCACTGATCTAGTCTAATCTCTTGTATATCACAGGCCATTACATTTCACCTAGTTACCCTTGTGTGGAGCCCAATTACTTGTGTTTGACTTAAGCATATCCTCCCAAAAGGCATCCAGTCCTGATATGAAGGCACCAAAAATGGAAAATCCACCATTTCCCTTGATAGCTTGTTCCAAAGTTTAATCACATGCAAGAGCCCTGCAGTATCCTGCATTTTCTCCCTGTGAACTTTTCTGAACAATGTAACTGAGTCACTTCTCAACCATCTTTCTAATAAGCTGAACGTGGAGATCCTTATGTCTTTAATTGAAATGCATCTTCTCCAGCCCTCAAATTACTCTTGTAGATCTTTTCTGTACCCTCTTCAATTTTTCAACATCCTTTTTAAAGCGTGAACAACAGAACTTATGCAGTACTCCAGTATTGTTCTCACCAATGCTATATCCAAAAGTAAAAATCACCATTCTGCTTCTACTCTGTATTCCTGATTTATCCATCCAAGGATCATGTTAGCCCTTTTCGCCAGAGCATTGCACTGGGAGCTCATGTTCAGTTGCTTATTCATTATGACCCCTAAATCCTTTTCAGAGCCCTGCTTTCCAGGATACAGTTCTCCATGCTGTAAGTATGGCCTGCAGTCTTTGTTCCTAGATGTATAATGTTGCATTTGGCTGTATTAAAGCTCATTTGTTTGAATGGGTCCAGTTTACCATGTGATCCAGATTACTTTATAGAAATGTAGTGTTCTTAACATTATTTACCATTCTGCCAATCTTTCTGTTGTCTTTAAATTTTATAAGTAGCAATTTTTTTATTTACTTCCAAATAATTGATGAAAGTATTGAAGTGTCAGACCTTGTACTGACCTTTGCAGAACCCCATTAGAAACACCCCCATTCAATTTTCCAACTATGACTACTTTTTGAGATCTGTCAGTTAACCAGTTCCTAATCTATGTAACCTGTGCTTTATTAATATTATATAGTGCTAATTTTTAATCAGAATGGGATGTAATACTATGTTCCAAATGCCTTACACAAGTTTATTACATCCATATAGTTATCTATATCAACCAATCTTGTTACTTCATTAAAGAAAGGAAGCAGGTTTGTTTGACAAGATGTATTTTCTATAAAATCTTTTTGGCTGGCATTAATTATATTTTTACCTTTCCATTATTTTTTCTGAATTGATGTTTAGCTAGCTGGCCTGTAGTTACAGGAGTCATCCTGCTTGCCCTTTTTGAATATTGGCACAATATTATTCCAGTCTCTCATCTGTTTGTCCATCTTTAATGCATAGATCATGATCACTGGTTTCTAGGAAACAACCCATCTTTCAGTCCAGTAATCAATTCATCTTTATCCATCATAATGATGTCCAAATTATAGTTATCTCATGTTGGGTACAATACCTTTTGAGTTAGAAAATTATCATCTATAATTTCCCTCCATCTTCATAGTCCTCTATTTTTAAATCTTAACTGAAGATATTTTATTTTTTTCCTTCCTCGCTTGTATTTTTTCTCTTATTCCACTATTTTATTACTTCATTCAGTTCTCAATATATTATTTACTGTAACACCAAAGCATTTCTGGGAGGTGTTTACATGAAATACTACATCTTTATTTCGATTGGTCCCAGTTCAAGCTATAAGTTTGTATGAATAATCTTTTGCTGACGGTGGGAAGATTTACGGTATGAATGAGACAAAATTAGTCATTAATGCAAAAGATATGTTTGGATAATTCAGTGTTTATGACTGGTGTATGTTCTGTCACTTTAGGGCCATGTTATTTAATTTTTATAAATGATTGTGTGAGGGAAAAGGCAGAGCACACTGGAAAGGATTTAGGTCTGCCAGAAGAAGGAAGTTGTAGAAATATAGTACACAAGGAATGTTAATGGTTGTTGGAATTTTAACCAAGATGTAAGTAAGGTGGGTAGGTAGGGTAAAAATTCGAATAGTCTATGCTGCACTTGCAAGTGTGATTTGCAGCTTATGTTAACATACCTAAGCTAGTTTTAATATAGCTAGCATTGTAAAAATAGCAGTGAAAATTTGGCAGCTTGGGCTTCACTGAAAGCTATGCTACCATGTCTTCACTGCTATTATTAATGGTGCTAGCTAGCTGACTACATGAGCTGCAATCACACCTCTGATTGCAGTATATAGACATACCCTTTATACAAGATCAAGTCTAATTTAAATCAATCAGATTTGGATGTTTCCTTGCTACCTTCAAAACACCAGCATCCCCAGCCCTAACAAAGGCACAATCCAAGGAATAGAAGAGGGATGATATTTTATCAGTGTAAATGCAGTCTATATGATATATTTAAGTCTCCACAACATTGATTCATGGGTTCAGAAGGTCTTAACTTAATATTAACAGCAAAAGGGGAACATAAGATAATAGGCAAATAATACTTACAGGTAATCAGACTATTATAAACTTATCAGAGGCCTCTTGCAAAATGGTACCAAAATAGATTAGCAGATAGACCTTTACCGCAAATACAATATACATCCGGAAGATATAAACAAATATGTAACAGAAGGTGCGGTATAGCACAAGTTCCACAACAGTGCTAATATGGCCTATCACAGAATACAGATCCACATGGTGATTAACTATGTACCCTTCACCCCATCCAATGGATATACTACAAGAAGTGGCTAACAGACTAGAGATCTAACAGACTAGAGATCACATTATCAAAAGTATTCATCTTAGATAGATTGGGAAGCCTCTGTGTGGCTCCTGGCATGGCCAAGATGACCCTTTGCTACTTTCTTCATAGCAACCAGGCAGCTGTAATCCCTGATATGAGCAGTGGTTAATCTTCCAGCAAGTGGAATTTAGGAGTCACCTCACTGGAGCAACAGCACCCTGTTCTGTCTACAACATCATTTGCTATCTTATTATTATTATTATTTATTATTAAGGCAATGAATCAGAAGTGTCAGATTGCCTCAGGATCAGCTTTTTTTCATCCCTCTGGCACATAGTCAAGCATTTCTGACTCCTGTGCGAAAGCTTTCTGAATAAATCTTACATTGCTTGTGCTCATATACCAAGGAGGGAGTATATTACTAATACCTAGCCAGAAATTAGGTAGGTAGGAAAGGATGGATTACTGGTGCAGCAAGCAGTGCCGGTATTAAAACATTTGATGATTATGTAGGGGCTTCCACCTCTTTTTCCCTTGGTGTGTATGGACAAAGGAGCATCACAGGAAATATATACCTGCTCCTCTCTCATTGGCTTGAGGGAAGGTGTGGTGTGAAATGTCCTGATGGTACAAAGGAGTTCATCCCCCAGCTCTTTCACCACCCCATGAATGTGGGTTTGGGTGCTCTTTTCTTTTCTCCTTTGTTCTTTTAAATTTACCATCCTTCCTATGATACAGTGAAGGAGAAGAAAGGAGAGAGAATGTCTATGAAAGGGGACAAATGGTGAGTGGATTTTAATGATATATGCAGCACTTTAATTGGGAAAAAAATAGAAAGGGAGAGGGTGCAATTTCATCCACAACAATCTCTCCCTCTTTACTATCTCTCCTTCCTCATTACAGATCTCTCCACCTTTTCCCTCTGCCCCACACAACCTGAAATCCATTCCTCACTTTTCCATACTCCCCCTCCTTTTTATCCCCATTCTCCCCATTTTCTTTTTCCTCTGCACTGCAATACTCTCCAGTCAGTTGAGCGTGGCTAGAAGGCATTCTGATTGGTGAGAAATTGCTTGCAATGGAATGTTAATAGGATGGGTGCAGCACACCAGATGCAATATTAAATCCATGAAGAAGAGGTTAATACAGTAATAAAAAATATAACTGTGTGTGAAAGATGGGGAAGAATCTGAAAATGAATTACACTACGTGGACTTGAAAAACTCCTTAAATGTCTTCCAGTCAAAAAACCTCTATTGAAAATAAAAAGCAGAGTGGATGCTAAATAACTACAACTCATTTGTTCAGGTAGCCAACATCTGTACTAGCTGAGATCCTAGAAGAGGTCAGTGCTAGGGCTTGCTGCTCACCCAGCTTGATCTAGCAAGCAAAATCAGGAGTTCCAAGTCTCTTGTGAAACTATTTTCTGTTTTAATAATGTAGAATCATCTCAAGTTATCTGTTATATCTGCCATGAAAACATGATGTCATACATACTTCTGATCTGGACATCTCCAAATAAGGGAGTGACTTGCCTGTATGGTCACTACTGGGAAATATAAATGTGATCTTGACATTTATTGTTTGGCAAGTCTACAACTTAATTCTGTAGTAAAATAATGGAACAAATATTTAGAGAAAAGAAACAAAAGTGACCCCTGATTTAAGTCCCATTGAAATAAATGGAAGTTGCATTAATTTACCCAGGATTGAATTTGGCAGATTTGTGAACATCTAGAAGATCACTGAACCAAGAGCTGAAAGTGGCATGCGTTTATGAAATACAAATCATGCCAGACAAACTTGCTTGGGGCGTGGGGGTAAAGCAGATTTACAAGCTTATTGGATGAAGGGAATGTAATACTGCAGATGTAATATATCTGGATTTTAGTAAAACATTTCATACGAGGTCTCAGAAAATCTCTCTCACTAAATTAATTCAATATTGGCTTGTATTGGAACAATTTCATGTGCTCTACAAAGTGGCTCATTGACTATAAAGAAAGGATAAGGAATGTTAAATGGCAGTATACCGAGTTGGGGAAGAAATTGAAAGGGATGCCGCTGGTATCAATATTGTTAAGTTTGTTGTGGCTTCAATAGCATTATTAATGACCAAGATGATAGGAATAAATAATTAATCACATTAATAGAATTTGCAAATGAGACTAAATTAGGAAGAGATGGGAATACCAGTAGGGACGGGAAAGATAGGGACCTACAGACTTGAAAAGTATAGGCTGGAAATAACAGATTCACCTTGCAAAAATGTAGGTTTGTAAACATTGGGAAAAATAAACTGAAACATAAATATTCATAGGGAGGGAGAAACCTGAAAAACAGTACATAGGGGTGTTAGAGGGCAGCATATTAGACATGAGTTTGTAATGTGATATGGCAGCTAAAAAAGACTAATTTTGGATTGTGTATGGAGAGAAGTTCAGGCCATAGGGACTACAAGATCAAGCCATGCATCTCTGTATATGATTTTGACAAGACGGAATCTGGACTATTATGTTCCATTTGAAGCACCTCAAGGCAAGAATTATATAAATATATAGAGAGAGCTCAGAAGAAAAACAAAAATGGTCATGTGAAGGGTGTTTCTACTCTTGATTTCAGAGGAAAGACTGAAAGATCTATATCCATGTAGCATGGCTAAGAAGCGACTATGGAATGTGTAATAACTTTTTACAAGCATGTGAAGAGAGTAAACACCAAGGACAGGGAGGAATTATTTAGAGTGGGACCAGGGGGGTATAACTAGAAATAATGTGATGGAAATTAAACCTAAGAAAAATAGGTTGCATATGGGAAACTGATGAAGACCTACTGGGTTTTCCAAAGAGTCACATATCCACCTTTTGGACCTTGCACTTACATGAGGCCAAGGTAAACTCACCAACGCTGTTGGCTCCAGTGGAACCTAGGAAATCTCTAGTGCCTCTGGCACACTTCTAGCCAGGGTTTGTGGCTGAGCCACCTTGGGTCACTGTGTTAGCTATCTCAACTATTGCTGTGTCACTTAGTTGAATTCAACTAATCTGTCACCAGATCTACAGCCCATTCTCCTCTCCCAGTGATTCTTTGCTGTTCATTTTAACATACATATGTATAAAAAGGCTCTAGTGCTTAGGGTTATGCACTATTTGCATAATTTCTGCATCAGGGCTTTGAGACCCTAGGCTGCCCACTTCATAGAACCGCCTCCGTTCTCACTTGGCATTGTCCAGTTAGCTGTTCTTATTTTTTCTTGTTATAGTCTCTCTTCCTCTAAGCATCTTTCATTACAGAATTAAGAGGAATCAGCCCAGTTTCTCCAACAAACACGTGCAATATGGTCGATTTGCGTGCTCCTGACAGACAAGCAAGATGGTAGCATTGTATGCAATTGGCTGTGCTGTGGGATATTCTCAGAGATGCTTCCACTAGCATCATGTCCTTGGTGGACATTATACTGATGGAAACACACATACTCTTTTCAGAGTAGCAGCCGTGTTAGTCTGTATTCGCAAAAAGAAAAGGAGTACTTGTGGCACCTTAGAGACTAACAAATTTATTTGAGCATAAGCTTTTGTGAGCTACAGCTCACTTCATCTGATGCATTTGGTGGAAAATACAGTGGGCTACAAGTACTCTAAGGTGCCACAAGTACTCCTTTTCTTTTTACAAATACACTTCTAACTCCTATGCATCCGATGAAGTGAGCTGTAGCTCACGAAAGCTTATGCTGAAATAAATTTGTTAGTCTCTAAGGTGCCACAAGTGCTCCTTTTCTTAATGTCTACTGTGGTTTCCTATATGTATTGCAAATTAGGCACTCTAGTTAAATATACATTTCTTTGTTTTAAGGTTTAGTAAGTAAAAGACAGGATCTTGTATTGTGTCCATGTTAAGGAGATTCAAAATAAACTGGTTTCAGAGTAGCAGCCATGTTAGTCTGTATTCGCAAAAAGAAAAGGAGTACTTGTGGCACCTTAGAGACTAACAAATTTATTAGAGCATAAGCTTTCGTGAGCTACAGCTCACTTCCGATGAAGTGAACTGTAGCTCACGAAAGCTTATGCTCTAATAAATTTGTTAGTCTCTAAGGTGCCACAAGTACTCCTTTTCTTTTTTCAAAATAAACTGACACTGTTTGTATTCTCAAAGTTCTCTGTAAAAACACTGTTTGTGTGAATGAGGAATGTATGCATCAGGAGAAGATAAGGTGTGAAGGCCATTGTTATAGCCAGATGGTCAAGGAAAAAGGAATAAAGAGACTTAATGACACCAGAAAATCATCAACACGCATCCATAATGAAGGAAGGGCAAATGACGACCCTGAAGTGAAGACAGGACAGTTGATTAAATCGGAACCAGGACAGGATAACCCTCTTGGAGGTGTATTGGAATGTTTACATCAAAAGATACACAATTAAGAAGTAACCGGTCACAAACTAATACAGCAAAATCCATAGACTTCAACCGAGAAAAAAGACTATAAGAACAGGGTGCTTGGCCATGGGACTTTGGGTTCATCTTGCCACGCTCCAGGAGCATCGGATTGCAACCAACAGAGCCATGCTCCCCTCTGTGACCAATCTGGCTGGCCACTAGATTGATCCAGACTCTGGACTGGTAACTATAAACATCAACTGGCAGGACTGTGTGCATGGTGTGTGTGAGAGAGAGATTGAAAAGCATATGCTAACTGTTGTATTCTCAATAAATGCAGCATGCTGCCTTCTTCCCTATAAAGATCCTGTGTGCTTTGTATAGAATAACACCTGAAGGTGAAAATCTCAGAGCAGAGAATCTCAGAGTTGAAACCTTACCAGGTTGGTGCCTATAACTTTTGTCTCCTTAGCCCAAAATCAGCGCAGATACTGGCAGGCATACAGGCAGGAGCCAGTCATTCTCCCAGCAAAGGAACTAGATCCCAGATAGTGAAAGAGACCCTTCTCTTCTGGCATTTGTGTGTTTGGAAGCTGTCTGCTTGAGGCATTTATATTAAATGACTATGGCTTATTTTGTACTAAGAATGAGATAATTCAATAACAGGTACTGGCATCGCTGTTACTGCTCTGCACACAGTGGTTTAATTATTCTCCATACAACAGTAAAGTAATTTGCCGCTTTCTTGACTGTTAGCTTTTTTTTTAATCACTTTTTAAAATATATTAAATTAAGTACCTAGAGTAGCTAATATCCAAAAAAGACTCAGATGCCAAAAGATCATTCTTGTTCCATTTCCAGGGGCAAGTTTGACATACCTCTAGATGCTGTGGGCCAAATTCTGAATCAGGTAGCAGAAGGACTTGAACTTGAGTCTCCTATATCCCAGGTGAGCATCTTAACTATTGACTATTCCAAAGTACAGCTTAGTCTGGTTTGCTTCTTGTGAATTTCAGAAGGTCTTGGTTTTGCCCCAATGAGGAACCAGATAATTTTTAAAATCTCAAGATTTTTCACAGAATGTGGAAACCTTTTCCCATGCAGCTTTAGGACTTTTATTGATAGGCTTTACAGACACTTGTTTTATGGAGTGATTTGAATGAAGAGAGTGTCTTCATGTGTTACACAAAAGGAGAAATGGAAAGCACAAAATTAGGTGCAAGATGAGCATGGGGAAAAACTGTGAAGGGGTCATAAAGGAGATCAGGGTGGAGCGTAAGTAGTAGGAGGCTGAAGTGGGAAGTAGATGGAAATGAGAGCTGTAGGCAGGTCAGAGTTGCGCAGAAATATGAAGGCGAGGACAAGACTACCATTAAGAACCAAAGGGCTTGCAACAGGTGATACCCGCCTAAATCCAGCCCAACTGTGGATAATATCCAAGAATGTGAAACTGCCAAAGATGGGAAAGACAAGAGTGAAAATAATAGTACTGGCTTTATCATAAAGCCTGTTGTAGTGCAGATGCAGATTATTAGTTAGTGCCAGAGGAGGTGGATTCATTTTCCGTGAAACAGTGGTGGGTGGATTTGATCTGCACTCTAAAATTGGATTACTGGCTATTTCAGTGAGCAGACACAGGACCTGCAACCTGATGTTTTTTTTTATTTTGGTGAGCATAGAAGGGGGTTCAGCAGAGAATATGGAAGAGTTCACAATACTTTAGAAACCAAATCCTGGCCACTTTACTCCCACAACTGAAGGTGAGTAAAGCAAGCAGAATTAGGGCCAAGGATTCCGCTGAACTCTGCATTTTTCTTAATCTCCTGTTTTCATTTTTGTAGTTTGTTGGTACCATGAAATCACACTTATGACTTAACATGCTCTGGATCCTATAGTCAATGAAAGTTAATGTATAGGAGTGATCCATCCTCAGTGCTACAGCAAAATAAGTCAGGGAATGTACACATGAAAAATAAGTATTTTTCCAGTGTTCTTGAGCTGCTGGAAAAAACAGTTCCAGACTGGAATGTCAATATTTCATCCTTGTAACAAAAGTTTGTCTGGCAAATATGTGAAAGGCATGTGTCTTCACTACTTTATTGAGCTTTGATTTTCTTCATTAAAACATACTTAATCTTGTAGCACAATGATGCTTTTTCTTCACACTAACCACAATAAACTCGGGAGTAGATCTATTTTTATTAAAGCCTGTTCCAGGCAAAATAATTTATGACAGCCATAACAGTGCTATTGATGCACCAGTTTTGAGAATGAAAATTTAGAGAGATCTTCTAGAGTTTCTTACCCACCACCATGTTCAGAGAGTGTCAGGGACCCACAGCTGTACCCAGACCTTGCTCATTGCCCTCAGCTGACTCAGATAATGAAGCTGGCCTCCTGATTGGCTGAAGAATCCAGGGGGCACAGTCTTAAACCCTGCAGCAGGCGTGGGTCCTTGGCTGCTCAATAGTGTTGCATGCCTCAGTAGTGTTTCTGGTCCTGTTTCCAGGCCTGTTCTCAGCTCCCTTCTTGCTTCTGGTCCTTGCTCTGGATCCCTACTTCTGTTCCTTGTCCCTGATTTGAGTTCTGGGTCCCTGCTCTTGGCTCCTTCCCCTGTTCTGGCTGATATTCTGTTGCTGACTCCTGGCTCCTAGATCTAACTTGCTTCTTGGACTTAGTATTCATCTTCTGACCACAGTTCTGACCATTGGCTCTTGGATTCTGGCTCTTAGCTCTGGCTCACTCCCTAGACTTGATTACTTGGCTCCTGACTTGACCAGTAGGCCTGGCTACCCTGTTCCAACCGTTAATTTAGCCTCCTGCCCTTTTAGGCAAGGCCAGCCATGCATCAGGCATTACAAGGAGATGATAATGTAATGCTTTCACTTCATTTTTTGTTTGGGGAGGGAAAAGCGGGGCAAGTTTACTTTTTATTGTTCATTTGAGAAACCTACACCAAGCCGGGTAATCATTGAATTTTGCTTTACGGAGCGAAGTTTCTGGAGATCGCTTATCTCAAAAGCACTTAGTAGGAATCTTTGCACAACAATACACACATCACATAAAGGAAAATGCACATTTTATGTTGCAGAAGATTTAGGTTAAGGCTAACATGAAACTTATTCATAAATGGTCTCAAACAGGAGTTTTCATCTGACTTGTATAAAGCTAGTCTGGGATAACAAAAGTTGTTGCATTCCATTCACTGGTGGTTTAGTTTGCTAGTTGTCTATTTTTTTAATGGTTCAATGAACAAGTTTCTCAGGTTCTAAACGAGAGTCTCAGCTGCACCAGGTCCACTTTTACAGTACATGTCACACCTCAGAGTCAAACTGCTTAGTGCTACATACTTAGGTGAGAGTGAAATGTTCATCTCTGCATCTGCAGTTACGACATTCTTTAACACAATCTGTTTCTACTTCTTTAACAAAAGCCTTCATGTCTGATCCAATAAGCCAACACATAAAATATGTCAACTTCTGAGCCATGAACACTTTAAATTATTAAAAAACACTTTTAGTTGGTTTTTATAAAGGCTTTTTTAAAAGCCCTTTTCATTTGTGTATTTTTTGTATTGTGAAGACTGTCTCTGGAACAATGGTCAATTTGATCAAATGGTTTAGGAACGGCAAAGAATGATAAATCCAACACTGGTAAGACCTTCAATTATACAGTAGTCTGAGGAGGAAAATTGGAGGAAGATATGTAAGTCTGTGTCTCAAATGATTTTTAAGAAATATAGGTTCATATTTTCAGGTGATGTTTTCTATATATAACACAATATTCATCTGAGCATATGCGCAACATGCCTCAGATGGCATGTGACCGGGATTCATCATCGAATTTGGTTCGCTGGTTGGACCACTAGCTTTCCTGGCCTGGGCCGGGTACTGATGGGGAGTGCAACGTGAATGCTGATCCATGGCCCCAACAATATTAATAAAAATAGCTATAAGCAACTACATTTTTCATTGAGAGTCTTCAGATTGTGGCTGATCCTTACATGGATGTTCAACGAGGGAAAGATTGCAAGGAATTATTCCTCATAACACACTTGCGTGAACCGCATATAGGCCAGTCACAGTTGCAGTCTCTGCCCTCAAGCAAGCACAGGGATTGCTCCAATTGTGGGGAGGAAGTAGAGCTAATGTCCTGCCCTGCATTGCAAAATTGGTGTACCATAAGTGCAGGCTGCACCACCTAAAGGATGTACACCACACTATCCGAAAGGATGCACACCATACTGCCTATGTGGATGAGGGCACTCATGGAGGGAGTGTTCTATGCCTTAAAGGCATGATCTAGCTGTATGCTTTTAGCAGTGTGCTGTGTTGTTGATCCTTAAAACATTTGTTTATCAAGATGGCAGCAAATAGATTTGTCAGGAGATGCTATTTTTGTGCATGAGTAAGGTTAAGTGCTAATCATAGTTTTTCACAATGAGCAGTCATCTCCAGCCCTTTTGCCTTCCTGCTGCATTCTTCTCAAGAGCACAGGGTAAAAATGTAGTGGGTAGTTGGTGAAGAATGGCATGTCATCATGCTGATGAGGATCTTAGCTACACATTCCCCTCTTGTGCCTTATTCTGGCTACTAGGCAGGAGAAAGCCCTGTAAGTCCTGTCTACTCATTACTTTTTACCTCGTGTTTATATGTGCAACATTCCACACCTAAGCTGTACAATATCTAGACCCATATGTTAGCCAGAATACTGTTCACACTGCAGGAAAGTAATAGAGGACAAAGACTGCTGTTGTTCTCTGGCATTTAATTTTTATAGCTGAGAAACCTGAGGTAAATGGTGTGTTACTCTTAGGCCAAGGTGTCACCTTGTTTCTATAAAACTGCTAGTTACAATGTGACATGAGTCATTGTTCAGCTGTTGGGAGTATGATGAGTGAGAAGGTGATGTTGTCATCCTTGCAATCTTGATAGACAAAACACCCATAAGGGGAGCTTCTGACCATGAAAGAAAGAAAGGTGAAACTTCTTTCCGCCACCTGCATTTTGATGTAATTCAAAGTTCAGGCAATTTGTCAAAGCTGTCCAAACACATAGTACAAAAGTGAGCACACCTGAATTCTCTGTATTGTACTTTGCATTATTGCATTTATATCCATAACTATAAACTATATGATATGTATAATGTCCACTGGCGAATCACAAAATCATTCAGTTTTGGTCGAGTTTGGATAGCATAAAAAAAGTGCAGATGCTGAACTGGACCTATTAGATCTTCCAAATTGGACGGGGGATTTCAGAAGAGAAGGGTCTTTCAGAGGATCTCTGGTTAATGAGAGATTTTATTTTGAGCTGGTTGGTACCCAAGCAGGTGTTACTAAAGGGCAGTATTCAACAGTGAGAGATATGAAAAAGCTACAATGATAATTTGTCTATTTTGGTTTCAGTTTAACTCAGTTTTGTATATTTTGTTATGGGCCCCTGAAGTCTCTTGTTAGATCAATAGATACAAGGAGTTTGAGAAAAGTTTTACTCTTCCTCTTTTCTCCCCTATACTCCTGAGCCCTCTAAATCCCCACTTGAGGCTAGCATTTTAGGAAACTCATAGTTAAAGTTCCAACACTAACCTTAACTCTGTCCCCATATCCTCAATCCTCACAGGTGCAACAATATAACCTCCACATAATCTGCCTTCTGGAAAATCTGAATGTAGTGAGTGGGAGGGTTGCCTGTCAGTGTGTACAGTGGATACTAATGGGAATAATGGTGGTCTGTTGCCCATGTAGCAAAGAAACATGGACTAATCGGGCCTGGGACACAGGGGCAGAGTTAAAGTTGGTTTGGAACCGTAAGTGCAAATTTCCTGTATTTCAGGTATTTAAGTTTAGTTTAGTTTTGTTTTTTCAAACTGTCATTTACTGTGTTTTAAGGGACAATATATTCTCAGCCTTAACTCTGTTTTAACTAAACACTTTATTTGAAAATTACCTGAGCTTTATTCAAGTGACAAAAATGACTGAATGGCTTGTGCTTCTAGCAGTAATGAGATCTGTATTTTATCCGTAATTCTCATGAGACTTACAAGATCTGCAAGCTATCCTGTCGGAATTTAGAATTTCTGTGAAGCACCATACATAGTTTTCAGACAAATTGATAACCATCATGAGCAGAACAATACTAGAGGCCTCACAGAAATTATAAGCTTTGCTGGCACAACCTGTGGTGTTTGTAACTGCTGCAAGGCTCACATTTCATGCCTAACTAATGAGGCTTATGACTTTTTGGCAGAGCCCAGGGCTTAAAATGGCTTAAAAAAAAGACTACATGTGGCTCAGAACCCCAGAGCCTCAGAAACAATCACTGAAGAGGCCTCTTTTGATTCTGCACTCCCAAAGGCACTGTATTACGGAGATATGACACTCTCTCTCATTGAGATTCCAACCAGGAATCCATTATATATCTGACTTTCGTCCTTTGCTCCTAAGTTTGGACAGAAATATTCTTTTGGCTTCAGTAATTCTGTGGCTTATCTCTGGCCATTTGGGATTTATTTTTTAAGTGTCAAATAAATTGATCAACCCCAACCTCTGCTCCCCCACCTTTTTTTTTTTGTTATACAACTTTAAAAATTGCCAGATGCTGTTGGTGAGCAGTGGCTTGTGAGTGTTTCTGGTCAATAGCTTGAGGCTGGGCAGGGATACAGAGTAGAGTTGATATTATTTTTGGAATACGCAATGTGATATCTTACTTTGATGTTTATTGGAGAGATTGATTGGACTGCGACAGTATTTAAATCTTTCCCTTCCTGTAATTGTTCATTTCTATACTCTTACATTTGGAGATTGGGAAAACCAGCTATTTTTCTTTACTGAAAAGTCCTGGGGTGAAATTGATCCATGGTACAGAGGGTCTGTCCGAGCCCTGCATGTCACTTTGTATTGAGGTGGCATGGAAGCAGGATTCTGTGGGCAATAGCACCCACACCCACATGCCTGTGCTCTGGGAAAACATTCTCCTCACCAGCCCTGTACTGATCAGTGTGGAGGTTGAGGGTGCTAATGGCTTATGCTAATCATCGGAAGAGGCCACAGGAGTGTGTTTACATGGATTGAGTAACTCTCTCTCTCCACACACACACTATTCAAATAGCCTGGAGAGTGCTGTAGCCACCATTTGAGCTTGTAGAGGATGGGGGCATTTGTGGAGGACTTAGACAATGCTGCAGCCCTATGCCTGGACCTCAGGTTGGGAGGTGCATTTCACCTCTCCAGCCTACTTGCATTTCAGACTAGCTACTTAGACAAGAGCTGGAGATAGTGAAACTGTTCAAGTATTTGGGGACAATCATCACTGATGAAGGATCCAAGGCAGAAATTCAGGCAAGAACTGCACAAACAGCAGCAGCAGTGGTAAAGCTAAAGCCAATTTGGAGGAATCAGAACATCTCCCTAGAATCCAAACTGAAACTGCTGCACACATTGGTCATCTCCATTTTTCTGTATGTGTGTGAGACATGGACCATTATGTCAGAACTTGAATGGAAAATACAGGTAGTAGAGATGAGATGCTTCTGTAAAATCCTGGGCATCTCCTACTTCGATCACATCACTAATGAAGAGTTCTGCAACATCATCACCCAATGCACTGGGTCATATGAAGACTCTTGACGACCGTGAAGAAACACAAGCTGAAGTGGTACGGCCATGTAAAAAGATCATCTGGCCTATCCAAGATCATCCTCCATGGGACAGTACAGGGGAAGAGAAGAAGAGGTAGACAGAAGAAGAGATGGATGGACAACATACAAGAGCAGAAAAGAAAAGACTTCGCAAAGACTCGAGCACTGAAACACAATCATCAGGAGTGGAGACAATTGGTTGATTGCTCATCAATGATGTTACCCCAACGACCAATGCGGTTATGGGAGTGGTGATGCTGATGACTTATACTTCAAAGAGTAAAGAAATTCCATATACTATAAATAATTTGTGGTTCTAGAAAAAATCACCATGACAGACTTACAAACTGAGGAATGGATCATGTCTATCACAGAAAGGGCTAGAAAATAGACAGTTAACAAATCCAGGGGCCCAAAATTAAAACACTAAACCCATATGTAGGTACCCAAATAGAAGTTGCCTGATTTTTCCAAAGGCACTGAGTATCCAAATGCTCTCAGTGACTTCAGGTGGACCTGGGGTTGGTGATAAACTCTACAAATCGGACTACTTCTAATTAGGTGCCTAAATATGGCTTTGGAGACTAAATTAAGTTTTATTTGAAAAAATGAAAGTTTTGATTAGGTGGGGCAAAGCCCGTAGCATTCACCAGACCTATCAGGGAAGCTATAATGCCTGTGACAATCACCTGTAAAAAACACAAATGCTCAAATCCCAACTTGGTTGGTGCTCACTGAGTTAGTGCATGTAGCAAGTTTGCTTTTACCTCAAGACACTTTTTAAGTTAAGTGACCAATGAGAAATTTTCAAACAGTAAAATACCACCACATTTTTCAAAGTCTCATTCAACTTCAAAAATGGCTTGTCTGATTACTTCACACTAAACATTGTCCTCTGGGCATGGTCTAGACATGAGGCATTTTATGTGGAAAGGAACCTCTTTTCTCTATTACAGGGATTCAGAATCACCATATGTTGGGCACCATTTCACCGCTCTGATTATTGAAACTTTATCATGACTTCATAATAATGTGTGTTTCAGGGATGTGAAATTTAATAATTTTCTGTTCTGTAATTCATCAGAAGAAACGATCTAGTTCATTAAAACTGGTGGCTGCAATATAGAAGTTGGTGGGAGAAAGTCCTGATATAGTCATTCTGGCATATGCGCAGAACACAAAGGATACAAATGAGATATTGCAAAAATTATGATATCCTTGGAATGTTCATATGACTCATCTCACTGAAGGAAAACAGACCCCAGAAAGCCAGAACTGCTTGATATAATCCATGATGAATCTCAGATATGATTCTGAGGGTTTTAGTTCCATTTCCTTAAATGTATTTTAAAAGTCAATATTCCCTTTGGAAATGTAAACCCAACTAATATAGTCCAACTACCAATCAATTAATTTAACTGAGTGATAATACATATAGGAAAGTTCAGTTCTGCTGGGTTAGGTTTTGACTCTCAAATATGACATAAACTGGTACAATCTTACTGAAACCAATGGGAACTGTTCCTGTTCTCTATATGAGTGAATTTGACCATTATTTACAGAGAGTGACCTGAGACCTGTATTTCAAAGATGTGAATGGAAAGACCATAAATGTGCCTACATAGTCAAGTATTTGAATGCACAAAGGATCATCGTAAGTTTAACTGGTTATTTGCATGTAGAAATACCCAATCTTTATGTCATCATAATATTTGTGTGTATTTGCTGTAACAACGGAAAACCTGCCACTTAAAATTTGTTCTCATTAGCTCAGAAAAACTCATGGACATTGCCTAAAACCTGATTCTGCAATCCTAGCTCATGGTGAATAACGTCATTAGGACTAGGTTCTATTTATCATGAGTGTGGTCAGCGGAAGGGGGCACTTGTGAGGGGTGTTCACCCCACACTTACCTGGCAGGGAATAAAGTAGAGTGAGAAGGGGGCTAATTAACCTGATAGGCTATGGCTGAGGGAAATCAGGTGGCTAGGTAATCTGCTGACTGAGGGATCCCACTGAGGAGGAACGAGCTGGTCTGGATTTGTAAAGGCCGGAACTTGGCAGCAGAGGGGGTGGCTATGCAAGTTGCCAGTCACACCCTGGCAGGAGGGAGTTAGGAGGCTGGCAAACCCAGAGGGGAGTGCCAGATGGTAAGAAAGGGCTCAGGGAAAGGTAGTAAGGCAAAGTCCCCAAACTGTGGGGTGTGCCTCCTTAAGGGGCACAGAGGAACATTTGGGGGTCTGGGCCAGCCCTCATGGTGGGTGGGGAGGGAACACCACCTAGCTCCTCCCTGTCTCCAGCTCTACTCTGCTCCAGTCCCACCCCCAGCCATATCCTGAGCCCAATGCCTGGCCCCATCCCCAGCCTTGGTGCAGCTCTGCTGCTGACCCCATGCCTGCCCCCAGCCTCAGCTGCTGGCTGCAGCTCCATTCCCAGCCAAGGGCCACAGCTGGAGTGGAGCTGCACCTGGCTGTGGGCCTGGCTGCCGGCCCCCACCACAGCTGTGGTAGCTCTCCCCCCCTATTGTAGCTCTGCCCCCAGCCTTGGTTACTGGCCGTGCTCCCGGCCCTGCAACTGGCCCCAGACCCATCCCCTGCTGTGGTCCCAGTCTCGGGCCTCTTACCCTGTTGATGTCTTCCACTCCCTCTGAGCCGTGGCCCTGCTTCCAACCCTGGCTCAGGTGGGGGGCATGGAGAGGGGCAAGGTGGGGCATGACCCTCAAAAGTTTGGGGACCACTGCAGTAAGGTCTAGAAGGGTACAGACTAACTGCTGGCTAGGGGGTCCCTGAGTCAGAACCTGGAGTAGAGGATGGGCCTGTGTTTCCTTGCCAGGCACTGAGGACATGGCATCATGGGACAGTGACTGAGAAGACTGCCTAAGATTGCTGAAGAAAGACTTTGATACCCTAGAAGGGGGAAATGTGTTTAGTGACCTGGCTGGAAGGCTGAGTCATAAAGAGGCAGCTTATAGAGCAAGAGAGGCTGCAGACCGGGGGGGAAAGGATGGAGAGACTGTGTGAAGGAGCACTGACCTCACAAAGCTAATCCCCAGGAGGAGGCGCCATCCTAGCAATGAGTAGACCACTCTGTTACAGCTCTATTTGATTTATTGCATGTTCCCTAACAGTTCGTTTTACTAGTGTTTGTTTGATGTGCTCTTCAGCATTGCCTACATCATTTTTTTGTTGGTAATTCCTTTGGTTTTTAAATTGTACATTACCTATGCTCCATAAATTACACGTAATTCCATAACATTACATTGAGTTAAACCTAAGTATTACACAGACTCTTTTAGATTGCTTTGCAGGTACATTTTGTTTAGCATTTGTATGCAGTTTTTGAAACGTGGCTGGAATGTTATTTGGTTGTTGCATATGTTAGTTTATGAGAAAGTTTGGTCCTAAAGCAGAAACAATAATTATCCCTAACCCTAGGTTGATTCTCCATAATTATTTAGGATAAGTTATTAATTTTTTTTGAACTACCCTAAATTAAGACCAGAAATCAAAACTGGACCACTGAAAGATGAGAAACTAACATCTCACAAAAACTTGAATTACTTAGTGACTTAAATTGCCCATTCTATCAAACAAAAATCCTCCAAAGGCCATTTTGTGACATGATAGTGAGTTTTAGGAGGATTTTTGTTGGGAGTTTTCACACTACCTGCCACCATCTATACCTGCAATTCCTGGGGTCATATTCTAATCACTTTATATGATCCATTTAGTGACATTGGAGCCTAGGTCTAAAGAAGACTTTGAATCTTGCAATATTTGAATGTTTAAGCAACCAGTGTTAGCAAACTGTAAAGTTAAATTATTATTTTGAATAGTCATTGCAAGCAACCTACACAAGAGTACATCTATTCTATATCTAGGGAGAGTGCATGAATCAAGCTGTATTGATGGTTAAAGTTTCACTACTTCAAGTGTGATTCTGCTCTGAAAAAGGTGATTTTAAAAAAGGTATTGTGGGGCTTCCAGAGAAAATTTGCTCAATTTACTAGTAAAAAGAAGAGGTTTTGAACTGTGAGCCCTAAAAATCATCCTTCTGATGAAATTATGTTTTCACCTCTATCAGTAATATAGTTCCTGCAGGCCAGATACTGTCCTCAATTACATATGTTCATCACCATTGCCTTAAAATTCTGCCCTCGACTATATCTGCAGCACCATTGCTTTCAAGAGTGTTGTACATGAGTACAAAATTGAACATCGTAATTGGCACTTGCCTATCAATTCCATTGATGATCCATGAAACAAAAGATAATTCAGTTCACTCTCTTAGCTGTATTGGATCTGCAGAGCTAACAGGAGCAGAGTAGTGAAAATTTATATTTGCCACTACAGTATGCAGTGAACACACATATGGAACAGATCCGTTGAATACATAGGTGCCATTTCTACATAGTTACTTTTCTGAGTAGATGCAGTTTAGGTCTGATCCAAAGCCCATTGAAGTCAACAAAAAGACTCCCATTGACTTTGGATTGGGCCTTTCAAGAACTGATAGGTAAGTCCTCCAATAAGGTTAAAACAGACTTTCTTTGAAGGTCTTTGAGATGTACGCAGTGTCTTCATATATGTTTGGACAATGTCTTTGTGGATGCAATTGGGATAGAAAAAATAATAATTCAGTAGTTTGTCTTGTTAAATTTTCTATAGTTCTCCATTCCTTTTTCTGCATTACTTTACTGCCTCTATTCTCTTAAAGGCATATCCGTCATGATTTTAGTTAGGGCTGTCAAGCGATTAAAAAATTAATCAGGATTAATTGTGCAATTAATCACGCTGTTAAACAATAATAGAATACCATTTATTTAAATATTTTTGGATGTTTTCTACATTTTCAAATATATTGATTTCAATTAAAACACAGAAAACAAAATGTACAGTGCTCACTTGATATTATTTTTATTACAAATATTTGCACTATAAAAAACAAAAGAAATAATATTTTTAAATTCACCTAATACAAGTACTGTAGTATAATCTCTTTAGCATGAAAGTTGAACTCACAAATGTAGAATTATGCAGAGGTGAAAGTAAGCCGGTCCGGTACAGCGTACCGACAAGAGCTGGTACACAGCTGACTGTACTAGGAGGGGGCAGCTTCCCCAGCCTGGCAATTTAAAAGGGTCCTGGGCTCCCAGCAGCAGATGGAGCCCCTAGCTCATTAAATCGCCAGCAGAGCTCCACTGCCAGAGCCCTGGGGTAGCAGCGGTGGCCGGGAGCCCCGGGCCCTTTAAATTGCTGCCATAGCCCCAGGGCTCCCTGCTGCCGCTGCAGCTATTGCTGCCATGGGGCTTTAGCAGTGATTTAAAGGGCCCCGGGATTTAAAGGCCCCGCCCCTTCTGCCTGAGGCCCTGCCCCTTCCACCTGAGGCCATCCCTCCTTGCTCAGGACCCCGGCCCTGTGTACCAGTAAGTCCTTTAAGTCACTTTCACCCCTGGAATTATGTACAAAAAATAACTTCATTCAAAAATAAAACCATGTAAAACTTTACAGCCTACTAGTCCATTCAGTCCTACTTCAGCCAATTGCTCAGTCAAACGAGTTTATTTACATTTGCAGGAGATAATGCTGCTGGCTTCTTGTTTAAAATGTAACCTGAAAGTGAGAACAGGCACTGTTCTCGTGGCACTGTTGCTGCCGGTGTTGCAAGATATTTATGTGCCAGATGCACTAAAGATTCATATGTCTCTTCATGCTTCAACCACCATTCCAGAGAACATGCATCCATGCTGATGATGGGTTCTGCTTGATAACAATCCAAAGCAGAATGGATCAATGCATGTTCATTTTCATCATCTGAATCAGATGCCACCAGCAGAAGGTTGATTTTTTTTTTCTTTGGTGGTGGTGGTTTGGGTTCTGTAGTTTCCACATCTGAATGTTGCTCTTTTAAGACTTCTGAAAGCATGCTCCATGCCTTGTCCCTCTCAGATTTTGGGTGGCACTTCAGATTCTTAAAACTTAGGTTGAGTGCTGTAGCTATTTTTAGAAATCTCAGATTGGTACCTTCTTTGTGTTTTGTCAAATCTGCTGTGAAAGTGTTCTTAAAATGAACATGTGTTGGGTCATCATCCGAGACTGCTATAACATGAAATATATGGCAGAATGTGGGTAAAACAGAACAGGAGACTACGATTCTCCCCCAAGGAGGTCAGTCACAAATTTAATTAATGCATTATTTTTTTTTAACGAGCATCATCAGCATGGAAGCATGTCCTCTGGAATGGTGGCCGAAGCATGAAGGGGCAATAAAATGTTTAGTATACCAGGCACATAAATACCTTGCAACACCAGCTACAAAAGAGCCATGTGAACGCCTGTTCTCAATTTCAGGTAACACTGTAAATAAGAAGCAGGCAGCAGTATCTCCCATAAATGTAAACAAACTTGTTTTCTTAGCGATTGGCTGAACAAGAAGTAGGACTGAGTGGACTTGTAGGCTCTGAAGTTTTACGTTGTTTTATTTTTGAGTGCAGCTATGTAACAAAATATCTACATTTGTAAGTTACACTTTCACAATAAAGAGTTTGCAGTTCAGCACTTATATAAGGTTTATTGGAAAATACTATTTATTTTGTTTGTTGTTTTTACAGAGCAAATATTTGTAATAAAAATAATAAAAAGTGAGCACTGTACACTTTGTATTCTTTGTTGTAACAGAAATCATTATATCTAAAAATGTAGAAAAACATCCAAAATATTTAATAAATTTCCATTGGTATTCTATTGTTTAACAGTGCGATTAATTAAATTTTTTTGAATTAATCGTGTGAGTTAACTGCGATTAATTGACAGCCTTGGTTTTAGTGCTAGGTACAAGAATGGTCAGTTCCATACAGTTCTTTAGAGAGAGGGAGAGAGCACTAGGGAAAAACAAACTAGTTTGAGTTTACATTTATTGACTGGAAACAAGCAGTTTTAAACTGTAGAGAAACTGGATAGGCTTACAAATACCAACAGGTGTGGCAAAAACTAGTACCCTGAATGCTACTATCTGTTATATCTTAATTAAAATACAGAGCTTGCATCTCCAGTTTGGCCACTAGATTCTAGTATTTCCTGAATTGAGACTAATTTCTGATGGGCTGTTTAGTAAGACTTTGTGCTTTCAGTAAAAGGCAACATTAGTGACTGTATTAAAATCATGTATAGAAAATCATATGGAATTTAATAGGGACTAAACCAATAGATCACTGCAAATATTGAATGATGTTCTACAGAAATTACTTTAAAACCCTACAAAATTTAATAGGGAATGATATTCTCTTTCTCTATTTTTTTTATTTTAAAAAAATGTAGAAAGATTATCATTATCTCTTTAATTATATAGGTCTTTTCCATAAGTGGAAATTAGATAAGTCCTAAAACAAAAGGTTCTGTTGCTTCAGTTTTTTTAAGGTACTGGTTATATTTCAGATTCAAGGGGATTTCAATAAAGTGGAGAGCATCTATGTGGAGAATTTACATAATGGAATCTTTAAAAGCACCAAGATGAGCTTTCACCTTCAAAGTGTAATTAGCTTTAAGACATTAGGCAAAGTCATATTGGCTTAAGGTCATTATTTGAGTGTGTAGGAAGGTGTGGGAAGGACTGTGTTAGAGAAGGAGGACATGGGATCAGAATGCCCACTGTTACATTATATTTATTGTTTTTAAGAGAAGAGTCTCCCTGCTTTTGGGGATCTGTAAATGCTGAGAAACAAAAGGCTAACTGTATAAATTGCAATTGTGCGGGTAAGTTCAGCGCACACAGCAGTTCCCTAAAATGAGTTGCAATCCACTTTGGTTACAGCCCCATAATCTTCAGTATCTTTATACATGTATCTATTCTAGCTTTAGATGGGCCTTAATCCTTTGTGTGTGTGTGTGTGTGTGTGTGTGTGTGTGTGTGTGTGTGTGTGTGTGTTATGCCTCTGAAGTGTACACCTTTAAACTTGCTGGTACTCACTGCATTTCTAATAGAAATTAGATTAATCTAGTTAATCAAGATTTTTCTACAGCATGACACTTGGTTACTATAATGTACAGCCATCCATTGCCTAAATAAAATCTAGAAGAAAAAAAAACTTTCAAAGAGGGCGTTTGTGAAATCCACATAAACTAAAGGGAAGTGATAGAGCAGCAGGGGAGGGGGTCCTTCTGCTAGAAGTCATGTAAGAACTGTTTAATTTTCACTTTACTTACCCTCGGAGTGTTTTAATGACATCATTCCTCATAAAGGTAGAAATGGATTACTGAGTGCACACAATGAATTTGTATGAGATACAGTGGATATCCCATGAGTGGGGGAACAAGACATAATTTGGAGCTGGAGCCTAGAGTGATTTATGAAGGTCATTGTCTTACTAGTTCAGATACTTTCCATATGTTGTTGTAGAAACCCCCTTATGTATTGTATGTATAAAACATATGTAGTAAATTAGTTTCCATTTAATTTTTCCCCTAAATATGTTTTGGTTTAAAAATGACAGTGTCTGTTTAGTTGATCCGTAATGTCCTACCTTATTTTTAAAAGGAGTGCTTGAAATTGTAAAATTTTGAGATGACAATGGTGAGGTTTGCTTTGGAACCTTTGACAATACAGCTAGGAATGCTTTCAATACTAAAGCATCCCTTTGCATTGGATTTATGGCTTAACTTCTGTATCACGCTTAGCTGATATATAGTATGTTCTGTATCATGACTAAAGCCCTGAAGATATTGACCTCTTACAGTATTAGGGAAATACATGAATTGTTCTTTTTGCAGCTGTTGCAAATTAGATATCTATTTCATTTTATTTAAAAAATAATTTAGGAATGGAACTGCTTCTATTAAAAGATATGCTGTGGAAACATGATTACTAAAAACATTTTGGTATTTGAAGCACTAAAATTACCAATTTTAGCTTCTTATTAAGTGTAAAAATGTTTTTATTGTACTAAAGAGACTTTTATTTTATTTTACTGGTTGTTTAATATGTGAAGGGACACTTATTAACCAAATAAAGCAACATCATCCAAAGCAAGTTGGCCCTGAAGTACCTATTGAGTATAAATGGGGGAATAATTCATAACAATATTTATTCTGTGACTTTTGTGTCTTTCTGTTTGAATTTTTCTAGAGTTTATTCATTATTCAGAATTCACCAAATTCTGCAAAATTTCTGGGCTTGTAGTTTGCTCAGAAGTAATTTGTCATGGGTATTCAAAATACACCGTGCCTAATACAATAGAGTCCTGATCCATAACTGGGGCACCTAGGTACTATCACAATACAAATAAATAGTAATAATAAAAATAATTAATGCTGTAAGTCACATGATATGTTCCTAAGCCCATTGAAGTCAATAGAAAGACTCCCATTGACTTCAATTGGCTTTGGGTCAGGCCTTGAAGAGTATAACTCTTAGAATCAATTTTTAGAACCTATGGTATTATACATTCAAAATTCAGTCTCCACAGCTTTTTTGCATTATTTGCTTAGAATTCATTGTTTCAATGACCATCCATTTAATCAAACTCATTTGCTAGAATATTTGTGGAAAGTGAATGTAAGAGGAACATGAGCCCAATTGAAACAAATTTTGTTTAAAAAATTATTAGTGGCAACTTTTTAGCTGTGTTCTCCCAGATCTAGGACTGTGGATCAATGGTTTTAGGCTTCTTTCCTCTCTGCAATGCTTTTAAAGATACTCTGTAACTCAAGTACTGGGAATCTTAAAATCAGCTCATTGGCACAAAAAACTCAAATTCTAAAGATTTAAAATATTTTCATATAGTTTAAATAACATCTGCAATACAATGTGTTAACTGATTCAGTTCCCTAGTTAAATCAACCAAAAATAAGCAGACAGCATGTTATTCAGCAAACATATTTTTTTCCTCTTCCTTGTTGCTTCAATATGCAGCTGTGCAATATATCACTATAGTAAAGTCACTTAGTGTACAATGCTAGTATGACTGAGGGTAAGTAGTACAGTAGCAGCTCTGTGGATGTCTTTCTCCATGTCCTGTGCACTCTTACTGTATTGGTGCCACATGGTTTTTTCAGACTTCAACTGTGTGTGAATTTGCTTCTGTTATGGGAGAAGAAATGTGGCTAAAGTTCTAACATCTGTTAGAGCCTTGAGTAGCTTGTTGGATGAGCTCATCAGCAGGTAAGTCAGCTTCTCCTCAGCACCGCTATTGTTAGCCAGAGCCACTACTGTTCACCCACTGAGAATTATTAATGTATCTCAATGGACACAGAAGTAAGTTAGTCAGCCAAATAGGTATTTTCCTTGTAGCCTAAGGGAAGAACAAACAGCTGTGAATGCAGCTTCCACAATTGTGTGCATGCACAGGACACAAGGAAAACCTTGCTGGACTTTGTCTGGTTTACTCATTTGTCTGCTCACTAAGGATGAAATTCAGCCCTGTGCAGAGGACTGGAACAAGGTGTATGTACTCCTTAAATCTCAGTTAAAGCCCTATTTTGAGGTCTTAAGTGGTCCATAGATCCTGTGCTGGCCCTATGCACAGGGCTGAATTTTACTTCATAGGGCAAATTTTGCATCTGCCTCCATGGCTGCGGCTTCCATGTGATTCCACTGCATGGGGTGTGATGAGGGAGATTTTAGTGGGAATCCATGAGAGAATTCTGTGCAGCAGTAGGGCAGAGCAGGGAGGGAATAGTCATGCTCTGCAACAGCTCTCTGGCTTGAGGCACTGTCTTCCTTCTCCCCCATTCATTGTACATTCAACCAGAGCACAGCCTGGCTACTGGGGCTGGGCTCTGGGTGGAGGATTTGTCTCCTGCCATCTCTGTCCAAGAACTTGTCTAGTTCCTTCATGGGTCTATTATTCTTTCCTACTTTAATTGTCCATCTGAGGAACTCATTGTCCTTTAGAAAAATATACTATCCATTCAGAAACTAACTTGTCATCTGCATTATGTGTTTTATAACTCTCTTGAAAGATTGTCTTAATAGTTTTTTCCCGGGACTGAGTTAAGGCTTACAGATCTGCAATCCAGGAATTGCCATTAGTGGCCACCCTTGATTCCTTTATATAATAGCTATTATTTTAATCATTCCTTTCTTTGCTTCTTAGCACAGAGCATTCAGATACAATGTATACTTGTTACAAGTTTCAGGAATGAGGCAGTGTATGGGCTCATCGTGGAAGGTGCTGAGCACTTAGGCCCCAATCTAAAAAGATGCTTTAGTGCATGCTTAATTTTAAATTGACTTCAATTGGATTACTCAGATGCTTAAAGTTACACATATGCTTAATTGCTTTGCTGGATTGGGAGCATAGTGCTCAGCACCTTGCAGGATTGGGGCCTATGTGAGCAAAACACTGCCATAAATCAATACTAATATTAATACAATATTAATATAAACAATATAGCCGTTTTCCTCATAGGTTTAATGAACCACCAAAATGGTTTCACCAAAAATTCTTAGTTGGCTCTTTCTGAAAGCCCCAGTTTCTTATTACAATATGAAATAGTGTCCTAATATTCTTAACTCAGAACACTGACTCAGTAAACCTGTACCAAACAAACAAACAAAAAAAAACACCTGCAAAAAAACCCTACTTCAAGCAGAGTGTTTTTTTGTTTGTTTTTTGTTTACCCTGTGAAGAGGGAAGGGAGAAATGCCAGAGACTCCATAAAGCCCTCTCATGATGCAAACAATTAATGAAACTGTCTTGAAAAGCTTTGTGCAATATATTAAAATTGTTGTAGCTATTTAATTGCTTTTTAATTTCTGCTCAGAAGATTTATGCAGCCACAATACAAATTACTTCTAATAATATGGATGGATACATTTATAAGGCACTGATGTAGCCAGAAATTAATACGGAAAGTGCTTTGAGAATTGTCTTACTTTTTAGGGATCTGCTGATGGTTGCATTTATACTAATAAATAATTGTTGGGAACAGGGCTTGATTTAGACTCTGAGAGGGACAACAGACCTTTCCTGCGTGGAAGAGGTGACCATCTGTCCCATGGGGGACACGATGGGAACTCAATTGACAGTAGGAATTGTAGGGGAAACTGAGGCAGGACTTACTTGTATCACTGCAGTTGGCCACAGGAGGGCATCCTGCTACAAGGTCTATTACAGGAAAAGATGTACAATAATAATTCTCTAAGACATGGGTAAGACCTTATTTGAAATACTGTGTACAATTTCTGTCTCCTGATGGAGTCTGATAAAGGGCAGCTGGCCTCTGTAAAGACCAGGCAGCAGCTGAATAAGGGAAACAGGAAGGAGCATCAGTTGAGCATTCTCTTCAGAGAGCTACATGAGACCCAAGAGAGCAGAAGTTGAATGCCAATGGTGAAGAGACCTAACACAGAGAGAGAACTGTTGAGTGCTGTGGATGGGAGCTGCTGGGGAGAATTGATCAGAGTCCCCGCCTCATACAGAGGCTCCTAGGTAAAAGGGAAAAATCATTTCAGTCAATGAAGGTCAAGCCCAGGAACAAAAGGATGATTCTGTAGGGGTTAGACTCATAGGCAAAGAGGTCTATGGAGAGGAACATTGCAGGAGCTCTCTTGCAGACCACCTGAGTTGAGGGCTATGGAAGAAGAGGTCCAAGAAACACAAACTTGTCAGAGGTGTGGAGGCCCTGGAATAGGGGCATAGAAATTGAGAAGAGGGCTTGTTGACTCTCCAGTGGCAACTCTGAAAATGCTGACCCTGGAGTGCAGGGCTGCAGGACTGCTGCATTTTAACCTGGCTTATTATTCTGTCTGTAGCACATAAATCTCGTCTCATGTGGTTGTAATACTTTGGTCTACTTTTTGCTCTTGAGTTTAGTATGTGGGAGCTGGGTGGTGCTGGTTGCCTGTGATATAGGAGGTCAGACTACATCAGTGTGTCTCAACCTTTCCAAACAACTGTACACCTTTCAGGACTCTGATTTGTCCTGCATACCCCAAGTTTCACCTCGCTTAAAAACTACTTGCTTACAAAATCAGATATAAAAATATAAAAGTGTCACAGCACACTATTACTAAAAAAATTGCTTACCTTCTCATTTTTACCATATAATTATAAAATAAATCAATTGGAATATAAATATTGTACTTACATTCAGGATATAGCATATAGAGCAGTATAAACAAGTCATTGTCAGTATGAAATTTTAGTTTGTACTGACTTCTCTAGTGGTTTTTTATCTAGCCTATTGTAAAACTAGGCAAATATCTAGAAGAGTTTATGTAACCCCTGGAAGACCTCTGCGTACCCCCAGGGGTACATATTTCCCTAGTTGAGAACTAGGGTTGCCAGGTGTCTGGTTTTCAACTGGAATGCCTGGTCGAAAAGGGACCGGAGTGACTACAGTCAGCACTGTTGACCGGGCCACTAAAAGTCTGGTCAGCCACACAGCAGGGCTAAGGTAGGCTCCCTGCCTGCCCTGGCTCTGCGCTGCTCCCAGAAGCAGCTGGCATGTCCGGCTCCAAGGCACGGGGTGGCCACGGAGGTTCTGCGCGCTGCCAAAGCCCTGAGCTCTGGCTCCGTAGCTTCCATTGGCCAGGAGCTGTGAGGTCTGTGCCGGCAGGCAGCATGAAGAGTCCCCCCCGGCTTCTTCACCTAGGAGCTGGACACGCCAGCTGCTTCTGGGAGCTGCACAAGGTAAGTGCCATCTGGTTGGAGCCTGCACCCCTCACCCCCATCCTGCACCCCAACGCCCTGTCCCAGCCCTGAGCTCCCTCCCACACTCCAAATCTCTCAGCCCCAGCCTGGAGCGGCACCCCAAACACCTCATCGACAACCTCACTCCAGAGCCTACACCCCTAGCCGGATCCCTCATCCCCTCTTACACCCCTGCCCCAGCCTGGAGCCCCCTCCTGCACACTGAATCCATCATTTCTGGCCCTACCCTGGAGTCTGCACCCCCAACCCAGAGCCCGTACCCCCTCCTACACTCCAGCGTGGTGAAAGTGAGTGAGGATGTGGGAAAGTGAGTCACAGAGAGAAGTGGGATGGAGTGAGTGGGCGGGTGGGCCCTTGGAGAAGGAGTGGGGCAGGGCAAGCGATTAGAAAGTTGGCAACCCTGTGAGAATCACTGGACTAGATGATCTGGTCATCCCTTCTGGCCTTAAACTCTGACTTGGTGAAGTGCTGAACTATTTATTCTCACTGTAGCCCCTGCTTTTTGTTGCCAATGGAACCACTGGAGTTGTTCCCCTTCCCTCCCCCAACTCCTAATTGCTACCTCTCTCTAGTGCCAGTTAGCTTCATTTCCCCTCTTTTTGGATTTGGACCAGTAATACCTCTCTAGTTAGAGAGGTGTGAAATGAGATGTTACAATATTGTGGGCTTCTCCTGTAGTACATGGCTACTACTAGGCAAGGAGTTTATCCTATTGTTCTTCTTTGCCACTACCTACTGCTATCACCTTGGATGGTGATACTCCAAGCGTGATACTCTAGTTGGTGATACTCCTTCTGGTTGGCATCCTCCTCTTTATCTACATTGAAAGTGAATGACACTTCTGCAGAATAATCCCCCTCTCCAGATTCTGGGAGGTCACTGACATCCTCTACAAGGACAACATGCTCCCTAGTCCTAGTCTCTAACAAAATTGCCCACTTGTAGTTGGGAGTTGCCTGGCAATGGGAAAGCTACAGTACAGTGCATCTCCTAAGCCGGGCCTATATCAAATTGCAGCCGCTAGTAACTGTAACTCTTCTGGAGGCATTTAGTTTCTGCATGTATAATGAATGACCTATGCTGCTGCTAGAGCTACAGGACTTCTGTGTGGGAGGCTGGGAGCAATTTATCAGGCCCTTGAGAGAACTGTGGGCCCTATGTCTAGAATAGCTCTCATGTCGCGGAAGAATAGAAGAATCCTTTCATCTTCACAAGGTTGTTGTGTTCTCTCATAAAACTGTATACCAAGGGGCATAATTGTCAGAGATTCAAATCCAGGAGGTTCCTTGAGTTGATATTTAAAGTGGTGTTTAGTAGGGCAGTAATGTATGTAGATATCTATACCTTTTCCTACTCGAGCATCATCAAAAGAATGGTCTGCTAAGTTGTGAAATCTTCATTTCTTGTGATGGTTCAAAGAGAGAACATAGCTTGACTGTTGGATCCCAGGTTGGATTTGCAGCGGTGGTGGGCTAGGAAAACACACACACACACACATATATGACATTTTAATTTTACAGTTGAATAAATGTGCTCTAGAACCATTGAAACATGTTAAACGTGAATCTATGCCATGACACATTGTCATTTTTCATAGAAGAACAATACTGGAACAATAACGGTAGTTGTTTTATTTGTATATTTATTTATTTGTACTATCTTCAGGTACACAAAGAAGCATGTGTTCCAAAATCCTGAACCCCTCTACTTTGGAAAGACAAGAAATTTTACTTCAATAAATATATATTGCCTCTTTTTTCCAGAAGGTGGCGCCTGAGAACCTGAAATGCAAACTCTGGTATTGATTTTAAAATCAAATTTTGTGTATAAAGTGCATCCTTGAAACTATTACCTTGGTGGTAACAATATAGTAGTTCTAACACATGTGGCTCAAAGCAAGGATGCTCACAACTCATCAGAAATAGAACTCGTTCCTAATTTTTTTATTTCTTGGAAGTTATAAATGAAACAGAGTAGAACAATAGTCTATACCGTCCCTTTATTTTCCTAAAAGGTGTTGATTCAGGAAAACACTTAAATATTATCCTTAAAGGCTTATGTGCTATCTTGAATAGGGATGTTTTCCTGGTTTGGGACCTAACTACTCAATTGTGTATGTACAAATCTATAATAACAACCCATCACAATGAATGAAATTAAGTTCAATGGCATTAAGTACTTATTCCACATGGGAGTGGAAATGGCCAGTTTTTCCTTTATCCATAAGCCGACACTATAATTCAATTACCTTCTTTTAAACATTGTTGGAGGAAAGGCATTTCAAGCCAGTTCCAGTTAAGCACAGTAGAATTTCAGTTAATAGTGAAGTTCTTGTTTGTTAATTTAATTTAATAGGGCTATATTCTAACTAATGGGACCTGGTGATTTCAGTAATGATTGCACATACACTGAATAATGTGTCCTGGTTCAGGTTTCAGAAGCTTGACAGGACTACGCTTCCATGAACTTTCTATTCTGTGAGCTTGTATTTACTGTCTCTCAGTGCCTAGCAATTCCTTCCACCATATTTTAGTATGTGCTTCTAAAGAAATTTTAAAGTTATTTAAAATATTCAATGACAGCTAGAGAGAGAGAGTTTATTTTACTCTCCTTAAGTTTTTTCTGTTATTACTTTCAATAAAACATTGGAAGGGGAAACAAGATCTCCTTTTGGCATATAAATATCTACATTTATAAACCTCAAATACAGTTGCTAAAAATTAATTACACTAATTTTCAAATAGAGCAAATGACTTAAAATGGTGAAATAACAAACTCTTAATGGGTCCTAGACCCTTTTTAGACCAGCTACTACATTCCAGAAGAAACTTCTGCTGTGGATTCTATACTATTCAGTTTCTTATGACATTCAGGATAATATTTTACCCCTGTGGCCATGGAGCCTACTGAGACTGGGAAAGTCCTATGGCTAGGTATTGCAAACACACATTAGATGAAGATGTAGCTCTCTATTATTAAATATCATTACAAATGGACTTCGGTATTGACCAGTGAGATAATTAATGGTAAAAGTGAGTGGGCTGTACCCGGTAAACCCAGTTATAAATGGAGATGCTTCAAAGGAATTCTTCTTAGATTACATTTTGTTGAGATACACCCAGGTATTTTTGTCTGTACCCATTAGCCTTAGATCGCAAAGGGTGAGTATATTCCCTGGTTATAGTCTCCTGGCCAACTTCCCAAACTCTGGCTTCTTGCCTGATGGTTGTAATGTTGGGAACCAGAAGTGGGGAGGCATAACGTGTGGGGAATATATTCTGAAAATTGAGAGCAGTGAGAAGCATGTCTCACACCTAGCAATTGTCTCAGCCTGTGCTGACTGCCTGGCTGCTTAAACTACGTTCCTCCACAGCCTTATAACTGTATTTGTGTCCCCTAATCCTATTAGGGACTATACTTATTTTCATAAACACCAGATTTTGAGAGGGGTGCCCAGCTGGCTGTGCACATGCACAAAAACCTGATTTACCCTTGGACATCAGGAATGTATACTCATATGCTAGGGGCACACAATTAATCCTCCATGCCTAACACTGAAGATCTGGCCCTATAATATTACAGCAGGATTTGAAATGGATGCAATCCAGTACAGGAGAGCTGGTTGTCTCATGTTTATATTAAGGGTCAAACCACACATCAATGAATCCTTTTCCCATTTCCTACCCATGAAAAAGAAGCTACAACCTACCAGCCCTCCTTGTAGGGGGAGAGGAGTAATTGTCTTCTGCCTTTCCATGCTCCAGAAATTGCTGCTATATCAAGACCTCCTTCTTCAGAATGGAAAAAACAAATATGCAGATAACGGGCTTTCACCTCCCTTGCAACCGATCTAGTCACTTACACCTGTGCCAAGTGGGTATAAAACATTAACATGTCTAAATGGCAGCATTTTACACGTACATACCATAGGTATAGATGTGAAGCATCAGGCAATGGTAAGTAAGGCCCACTGTCTTTTAATAGGGTTCTGAAGGCAGGTCATACTCCACAGAGAGGTGTCAATGTGAGCTATAATATTGAATTAACATATGTTACAAAAAAGTAAATACTTCAGGAGCGAATGACCAAAAAATCCAAACCAAATAAATAAAATAACTCCAGTGAGGGCTGCCAGTGAATTTAATGAAAGTAGGACTGGAAAATGTCCGTCAAGCCCCACACCATCCCTGAAAGGCAATAGCTGCCAAAAATCCCATTTGCGGCCCCCTCTCTGCTATCAAAATATCTACAATATGTATTCATAGCTCAGACACACGAAAGCACACAGATTCTTAAAATAAAAGTTAATAAATCTCAAATTAAATATAACCTTTTTACCAAGTACTAAATAGTATATTTTGATGCACAACTGATATTTCAAGTCTACCGCAAGTCCCAGAAGCATGGATTCTCTAAATGAATGCATTCCAGCAAATACCAAACAAAAATAACTTCTCAACAGAAGTCTCTTGGGCTAAGCAAAATACCAACCCCCTGAGGACAATCATGCAGGAGAAAGTTAGTAAATAACTCATCATAAACTCCAACTTCTTTCATGGATGCAGCCAATAACCATCATGCATGGATGGTGGTGAAAAAAGCAAAGTTTATTTTCATCTTCTCTGTGTGACAGATTCCTTTGCTCTCCAGATTAAATGAAATAAAGTCCTCCACTGCATCTGGTATAATAAAGTTATGCTGTTACCTTCCTCCAGGCCAGATGAGGCAATCAGAAATGGACACTTTTCCCTTGCAGCTGCTGCTGCTTCTTTTAATCAAACCTGCTCTGTGTTGTTAGCAACTGTAAATCTGAAGAGGGAAGTATTTTTAGGAGATGTACTAGACATGTATCATGATAAACATTCAAGACATTCTCTATGCCTTTTTTTTTTTGCATTTCCCAAGTACATATGAGAATCTAGGATGTTGATCCTTTTTTAGAGGGTTTGGAGGTTTTCTGTAGCAAACGAGTGGTGTGCTTGTTCAGTGTATCACAGGATATCATGAACATTATTCAAGCAAATGACTTCATAATCAAGGATCAAACATTTGCAAGCCCATCAGAAGTGTGATAGCTCTTGATGGATCTTATGTTATTAGGACCAGCCTTGGATCTGTTCACCTGTCCACCAAACAAGTCCATACAGAGACTGAACAATGTCTATGCTGTCAAGCCATCAGAATCCTTAAGGATTCTAGTAAAATTCAAATGATTGGGCCTGAATATACTTTGCTGGTCATCAGTCTTGTTCTTAATAATTTCCAATTGTTTTGTCAAACTTTGGTTCTTGTTTAGATGCTTGGTCTCTCCACAATCCTTTAAATAACTGACACTATGTTCTAGATAATGAATTCTCTAGGCAACATTTTTAAACTCAGTCTGCAAATCAATTTAAATTCCAAGGCAATTTCATTACATTGTTTCATGGTGTAATGACTGATTCTTGCTCTAATTTAAGAAAGTAAATACTATAGTTGTTTGTTCCACTGGAAAAGAGTTTGGGAAACTAGTACCACAGAGATTAAGCATCTGAGTTGGTCTTTTATCCAGGCAGTTTCCTATTAAGATTTGCTTCATCATGGCTGTGCAAAAGGTTCATCTGGAGCCCTCAACCTACCAAATCAGCTAGGGCCACAAATACTCAGCACTGTTCGCATGTACATAGCCCACATTCCAAGCTGACTTCACACTTTATACCCCAAACTTTATTTGCATTCTTTGAGTGAGTAGTGGCCTTGTCCTTTTCTACCTGCTACCTACTCTGGTCTGGTAGCACCTCAAGTTGTTTATTTGGGGCTGGTGCTTCCTACTGTGGTTAGCAAGAGTCCATAGACACTATGGGTAGAGTGGGCAGCAGCCCAATATGCCAGCTTCCTTGAAGAAGGAAATTGGGAGGACCTAGCACCCACAGTCCATCTTAAGGAGAGATCATTTTCTTATTAAATTGCATAGATTTCATAGAGTTTATGGTCAGTTGGTACCATCAGATCATCTGTGGTATACAGAAGGTCAGACTAGGTCACTGTGTTTGCTTGCCCCCAGGTCACCAAGAGATCCAAATGAGTCTGTATCAGTTACCCCTTTTATATTTTGGCACAACATTAACTTTCCTTCCAGTCTTCTGGAACATAGCCAGTGTTGCAAGAGTTATTGAAAATCAACATCAGTGGTCCAGCGAGCTCCTTGGTCAGCTCTTTTAAAAGTTATCTGGATGTGCTGATTTTAAAATGTCTAACTTTAGTAGCTGCTATTTCACATGCTCCTGAGTTAGCAGTGGAATGGAAAGTGCTCATCATATAATACAGCTACCTTATCTGGCTTTTACCAAAATGCAGTACAATAATATTTAATTATATGTGTCTGCTTTTTCCAAATTATTATTGACAGTACTACCATTTCCATATAGTAATGGAACAATACCTTTGTTAGGAATCTTTTTGTTCCTAATATATCTAAAAATTCTCCTTATTGCCCTTAACTCTGCTGGCCATAGATTTCTCCTTGGGTCTTTTTGCTTCTCTTATCAATTTTCTACAATTCTTACCGCTGATTTATGTTCATTACTATTAGCTTCTCCTTTCTTCCATTTGTTATATATTTCTTCTTTTTTGTTGTTGAAGGGATTATCTCTGAGCCCTTAGTTCCTCAATGAATCACTGTATTCAAGGCAGAGTCACCCATCCGGTAGAGGGAACCCAAATGTATTACCTTGCATTTGGCTGTATTAAAACACATTTTTTGGACTGTCACCATTTAATCAGATTCTTCGGATCATGCTGCAATAGTAACCTGTCCTTCTCATTGTTTACTGGCCCCCCAAACTTTGTCACCCTGAGATGAGGGATTAAGGCTACCAATCCCCGAAAGCAAAAGTAAAAGGGGTGCCCCAAGGATGGGCTGGGCAGGGGTGGAATGGGAAAGAAGGCTTTCTAGGATATCTGAGTTCTAAGGAGCCACTAACTCCAAATTAACAAGCAGGCTTGGTCTAATGCCAGTATCCGTGACTTAAAGCTGCGCATTTGTTTCCTGTACCCCATGTAAACTGAGATTCAGCCCTTCCCATCGTTTAATGGAGCAAACTCATATGTAGTTTTGAGAAAGCTATGAACGCAAAAAATAAAGAGTAATCCCATTAAAATGAGGTTAGAGGGCTTCCTAGTGTGACATGCTGGTATCTGCCTCCTTCCTGCTAGTGTTCTTTTGAGTTTAGAGACACTGAATGATCCTGGTTAAGCCTGATTATTATTATTATATCATCAAGAAGGACCTTTTTCCATTATCGGAAGTATCTGAGAGTCCTGTTTCTTTTAGGCCTACTAGGTCTAGGCCTTAAAAAGCCCATACCATGAAACGTTGAAGTTTTCTGTGCCTCCTTGAAAGTCATTCTTCAACCTCTGTGTTCCTACTTACTTGATCTTGGATATCCCAAAGTCCCTTTGGGATGTAGCAAGGTTCAATGACTAGGGCACAGGCCTAAAAGCCATGAGGTCTGGATTCTAGTCCTACTTCTGCCAATGGCCTTCTTGAGCAAGACACTTAATCTTCCTAAACCTCATTTCCCCCATCTATATTATTGCTAGGCATCATACAAACACATAATAACAATCCTTGCCCTGAAGGGCTTGCAATCTAAATACACAAGCGTCACAAAGGAAGTATTCTCCCCATTTCACAGAGGGGGAACTGAGACTCAGAAAGATTAAGTGATTTGCCCTTGATCACAATGGAAGTCTGTAGCAGAGCTGGGAGGTGAACTTAGATTCCTGGCTATTTAGCTAGTGTCGTAACCACAAAACCACATCTCCTGATATCTGTAAAATTATACTTAATTTTGTAAAGTGCTTTGGTGAAAAATATATGTAAATATTATAACTATCCTCCCTGTTGAGTTAGTGGAGGATGCTTTCTCTTATCTTCTGTAGAGCCAGCAGTAACTAATCCATTTGCTTTCTGGTTGGGATACACAGGTTTCTTTCTATTCTAGAAATATATCAGCTGATGAGATTCCTCTGTACAACCCTCCAGGATATTGTAAGACGCACACGACTCATTCTTCTGGGTCAAGAATAGTGATAACTCTTTCTACTCAAGAAATGGGTCTCAGTAGTCAGTTTAAACAATTATTCTGCTTCTTTTTCAACACTTGTGCCACCCTCAGCTTTTAAGAGTACTAGCAAAGGTATTCAGTGCAAAAAAGTGTTTTGGAAGTCAAAGTATACAACTAAAAGGCAACAGTCGGAAATAGAGAGGAGGTCAAGCCATGTAATTAAGACCTGGATCAAACAGCTGCAAAGCCTCAGAGTGTTCAGATTAGTGTTTTGCTTTCAAAGTTGAACAGGAGAAATTTACTACTTACTGGGGCAGAGTCCCTTTTTATTTTAATTGATGTGAACCGGGGAGTAACACCACTGATCTCAGTGGGGTTGTGTTTCTGTAAAATTGGTGTAAATGAGAGGCAAATCATTTATCTTCATTTATATAACTCAATACTATTTTTATTAAGGAAACTAAGAGGGAATTTATCATGATCTGGGAATGCCTGTTCTCTCTCTCTTTCTTCACTTGTACCTTATTGACTGCATAGTTTTTGCTGTTAAAGATAACTCATTAGTATATAATCACTATAGAATGAAACAATAGAAAATTGAATCTCCACGTTTTGTTGATTTTCTATTACAGGAGATTCTTTGCTTTTTTCATTCTATAAAATTGGGTTTATGTCAAGCTATTTTAGTGGATCTGTAATAAAAAACAGAAAAACATGTCCCTCAAAAAGTTTTTGCTAGGGCCCTGTTAAGATAATGGGTAATGGGTAAGGTCTGGAAAACTCAGAGGAACAGACTTTCTGTTTCCAAGGTCCAGAAAAGTCAAGTCCCTTGTGATTTACAGGGTTAGAGGTTTTCATCATGGGACTTAACCAGATGCAAAAAGTCAGCCTTACTTATTCCAAATTCTACTCCTTTTTAAAATCTATTTTACTGCAGCTGAAGCTTGTGAATACATTCAGGATGCACCCTGACTTCAATGAACCATCCACTGAAATATCAGCACAAAAGGGCTTGATTAATATGAAATCAATCTTTTCAAAGCATTTTTACTGTAACATATTACAAAACATATCAGATTAATGGAAAAATACAGTTGTTTCCTTTTCTATTTTGTTATAAAACAGGCAAAACTAAGCCCAGGCAATTAACAATACCGTTAAACATATTGGATGTACAAATGCTCATCAACGTTCAAAACCACAAATGCCTGAAATGAGATGACAAGAACATAAACATAAGGAAAGGGGATACAAGAGGAGAACAGAGTAGCAATTGATAATACATTTGTATTTAAAATCTTCTGATATCCATCTCTCTCTCTTCCTTCCTTTCAAATTAACCTATATCAAATAATTATTTTGTGTGAGTGTTCTGAGATAATTACATACCATCAACATATGAAAGCTGTATCAGCCTAGGTTTTCAACAGGGTTTCAATGGGACAAATCATGTCTAAAGTTAAGCATATACATAAGTCATTGCAGGATCAAGACCTAAATAAATGGCCTGATTTTCTAAAGTGCTGAGCACCCAGCAGTTCCCACTGAAAATTATATTTGCTAGTTAGCCCAGCCAGCAGATGGATTTTGTGTGTGCAGAGGAGGGAAAGGAGATTGTAAAATGATTAACAGACAACATGAATGGGCCTTCAGTTCAAAGCCATTTTATGCAAGTTTAATGGAAAATGATGATTAACTACAACTTTCAGTCCAATTTAAACATAACACAAACATAAATGGTGACAACAATTTTATCTTAAACTTTTTTCTCCCATAAGTTTTTATTTCAAATTATACTTTTTTTTGGTGGAGAGAAATGTACTTTAATGATCAACTTGTAGAAAATGTTTTTTCTGGCACAGATTTTTGTCATTCTTTCCCTTTGTGGGCAATAGAATATTATAGGACTTTTAGCATAAACGGAATATTTAAAGCACAACGAAAAGACATAGTAGATAAAAGCCATATAAAATTTATAAAAATACTAAGTTACATCTTATGTTTCCACTATATCTCTTGTAAGAACAATGAACTTCAAAGCAAAATTCTACAGTATTATTTTCTACTTATAAACATAAGCCTAATGAGTCTGCTGTTTATTAGTTACAGATTGCTTTAAGTATATGAACTTTGCTTTTTTTCTTGCCATTAACATTCCTAACTTTTAACATGCTTTTAAATACATTAAACATTTGGATAGCGTGCCAAACTCCCCTAACTACCTATTTCTTCAAAGGTCTGCACTAGTCCAGTCTCTGACAAATAATATTAATTCTTAAAAATATCTAACTATTGTATGAGTATCATATGCTACATTTTAAAAACTTTAAAAATCATTTATCTGTGAAACTTGTTTTGATATCTCATGTTTAAAAGGCTACTGTTAACTTAAAAACCAGACTTCTGTATGAATTTTTTTATCTACAATTTTACAGTAGCAATCTAAGGGCTAGATCTTGGCTTTGCCACAGCCCTGAGGTATGGAGCAATGTGGAAGCTACCTCTTAAACTCCTCTGTGGCTGCATAGTTCCAGGGACAATCTAGCTTCTTTGTATGCAGTCAGATTCACTGTTTTGTCTATTGATCTGTATACTGGTAGTCTGTCAGGTTTCCTTCTTGTTGGTTTAGGTCTTTCATACATCAGCAGGTAAGAGAAAAACATTCTTAAAATAGGAAACTGATTGTACAACAACAAGGTAAATTGTCTTGCAGACTTGGGATGTATGTAGTATCTGAAACTAATTTTAACTCATGAAAAAATTACTAGTTTTCAAATAGATGGTGTCCCTTGAGCTATGCTTATTATGTGGAAATATTTCTTTGCACATGAATGCATAGTGTCTCATCTGTACTTACAGTGCAGCATATCAGCTATAAATGTGCACATATGTAGATATTCATAAATACGTATGCACAGTACATAAAAGTGAGAATTACAGAGGTAAATTACCATATGAGACATAAGGCTTCACAGTTCGTGGGGCTTCCAAAAATCATTTAGAAACCACAGAAGTGAAACTATATTATACTGAGTATATCTTATATGTACTATATAATATAGTGACCCTACAAAAAGACTACAAATATTTAGGTAGGTAAGTTTAAGGTTTGCTAGATTAGATATAATATTTGCATACACTGTGAAAGGAATGTTCTACTGTGCAGAACAAAATACTACCCAGAATACATACATCAACCATTCAAAAATCCAAAAAAGAAACCGTTTATGATAATAAAAAATATTTCAAAACAGGAAAGGAAATTACAGATTGTGAGGTCATTAAATTCTGAATGCATAAAGCACCCTGAAAGTGCATGATTAAAAAAATCTGTTAGGGATATGACAAGGAGGTAGGAATGCTGCTTATTATCCCTCTTGGAACAACAGTAGAATCCCCTATTAACTCAGTAAAATACCTCTTTATGTGTCTTAGGCAAAGTGTTTCTGAGAAAGAGCTACACAATATTGCCATGTGAATTTTAACTGGACATCACTCCAGTTTTAATCCTATGTGATTTCTCTTATCTAAATTTGCAATTAAATAACCTTGTACTATTATCCTGGGAAACTGAGCTGGCAGGGAACCCATGATTAATGTGCGTGGTCACAAAAGTTTGCCTCAGAGGAGTTATTTGGAGAATCATGAAGGCTGACTGATGACTTTGTATATGAGACATAGAGGAGAAGAGAATTAGCCATACTTTGATGAGCAACTATTATCTGAAAAAAGCATTATTGGAAGTGGGTGCTTAAAGAGAATATTGCTTATATATTAGTGCATGTGTGGCGACAGGAAGAACCATTGGTTTGGCAGAAATGGAATTTGAAAAGGAATGTGCTTTTGTTTTGTTGTTGAGTGGATTTCACACAAAGAAAATAAGTATCTTGGTCTGATCTGGAAGATGAAGTCATCCCAAATGTTAATTGAGACTTGACATGTGAAACTACAAAGCCAAGAAGGGCTCCAGGATAAAGAAGTTTTATTGGTTACAAATGGGCACTGGATGTGAGACTGAATAGTGAACTAACAGGCTGAAACAGACTACTTTATGCTAAGAGAACAAGTTTTTCTGTCATACTGCAGGTAATGTTTCAGTGTTCTGTACCAAGTGTTATTGACAGGGGAGCAATGCCTTTGGTAGTATTCATTTTGGCGCATTTATTTTTTTTACTTCTATTGTTTGATTTCCCCCCTCTCTATTTCTGTACGATTGCCAAGACAACCTGAACTAAGAAATGGAACCCATAACTAGAATAGTTAGTGACAGACACCTCAGAGAGGTTTCATTCTGATCTTGTGAGGCAGAAACAGGAGTAGTAGGCTATGGTTTTAATGATGGCCATGAAGGTTCTGGCAGGGAGAGGTGGCATACAGTAGGGATTCAGTGGAGCTCCAACATCTGGAAAACCAGAATCACCTGACAGTCAATGCAGGCATCTAAGATCTTAGAAAGCTGAGCTCCTCTCCTCTGCACCTCCCAGAGTAGTGTAATGGTGTGCCTTTTTGATAGCCTTAAGAAGCCAACAAGTAGTCACAATGTACTGTGTAGAAACAGGTCAGCTTGTGCCACAATAGCTCGAGGTGCATAGAGAACAAGGGTCAAAGGTTTCCTGGAGGATGATGGGAGAAGACATGATAGAAGGGATCCTGACTGGGATTTATTAAGACAATGAAAATTGTATGTGCCTGATGTATAAACATTTCATTGGGAACTATGGTATGGAAGAAAGTATGTTCCTGCCATGTACAATTTTCTAGCCACTATCAGTTTTCTTTTTCATGGCTCCTGATATTACCTTTTTCAAAAGAATATTTCACACATTTTTTAACAACTTACAGTTAAGGCTACTACAGTAAAGAAAGTTACTCCTAAAAGTTGAAAAAGTATGGAACTGACCAGAGACAATAATTTACAGGTATATTTTATTACTATTACAGTACATACATCCTTTCCAATAATATAAATATAAGAAAATTCATGACACATTCCTGTAACACCTTCACTTCTAATCCTTTGCCACAACTGATATTTGTAAAGGAATATGTTTTGTTTTATTTTAAACAAGTGGAATTCACACACAAACTATCTTGATCTGATCTGAAAGATGAGGTAGTTCCAAATGCTAATTTGTGTAATATAGTTGTTCAGCAATTCATATAAAATGTAGTTGAATAGGGAGAATAAATAAACAATAAGGTTTGGTAACACACTCTACATATTAAAGTATCTTAGTGACATATATGTTAAAGGATGGATGTGAAATGCTTGGTAAATGTCTTTATAAGATTTTAAATTGTGTTGATATGTTTTAGTCACTCAGTCAGAATTAAGGCTGTTAAGGTGACTTTTTATATCTATTTTATTGGTAAACATATGTAGGAACTGTAAGGTTAAGATTTTTTCCACACTTTTAATATTTAAAAATTGTTTTTGATGTTCTTGTTATGTATTTTGAATAAGGATTGTATTTACAGTAACTTTAACTGTAAATCAACTAAATTTGTGGGGATTATGGAGAGGAAGGAGCTTCTCTATAATTAGGTTGTAACTCATTCCCATTGTAAAGCTTTATGTCAGCTATCCTCTGTAACTATGGCATGGGAAATTGGTTTGGCTCAAAAATTGCCACATTTACTCAGGAACCAAAGGAAAATGTTTTTACATTACCCTCATTTGAACTTAAACTTTTGTCTCACATTTGTCTTCCACTAGGTCAAAAATGGTTTGTTGTTGTCCGTTCAGACTTTCAATTTAGACGAATTTTCTCATGTGACAGTTATATGTGAAGAAAATACTTTTTAGTAAAAGTTATGCATGATTTTTGTTATAGACAGTTCTGTATAGAGAATGCATAATTGCATTGCACTGGGGGGGAGTGTTTGCAACTGGAGGGTTTGGATGCTGAGTAGGGAACAGCTGGGGCTTTTGATACCTGGGTAGGTGTGGAAGTGACTTAGAATTGAGGGATAAAGCAAATTAACATCTCTAAAATGATCAGCAGTCAAATAGTTAACTTTGGAATGTGGTCAATCACACTCTCTTAGATTTGTTGTTTCAGACAGTTTGCCAACTCAAGCAGACATCACCTTATTGGTTTGCACTCATAACATATTGGAAGGCTTTCATAGTCACCATAAAAGCAAATTTTGAAATGAAAGCTTAGTTTTCTGATGACTATATTGCAGCAGGAGTTCTTTTCTCTGGAACCATGAGCACAAGACTGTAAGCTTTTATACCTGAACAGGGTTTGTATTTTTTATTTTTCATCTCCTTGTATTATCTCCCCCACAATATCTATAAACCAACTAGACTTCACATCCATCTCTTCCCACTAGGAAACAGAATTATCAGGATGTCCTTAGAGTTGCTCCAGACTGTATAATACAATGAATAGTTCCAGAAGTAGATGATCCACCCTTGAAGTTACGGTAGATTTTATTAACTTCCAAATGATCATTTTCTACCCTGTTATATCCATGCAAATCCTCTCATTTCACTAGTGTTTCAGTGTAAGGGAGAGCAAATTTTAGCCCAGACTATATATTTTTATTTCCTTCTTAAAACCATGTATTTTTTAACTGATTGACTGGAGGGAGTTTAAAGAGGACATGTTAATACTTAACTGCATTGCAATAAATACAGACTTTTTAAAAAGAAAAGGAGTACTTGTGGCACCTTAGAGACTAACAAATTTATTAGAGCATAAGCTTTCGTGAGCTACAGCTCACTTCATCGGATGCATTTGGTGGAAAAAATAGAGGAGAGATTTATATACACACACACAGAGAACATGAAACAATGGGTTTATCATACACACTGTAAGGAGAGTGATCACTTAAGATAAGCCATCACCAGCAGCGGGGGGGGGGGGGAAGGAGGAAAACCTTTCATGGTGACAAGCAAGGTAGGCTAATTCCAGCAGTTAACAAGAATATCAGAGGAACAGTGGGGGGTGGGGTGGGAGAGAGAAATACCAGCGCTACGATATAACCGCATTTGCTCCAACCCCTCAGACAGAGACAAACACCTACAAGATCTCTATCATGCATTCCTACAACTACAATACCCACCTGCTGAAGTGAAGAAACAGATTGACAGAGCCAGAAGAGTACCCAGAAGTCACCTACTACAGGACAGGCCCAACAAAGAAAACAACAGAACACCACTAGCCATCACCTTCAGCCCCCAACTAAAACCTCTCCAACGCATCATCAAGGATCTACAACCCATCCTGAAGGACGACCCATCACTCTCACAGATCTTGGGAGACAGACCAGTCCTTGCTTACAGACAGCCCCCCAATCTGAAGCAAATACTCACCAGCAACCACACACCACACAACAGAACCACTAACCCAGGAACCTATCCTTGCAACAAAGCCCGTTGCCAACTCTGTCCACATATCTATTCAGGGGATACCATCATAGGGCCTAATCACATCAGCCACACTATCAGAGGCTCGTTCACCTGCGCATCTACCAATGTGATATATGCCATCATGTGCCAGCAATGCCCCTCTGCCATGTACATTGGCCAAACTGGACAGTCTCTACGTAAAAGAATGAATGGACACAAATCAGATGTCAAGAATTATAACATTCAAAAACCAGTTGGAGAACACTTCAATCTCTCTGGTCACTCGATCACAGACCTAAGAGTGGCTATCCTTCAACAAAAAAGCTTCAAAAACAGACTCCAATGAGAGACTGCTGAATTGGAATTAATTTGCAAACTGGATACAATTAACTTAGGCTTGAATAGAGACTGGGAATGGATGAGTCATTACACAAAGTAAAACTATTTCCCCATGAAGAAAAGGAGTACTTGTGGCACCTTAGAGACTAACAAATTTATTAGAGCATAAGCTTTCGTGAGCTACAGCTCACTTCATCGGATGCATTTGGTGGAAAAAACAGAGGAGAGATTTATATATACACACACACAGAGAACATGAAACAATGGGTTTATCATACACACTGTAAGGAGAGTGATCACTTAAGATAAGCCATCACCAGCAGCAGGGGGGGGAAAGGAGGAAAACCTTTCATGGTGACAAGCAAGGTAGGCTAATTCCAGCAGTTAACAAGAATATCAGAGGAACAGTGGGGGGTGGGTGGGAGGGAGAAATACCATGGGGAATTAGTTTTAGTTGGGGGCTGAAGGTGATGGCTAGTGGCGTTCTGTTGTTTTCTTTGTTGGGCCTGTCCTGTAGTAGGTGACTTCTGGGTACTCTTCTGGCTCTGTCAATCTGTTTCTTCACTTCAGCAGGTGGGTATTGTAGTTGTAGGAATGCATGATAGAGATCTTGTAGATGTTTGTCTCTGTCTGAGGGGTTGGAGCAAATGCGGTTATATCGTAGCGCTTGGCTGTAGACAATGGATCGAGTGGTATGATCTGGATGAAAGCTAGAGGCATGTAGGTAGGAATAGCGGTCAGTAGGTTTCCGATATAGGGTGGTGTTTATGTGACCATCGCTTATTAGCACCGTAGTGTCCAGGAAGTGGATCTCTTGTGTGGACTGGTCCAGGCTGAGGTTGATGGTGGGATGGAAATTGTTGAAATCATGGTGGAATTCCTCAAGAGCTTCTTTTCCATGGGTCCAGATGATGAAGATGTCATCAATGTAGCGCAAATAGAGTAGGGGCATTAGGGGACGAGAGCTGAGGAAGCGTTGTTCTAAGTCAGCCATAAAAATGTTGGCATACTGTGGGGCCATGCGGGTACCCATTGCAGTGTGGCTGATTTGGACTGTAGTTTCCTCAGGAAGTCAGTGGTGTCTCGAAGATAGCTGGGAGTGCTGGTAACGAAGGGCCTGAGGAGGGAGTCTACATAGCCAGACAATCCTGCTGTCAGGATGCCAATGCCTGAGATGATGGGGCGTCCAGGATTTCCAGGTTTATGGATCTTGGGTAGCAGATAGAATACCCCAGGTCGGGGCTCCAGGGGTGTGTCTGTGCGGATTTGTTCTTGTGCTTTTTCAGGGAGTTTCTTGAGCAAATGCTGTAGTTTCTTTTGGTAACTCTCAGTGGGATCAGAGGGTAATGGCTTGTAGAAAGTGGTGTTGGAGAGCTGCCTAGTAGCCTCATGTTCATACTCCGATCTATTCATGATGACGACAGCACCTCCTTTGTCAGCCTTTTTGATTATGATGTCAGAGTTGTTTCTGAGGCTGTGGATGGCACTGTGTTCTGCATGGCTGAGGTTATGGGGTAAGCGATGCTGCTTTTCCACAATTTCAGCTCGTGCACGTCAGCGGAAGCAGTCTATGTAGAAATCCAGGCTGCTGTTTCGACCTTCAGGAGGAGTCCACCCAGAATCCTTCTTTTTGTAGTGTTGGCAGGAAGGTCTCTGTGGGTTAATATGTTGGTCAGAGGTGTGTTGGAAATATTCCTTGAGTCTGAGACGTCGAAAATAGGATTCTAGGTCACCACAGAACTGTATCTTGTTCGTGGGGGTGGAGGGGCAAATGGCGAGGCCCTGAGATAGGACAGATTCTTCTGCTGGACTAAGATTATAGTTGGATAGATTAACAATATTGCTGGGTGGGTTACGGGAACCATTGTTGTGGCCCCTTGCGGCATATAGTAGTTTAGATAGCTTAGTGTCCTTTTTCTTTTGTAGAGAAGCAAAGTGTGTTTTGTAAATGGCTTGTCTAGTTTTTGTAAAGTCCAGCCACGAGGAAGTTTGTGTGGAAGGTTGGTTCTTTATGAGAGTATCCAGTTTTGAGAGCTCATTCTTAATCTTTCCCTGTTTGCTGTAGAGGATGTTGATCAGGTGATTCCGCAGTTTCTTTGAGAGTGTGTGGCACAAGCTGTCAGCATAGTCTGTGTGGTATGTAGATTGTAATGGATTTTCTACCTTCAGTCCTTTCGGTATGATGTCCATCTGTTTGCATTTGGAGAGGAAGATGATGTCTGTCTGTATCTGTGCGAGTTTTTTCATGAAGTTGACAGATTTCCACTCTATACGGCTAAATTCAGTGCCTTGCATAATGACAGGTTTCAGAGTAGCAGAATTAGCCTACCTTGCTTGTCACCATGAAAGGTTTTCCTCCTTTCCCCCCCCTGCTGCTGGTGATGGCTTATCTTAAGTGATCACTCTCCTTACAGTGTGTATGATAAACCCATTGTTTTATGTTCTCTGTGTGTGTGTATATATAAATCTCTCCTCTGTTTTTTCCACCAAATGCATCCGATGAAGTGAGCTGTAGCTCACGAAAGCTTATGCGCTAATAAATTTGTTAGTCTCTAAGGTGCCACAAGTACTCCTTTTCTTTTTGCGAATACATACTAACACGGCTGCTACTCTGAGACTTTTTAAAGTTCTCTTTCATTCAGATTGGTCTGGATCTCAATAGCCTAGTTAATTTTTGATTATAGAAATTTATTTCAGTGAAATCATTCCTTTCAGGATCTGTCCACATTTGGTTAAATTAAATAGCTTAAGAAACCACAGTGTTTTTTTCCCCCAATTGCTTTGATCAAAGTCACATTTAAAAAAATGTTTTATTGAATTGAGCTGGATCTCATTAATACAGAAGTGATTGTATTAAAGTCTTTAACATTTAACTATGAATGTACACCAGACAGTCCCAGCTTCAGTTTGACTGCAAGAAAGGGCCATCTTTCTAAAAATCGCTTTTGCTGCCGTTTGCTGTGTGTGCACATGACTCAGAGGCTTCAGCTTGCACTTTCTTTCCATTATTCTCTTGATGATAAATTCAGCAGTGATTATTTTTTCCTTTGTTGGTTTCTCCTAAAGTTTTAGCTCTTGGCAGATATAGCAGGCAGATCAAAGATCAAAACTATATGTGTTATTTTGGCTAACACTGGCACTCCATCATGTAGCTTCAGATCTTAAAGCAGGTAGCTTTACATTGGCTCCACGAAGGCAGATCAAGAATGTGGATGACAAACAACTTTCCACGTGGTCTGACTATCTCACTCACATGTCTAAATCAAGAGTAACTCCACTGACCTTCAGTGGAGTTATCAGTGTGAAACTGGTGTGGGCCTAATTTTTCACTTACACTAAGCATATTTACATATCACTCTGACAGCGTACAGGGGTCTTAAAGTGGATATAAACTTATATTATGCCCATTTTAAGCTACTTTTACTACCAGAGCTGTGTAAAGAGGCCTTTGTATAGAAAAGAATCAGGTCTGTGTGAGATTAGAATAAGGCCAATAGTTCGGGTTGCCAGGTATCCGGTTTTTGACTGGAACACCCAGTCGAAAAGGGACCCTGGCGGGTATGGTCAACACCGCCGACTGGGCTGTTAAAAAAAGTCCAGTTGGTGCAGGACTGGCAGGCTCCCTACCTGGTGCCACGCAGCTGCCAGGAAGCAGTGACATATCTCTCCACCACCTAGGTGGAGGCGCGGCCAGGTGGCTCCACGCGCTGCCACTACCCTGAGCATCGGCTACACAGCTCCATTGGCTGGGAACCACAGCCAATGGGAACTGCGGGGGGAGCACCTGCAGGGGGGAGTGTGTGGAGCCACCTTGTTGCATCTCTGCCTAGGAGGCGGAGGGATATGTCACTGCTTCCCGGCAGCCACTTGAGGTAAGCGCTGCCTAGAGCCAGCAGCCTGAGCCCGCTCCCCCATGCCTCAACTCCTTGGCCCAGCTCAGAGCCCCCTCCCACACTCTGAGCCCCTCATCCCTGGCCCCACCCCAGAGTCTGCACCCCCAGCTTGAGCCCTCTCCCCAGCCCAGAGCTCCCTCCCACACCCTGAACCTCTCATTTCTGGCCTCACCCCAGAGCCTACACCCCCAGTTGGAGCCCTCACCCTCTCCCACTCCAACCCCCTGACCCAGCCCACTGAAAGTGAGTGAGGGTGGGAGAGAGCAAGCAATGGAGGAAGGGAGGATGGAGTGAGCGGGGGGCAGGGCCTCGGAGAAGGGGTGGGGCAGGGTGTGCAATTAGAAAGTTGGCAACCCTACCCATAGTTGTTAGTTAATACACCTCTTTAGCTACAGTTCCATATTCTCTCCCTTCCCCCGACTTGTGCAAAACTGATGCAAACATTCTGTAGATATGTGAAGATTTTCTTAAACTCAGGGTCAGATTCTGCAAACCTCTATTCCTGCCCATAGTCACATTCAAATAATCTATGATGGGTTTCCTGGATTGAGCCTTTAGTTTAACTTGTAGCCATTCAGATTGCAGACTAAACAAAATGTATGCATACGTAGTCAATGTTTGTATTAGAGCTAGGCCTGAGCTGAGAAGTTCAGATTAATGTTTGGACCCAAACTTCCTCTAAATTCAGGGGTGTTCACATCTGGGAGTCTGGTCTGGATTTATTTCTAGTATCCACCTTGATATATAAGACTAGTTTCTTATTCCTCTACACTGCTCAGGCAGCACAAAGAAACTTAAATCTGCTTGCACCTAGACAGCTGAGAATTCTGGTTGGGGGTGGAGGGGAAGGGGAGGGAAGAGAACTCCCAAGAGGCATAAAGGCAGTGTAGCTGCCCTCTGCAGGAACAGCCCCCCGTTCCTGGCATAGGAGGCACGCTGAAGGTGGAGCGCAGGTGAGGTTGGCAGAATGCGGTTTCTAAGCTTGCTTATGGCTCCTTAGGGACTATAGCTAGGTGTCATAAGCAAGAGCAGCCCTATGACTCTTCCATGGTCATTTGGCTCATTTAAAATGATAAGATTCCTTCTCAAGTGTTTCTTTAGTTCTTGGTAAATGTCTCTCCTACATTTGAATGCTCACTAACCTTCACCAGGTTCTGTTTTACTCCTCTACTGGATTATTTCCTGTTCTAAACTATATACCTAATTTGAGATCCCGTACATCTCTGCTGTTGATCCCAGTCTTGGCATTATTACACTTGGCAGGGTCTAGGTTTCTTAGTAATTGCAGTGACTGAAAGGACGTTGCAGGAAAGTGTTTCCACACCTTTGTAGAATCACAAGTTAAGAATGTGTTACTAGAATACTTTTTTCTATTATCCTGTGTATATATATATAGTTTAAAATTCCAGCCACTTTGAGAAAAACATTGAATTCACAAATACACACATGCACTCTCTTCACAACATATGTGTAGATGAATTGCAAGTAAGATGGTAGTAAACATTAATGGATGCAAATGTATTTATAAGGAATTCAAGTTAGGCTTTCTATATGGGTGATCTCTTTACTAATTATACAAAGACACATGTCAGACATATCAGAAAAATGTCAGACATGCTCAGAAGCATTGTACAATGCACATAGAATGTTTTACTTGTGTTTAGTCTGAACTTTTACTCTGAACCTTTTATGGGCTTGTCTTTGGAACTATCTAGGGTGAAATCCTGACCCTCACAGAAATCAATGGTAAAACTTCAATTGGGCCAAGATTTCATCCCCCATGACTTCCACAGCACAAATGCCTAGATAGTGTATTGAATGGTGGGGGCTATTACGTAACTGATGCTCAAAGAGGTACTTGAACTCCTGTGGACTTTTGATACTAAAGATGAACTTCCCTTAAGAAGAGAGCATGTAACATGCTTGTAAATGTTTCTCCATCTCCCCCCCCTCCCCCCGCAGTATGTAGACTGTATAGAAGATAACAGCCCTCTAATACTGTTGTAACTCCAGCTAACAGAGTTTCTCCTTTAGCTCAAGAGACAGGGTTCTGTGCTAGTCTAAACTCTGAGATGATCTTGTGAAGAAGAATGTTACATCTCGAACATTGATAGCTTCATTACCTGATTTAATGTGGGTCAAACCCAGGGTCTCTGGAGCTTGTTATTTTATAACATTGCCTACCCAGGATGTATCTCTCTGCTCAAAGACATTATGCCCCATACCAAGGTTTTTGTTTTTGCTATGTTGCAATGTTGGCACCCAGTGTCTTCAGAAATACAATATTGTTCCACAACTCCTTGTTACACATCAGAAAAAAGAATAGTGAATGTACCTTCATGTTTATTTTAGATCATCTGCTGAGAGTGGTTAAATAGGACCAAAGTTTTGGTATTAAAGGACCTGGTCTAACAGAGAATTATACTCTTGCTTGGCATACGGCAAAAATATATACTGTAGTGGTATTGTACAATATAACATCGTAGAGCAATACAGTGAGTCATTGTCACATGAGTGATGGTGGAGATGTAGGTCAAATTCTGCCTTTCACTTGGGGAAGAATTATGATTTGTCTGCATATTGCTGAGTCTTTGCGGTTGGCACCCGAAGAGTTTGGAATTTTAGATGGAAACCATCCAAAGGAACTTACTATATGAGACATACAGAGAACTTATTGTACTGTTAGATACAGTCCACTCTTATCTCAGTTGAAAACATAAAACAAAATAAAATGTTAAGAATCCTATACACTGATTATTTTTTGATGGTGATTGCAGATTGTGTGGAGAAAGAATGATTGCTCCATATACCCCATGTCTCAAATCAAACACATTCATCCTTCTAATTAAGAGCTCAGCCATGCCTTACAGTTGCCAACCTTAGGGGTAGTAGAGGGTCAGCTTACAACACGGGATGTCCAGGGAGAATTCTGGCCCCTTGCAATAGATATCCTTCTAGAGTAGTGGTTCCCAAACTTGTTCCACCGCTTGTGCAGGGAAAGCCTCTGGCAGGCTGGGCCAGTTTGTTTACCTGCCGTGTCCACAGGTTCAGCCGATCGCAGCTTCCAGTGGCCACGGTTTGCTGCTCCAGGCCAATGGGAGCTGCTGGAAGCGGCAGCCTTCGGCCACAAATTTGGGAGCCACAAGTTTGGGAACCACTGTTCTGATCTGACAATCACGGGTGCAGCGTACTCATCACTGTGTGCTTGCCACTACTTTTTCCCTGCCCTTACTGTCCCTTTTGGGTGTCTTGGGGTGTAAACATTTGCGATTCCTGCTTTCAGAGGACATTTACTGTTGGGAAGCTTCTTGTGTCCTCGTCTCCTCTTCCATACTCCCTGTTCACACAGACACAGTTTGCTTCTAAAAGTACAGTGTCCCTTTATATTTAGAAGGTTTGTGATGCATGGAGGGCCCAACCTACTCTCACTGAAATTTATGGCAAAACATTTACTGGAATCCTGGATGGGTCTAAAATGGAACACATCTGGCGCTCCTGAGCATTTCTCCTAACTTTTATTTAATGTAAAACTAACAACAAGAACAGTTCCTCTATTTTTGAGGTAAATATATTTCCATGTTTTTGTTTCTTTACTTGAATAAAATATTTGGAGTCTGATTAGGATCTTATCTTCCTTGCTGAGGCCTATGTCTGGGATAGTCATAAACTGGAACCTCAAACCCCTGAATATCCCCCGCTCCCCAACTTTGGGAAAATGGGATCCAAATGAACTCCTCTTCAAGAGCTAATCCCTCTGTTCACCTTTCAGCAAGTCACCCGCTCTGCCTCCCAGTTGCTGGTTTCTCCTCTCATCTGACCAACCTTCAAGATACCAGCACTTTTCTTCCCTACTGAATGAAGCTGTCCTCTCTGTCTGCTGTTGAAGCCACCAATTACATAGATTCTGATTGCAGCTTTCAAGACACCAATTTCCTAGATGTCAGCCAACTGGAAATTTCATGATGTGTTAAAGGTTTCCAATTAGAAGGGAAAAGTAGCCCTGTAATCGAGTTATTTTTCAATCTTCATAACTAATACTCTCTTGTCCATCTAAATATTCCCCTTGTACAGGGTTTTTCAATAATGTCTAGTTAAAACGTTAACTGGAACAGATCTGACATTATCTTCTTAAACAATCTCTGCTTCCTTGCACTTTTTCAGTCTCTTTCTTTCAAATGCAGCCCATTAGGAGCTAAGTGTGTTTAAGGGGCTGGAGGAACAGATTTAGGAGGAAAGATAAGAACAACTAAATATGTTAAGCTTGTCCAAACAATTTCTGAGGGCAGGGAGAAGGGGGGATTTGAGGACCTTTTGTCTGTGGAGTATAAATTCCAAGGAGGAAGGGGGATTGTTTAGACTTGGAACAAAGGAGATGCAACATGGAGTAATGGGATAAAATTAAACAAAGGAAAATCTAGCTTGAACATCAGGAAAATATCTAACAGTGAGGTCTCTTAGATCATAGAATCTCCCATGGGATTTTATGGAAGTCCCCTTGAGTGATTTAAAACTAAACTAGTACAAGAACTTGTGTGTGTGTCTATATATACTGAATTATCGATGGGACAGGCAAGACGACCTGAAATCCATGTAGCTTTGGAGTTTAGAAAGGAGTATAAAATATCAATTCAATAAAATGCTATTATTTTATTTGTATTATCATTATGCTTAGGTGTCCCACTGTGCCCGATCAGAGGCACAATGAGCTAGACACTGTACAAACTCAGACCAAAAAGACAGTCCCTGGCCCAAATTGCTTATAATCTATGAAATGCATACTTATAATGCATGCCTCATAATTTGATCAGTTTCATTACATGAGTGCACCAATTTGGACTAGTTGGCAGCCCTTCTCAGACTCAACACAGCAAATGAAGAACCCACCACAAAATACCGTAATTTGACCCCATCACAATGGTCAGTGTCCCCATCTTTTAAGCATTTCCCCAGGATTTTTGTATATAAAACTGTTTCTGTGTGTGTGATATAATGGATTTTGAGTCAAATTTGATGAAAAATAAAATATCAAGGATTAGGTTCCAGTCTTGCAAGGGACTCCATTTAGATGTTCCCTTGTGTCTGTCCACACTGAGCAGGTTGCAGGGTCTGGGCCTCAGACTGCAAAGGCACCAGCAGTGCCATACATCTACTGTTTTTGAGCATCTCCTTCTGTGTGTCTGGTCGCCACTGGATATTTTTTCCCTTTAAACTCAGTTAAGTGCTGCACTCTTTATTTTTTTCCAGAGGGGCTAATGCTCTAAATTCTTGCATAAAAGTTTCACTCTTTGCTTGCACTGACTGAAATGAGGCCTCTTTTCAGAACAACCAAAAAGACTCAACTTTACTGACGTTTTTAACTACCATCAATCTTTTTCTTTGTCAAGGGGCTAAATGGTCTGAAAAATGTGCTGTTGGACAAGTTCCCCCCTAGTTTATCATGGAAAGAAACTTGGCCTCCCCATTTTTCACTCATTGCCATTATTCTCCCAGTGGATACATTCTAGTATATGAACATCCCACAATTTTGGCAAATGTTTAAACTTAAATTTAATGTATGGGAATGCACTAATTATGCTTATCTAGATGTAATAGTTGAGTCAACATTCATTATCAAAAGACTTTCACCTAAAGAACTTGTTTAAAATCTGGTATAAAATTATTAGGAAACATGGGCCTAATCCTAAAATCATAGCCGTCTATGTGAGTCTTTACATTGACTTCAGGGTCTCTGGCTTAGGCTCTGAGTCAGATTTTCAACAGAGCTTTGCACCCAATATGCAGTCAATCTGGCTCCTTTATATACGTGCCTAAATGACATCTTATAGGCTCCTATTTCAATTTTAAAAAGTGCTATATTTCAATTAAAATAGTCACTTGCAGTTAAAAGCCTGTATTATACATACTTTATAAGATCTTCCTAACATCTTGGCTCAGGAAAATAAATGAAATATAAATAGGTATCATGGCAATAAGCATAAGAGAAATGGATATAATAATAAAAACAATACTTGTATCCACAATCTATGGTTCTTCTCATGGGGCAGCCATGTTATACTATATTCCCTAAGCAGTCAAAATGCCAAACCACAATTCTGGATTGCTCCAAGACTGGGAGTCTGTCCTCTGATTTCATGTACAAGAAAAAGAATAGAATAAAACACATTCTAATCTCTACCCCAAACTGACTATCTTTATTCAAGCTACTTTTTGTTTTTTTTGGAAAGTGAATTTTGGACCCCTATTGAAGTCAAGCCTAGAGAGCAGTGAAATCTAAGAAGGAACTGTAACTCATCTACGACTTGAGTAGTACAAAACTTTACATAATGGATAGAAATTGTGATACCAAAAGTGGCTGGTACAAAATGTTGGGCTATAGTTTTCTGTATAAGTACTTCAATCATTTGGTATGACTAGATGACTCCAATATGTATATAAAGTTATCGATATTCTCCTATTTTGTCACCTATCTCATCTTGGGTGGGATGGGGCATACTTATGTTTGTACAGCATTTTGAAAGCCTCACAGTATGTTTACACTTAATCGCTTCAGTGGCACAGCTGCGGAGTGTAGACACTACCTATGACAACAAACAAGAGGGTTTCTCCCATTGGCATAGGCAATCCGCCTCCTTGAGAGGCAGTAGCTAGGCTGACAGAAGAATTCTTCCGTTGGCCTAGCATTGTCTACACTGGGGGTTAGACTGGTATACCTATGTCTCTCAGGGGCGTGGGATTTTCACAGCCCTGGGAGACATAGCTATACTGATATAAATTCCTGGTGTGGACCAATTGAAAAGCATTCTATAAATAAAAGGTGCTACCAGTGTGTCATGGTGCAATGACAGTTTTAGCCATCTTTATAATAAAGCAATCAATTTATTCTCTGAGCTGTTCATATTCTGAAAAAAATGGCTATGACATAAGTTGTGAGTTGTTGTTAGGCTCTAGGGGATAACTCATGCCATTTTGGAGCATTGCGGCAGGTGTGGAGTTGCACTGTCCCAAGGGGCTGCTATCTGGTCTGCAAGATCCTTCATTGATAATAGGTGTAGCCTAATAGGTGATACCTCTGGATTGCTCTTTGAGCTGGTTTGGAGGGAGATGGGAACATGTCCTGCTTTCTCTTCTCTCTCCCCAGGCCCTAGTGAGTAATGTGAACCTTGAGGGATGTCCTTCAGCACAGGGACAACAATTGGGCTAAGGACAGTCTGGAACTTAATCTTAAAATGTGAAAGCTTGAGGTTGACAAGAAGTTATGAGGCTGGCTTAAAAATCCCATGATTTTAAAGAATAGTCAACTTGAATGTTTTTGCCTTCTGTTTATGGAGCATTTAGGGTTCAAGTGCTCTAACATGAGGGATAAGAACTTTTTTTTAAAAAATACTCTGATTTCAGAAGCTAGAACTTGAAGAAAACCACCAAATTTTGAGAGACTTGTGATAAAATTGCAGGAGGTGGCAAAACTGCCTCATTTCTTCTTTAGAAATTCACAGAGTTTTTGGAAAATAAACCAACTAGCTTAGTATTAAAATTAAACACTTACATTTTAGCTAGGGCCTAGTGTATAATAGGTGATGTGCCTGCACAATATAGCTTTTTTTTTTGTCAAGCTACTGCCTTACTCCTAATTGGTGAGAGAGATGCTCCTAGATTAAGAATGATGGCAGCAAGGTCAATATTAATCACTGGCCAGGCTGGACTTCTCTCAGAGGTGACGTTTGGGCCTCTGCTGAGCTTTACCGTATGGCCTCAGTGGAGGGGATGCTTATGGAGCTATGCCGAACACCTATGAAAGGAGACTGCCCTGCTGAGGTAAGGGGGCAGCCAGTGGCTGCCACAGGATACAGGCTTGGAGGAAGAATTAACAACTGTGAGTGGCAACTGTCTTCCACATCTGCACCACTCTTAAATGGCAAAGAAGCATGGCTCTACTCCTGCAGAACTTAAGATTTTCATGGAGGTAGTGAGGAGGGAAAATATGAGGCTGTCTGTGAGAGCAGGAGAGCAAAGACAGCCAGTGGCAGAAGGACAATATTTGTGGATCAGGAGGAGGTGATTGCTAAGCCCTGATGGTTCATGGAGTTGCCTGGTCCATGCACCACTGTCCCCTGAACCTTGGATGACATAAATCTACTCCTCTTTCCTCCTCCCCAAAAAATAGCAGCAAATATTAATTCCCTTTTTCTCTTTACATTCACCTCAATGAGGTCTGAACTTCTGAAATCAGGACCCAGTCACCTCAATGAGATGTTAACTTCTTAGGTAAAACTTAGGGATAACTCCAGGCATGAACCCTTTCTTCAACCACTGCTTCAGTAAAAACAATAACAAAAATTACAAGTGCACCAAAAAAAAAAATCCCATGGTGAGTCAGAGTTCTGCATGATGTATGCTATTTATAAATCTGGCCATTTCTGGATACCCTGTTCCCTTTTTGTCTTCAACAACCTACACTAATGCTCGACGTACTTAGAATTTTTAACAAGGACAAAAATATTCTCTATCAATCCTTTTAAGTGTAGGTGAGCCACAGATTTAGATATGTCTATTCCAAGGGTTCTCAAACTTCATTGGACCGTGACTCGCCAGCCCCAGGCAGGGGACCTGTAACCTGAGCCCTACCACCCAGGGCTGACTCCCTCTGGCTTCATCCCTGAGCCCCACAAAGTCTAAACCAGCACTGGCAACCCCATTAAAATGGGGTCCCAACCCACTTTGAGGTTGTGACCCACAGTTTGAGAACTGCTGATCTATTCATAAAGTACTCATTTTCTCTATTAGTATTTTGCAAACTTTACTCCACTTACAGCCACTGTGTAGCAATTGCTATGTAGGCTGCTAAAAGGAGGACTTGAAGTGTGTCTTTTTGGCAAGGTTGCTCTCCCCATCTAACAATGACAATGTTAGGCTGAGCAATAAATGTTCACTGTTAGTAAATAAACACTACTCAGATACTCCTCTCCGACAAATTGGAGTTTAGGTGATTATATCAACCTTATATCAAATATGAATAAGAGTACAACCGCAGCTACCTCTTTTCTAACATCTGTCATTGGATCTGTCCTTTTTAAACAATCTGCATGGGGTAAGAAATGATCTCTCTAAAATGTGGCCCTATGTTATAAAATGCAAAGTATCTATCTTAAATACTTACATGCCCCCCATTACTATATTATCTGAATGCATCACAATCTTTAATGTAGGTTTCAGAGTAGCAGCCGTGTTAGTCTGTATTCGCAAAAAGAAAAGAAGTACTTGTGGTACCTTAGAGACTAACAAATTTATTTGAGCATAAGTTTTCGTGAGCTATAGCTCACTTCATCGGATGCATTTGGTGGAAAAAACAGAGGGGAGATTGATATACACACACAGAGAACATGAAACAATGGGTTTATCAACAATGGGTGTATGATAAACCCATTGTTTCATGTTCTCTGTGTGTGTATATCAATCTCCCCTCTGTTTTTTCCACCAAATGCATCCGATGAAGTGAGCTGTAGCTCACGAAAGCTTATGCTCTAATAAATTTGTTAGTCTCTAAGGTGCCACAAGTACTCCTAATCTTTAATATATTTATTCTCACAACACTTCCATGAGGTAGGGAAGTACTATTATCCTCATGTTACAGATGAGAAACTGAGGCACAGAGTGACTAAATGACTTTTAAAAAAAGACTAAATGACTTGCCCCAGGTCACAGAGGAAGTCCATAGTGGAGCAGGAACTAGTTTTCCCCAAGTTCTAGGCTAGTGCCCTAACTGTTGGACTATTCTTTATCTCTTCTAAACCACATAATTGTTATCAATACGGATCTCTCTCTCCTAAGATTCCCAAAAAGCCTTTCAGAGAGGGAGTGTGTAAATGGTAGAATTGCACGTATTCCATCATATTTTTAGGATGGGTATTTTCAAAATCACTTAGTGCTGGCTTTATTTTGCTCCCATTGAACTCAATGGTATCTCTCACATTGACTTCAATGGGAGCAGAGAGAGCTTTAGAAAATCCCACCCTGATTGTCTATATTAAATAGTCTGTTATAGTTTTGGAAAATAAATTCTAAATCAATAATACTTCACATGTACGTTGTGCTTTTCATCCACAGATCTAAAAACGCTTTATAAAGGCACACAAGAATTTTATCTCCTTTGTACAAATGGGAGGAAAATGAGAGATTAAATCCCAGTGTTACACAGCTTGATAACAGTGGAACGAGGGATAGAACTCTCCTGGCAGTCAGTTCCCTGGCATCTCCACTGGACCCTATTGCCTCCTTGCATTATTTTGTGCCCATGGAGATCATAATACCTGCTCTGGGGGCTTTTCTAAAGAGCAGGATAAAAGAAAAAGAGGAGCGGAGTCCATGGGAAAGGAGATGAAACTGCCACTGTTGTAGACCCAAAAGCTGTTGGTCTTTACAATGTTTGGCTATGTCTTTCATCCAGTTCCAGCTTTCAGGGTGGTGGTCTGTTCTACTGTTTCTGATCCTTCTCTCTCTGCTGGAACTGAAACTGTACCAGAAAGGGAGTTTAAAAACATGATGGGAGGTATCTGAATTTACAGCAGATTATGGTTTCATTGCCCTTTTTTACTTTGTTCTTTTTCTTTTCTAATGGTTCCAACGTTAACTTTATAGCTGGCATAACTTGCAAACATTGGCTCACTTGCTAATCACTGGAATGGCATTTCTGGTGAATGGTTATATATAAAACTTTGCATCTTCAATATTATGTGCATTAAAAAGCACTTCATTTGCCCAAACGGAGACAATTTGCAGGATTTAGTGTTGCAGGCCCTATAAAAACCTGTGTCAGCTTTGGAAAGATGCCTAACCTGTTCTTGTGTTCTATGTCACTACAAACTAGACCTGAACAAATAACTCATAACTGATAATCTATTTGTCATAAATAGCCAGTTGTTTGTGAAATATCCATGACTCGGTTGCAAATTGAAGTTACTTTTTTAGACTTTATTGGACAAATATTTTTTCTGACTGGGTAGTTGTGTACAAAAATTGTTTGCCTAATGGACCATTTGCATATGCACATAAGGTAACTTTTGCATATGAATTTTTATATTTTCAATTGCATGAGTGCAAATTAAAATGTCAGATCCAAAATAAGAATAGCATGCAGGGAAAATCTTTATAATAAAAGAATACCACAGTCTTTTCTTTTATAATTTGATTTAAGAACTTATTAGTTTTAAAATATCCAAATTCTAATAATATTACATCATCTCATGGGATGAAGAGAATCCACTTGTGTTTTTATGAGCCCAGTTAAATTATTTAGCTTCTGCAGCAGAGGGAAACAAGGTGTGCTGTACATTTTTGGTTCAATTGTCCCTTGGTTAACAATTTACTTGTTCTGTGCCTGAGGGTTGAATAAACTGGACCAAATAAGGGACTAGAATATTCACCTAGTCATAATTGTCCAAATGCAACCTTTCGAAGTGCTGCTTCCACTAATGCGTATTATTTTAGTGAATTGGCAGGTATCATAATGGAGGCTGGGTTGATGACAAAATGCAACCCCAGCTCAGATTTAGAGCAATCTCCTATTAATTACAAATCATTTCTTAATCTATGCAGGCACCACAATGATCACATTCCGTTATGTCTTTATAGCTTCATGCATCCAGATCAGGCAGATTACATGCAGAATACACCTTAATTTTATGTTAGAACTTCTGGTATTCAGTGACAGACCACAGAACATCTTTGTTAGTTAGAGTCCATCTTTTATCAACACTAGAGCCAGATAAAAATAATAACCCATAGAAATCTATTTAGCAAAATAAAGACATAGCAATAAATTAACTCCAACATTATTTCAGTGCACATGCAGCTGTTAGTTTGATCTGCGTCACTTTCTCCAACAAGAACATTCTTATAAGCATGCCCTTTCAAGATTTAACAAGGAATGACACCTTACTCATTTAGAACATATATAATAACCTATTAGAGAGAGAAGGTGGGTGGGTGAGGTAATATATCTTTTATTGGACCAACTTCTGTTGGTGAGAGAGAGAAGCTTTTGAGTCTCTTCCAGTAAAAGATATTATCTCACCTACCTTGTTTCTGTAATATCCTGGGACCATAATGGATACAACAACACTGAAAATCTATATTTTTCTCTTTCCAAGTTATATTCATTTAAAAAAACCTGTCCAAGTATACATCACAAACAAAAGTAGGCAATTGCTACAGGGTAAAGAGTGAACAAGCAAATGTGGACGCATCATGGAGTACTGAAAAAGTCAGACACATTTGACTGATCTCTTCCTTTTCTTTCTCTCATGGCGCTCAAATATTATTACTTACAATTCTCCTTTGTTCTATCTGGTTATTGCAAGAGTAATTGTTCAGCAGCGTATATATACTGGGTGTTTATCTCATAAAGGTCTGGGTTGTTTGTCATTACTCCTGGAAAACTGTTGAAAGTGTAGCGGGTTCCTTAGTGGCACCATGGCTCAGGGAATACTCCTGTGAATGGGTTCCAGATACCCAAGTATTCTGTGCTAGAACTGTTCCTTTGGGGCAAAACCCTCCCTCATGTGCTAGTCTTGGTGCAAGGGAGACTTGCGAGGGAGGGAGGCTGTGAAATGGCATCAGAATCACTAGTTTCTGTCTGTCTTATGCCACGTGGTGTAGTGTGATGAGTGGAACTGGAGAAAGGGTAAGGTGCCCAAAGGGACCCAGTGGTGTGGTTGTGACATATGGGGCTTAGGAGTGCAAACCAGAGCATACTGCTACCAGACAAACACAGACCTCTCAGCATAAATACTGGACTTTCTATATGCTCAGTAAAGATCTCTTTAATGAAACAGGTATTTTCAGGGTACCCATCATAGTACTAGAGTGCCTCAGGTTGTGCTTTCCGGCTAGGCTGAGACACATAGTCAGTAGATCCCTACAGTGATGTGTCCACTGGCCTCCTGATTAGTCCCTCTCCAAAATCTTTTCAGTGGTCATGCACAATGAACCATCAAGGAGCTCAGCTCCACTCTGTGCAGGGAGCACCCATATCCTGCTCTTGGCTCTAGGATGTCAAACCTCAATAGTTCCACTAAGACAGAGTATAGGGTGAGATTTCCCCCTTTATGCCTGAGTTTTTCCATTGAAAGGCTCTCCCACACCTTTGAAAGCATTTTTAGTTAGGCACATATAGTACATAGCATTCCATTCAGCGTCTATTATGTTTGTTACTAAAAACCATATGTCCTCCTCAGTTTCAAATTCTGGTTTCAGTTACGTTAGTGTAAACTCAGGGAATTTCATCAACATCAATGGAATTAATCTGGATTTACATCTGTCTAACTCAGTGCAAAGTTTTCCTCCAAATCTCCAGGTTTGGAGGCTGAGAAGAAATGCACGATTCATGGACTGGAGGACTTTGGAAACTGGAAAATTCAAGAACAAGACACAGGTTATCAAAGAAAAACCCACAAAACACTAATTTGAACTACAATAATAACACGATAATTTGAACAATATGAGCTGTGTTGTCCTGGTTTGCATAAGGGAATTCATAGTTGATATTTTCGTGAGCTAACTGGAATTGTTCTACCTCTATAATGTTGTTTTCACTTTCTGCTATTTTCTAGTTATTGAAATTAACCTTTAAGATGTGGCATTCTGTACGGACATTTGGTTTTGTGGTGTTCACTGATCACTCAGAGCTCAGGATCTTGCAAGAGATCTGTTTCATTCAGTGTCCATATTCTTACTGTCTGGGTATAATAACAAGAGCTTCACAGGTCCCAGACTCTGCCTGGAAAGCTCATCCCCTGAAGGCACAGTCCCCAATACCATATCTTCCTTTCCAGGTCAAAACTTAATAACTAATAAAAACCCAACATTAATAGAACATACAATTATTGTCAACAACTGGGGTGTGGGCAGTCATAGCTAGTGGTCACAGCCAAGGTAAGGAACCAGAAGTCAGAGCCCAGGGTCAAAGCTAGAGTCAGAAACTGAGCTGGGCTGGAGCAACGCTGTGGACAAGGTAGGCATAGAAGCAATCACAGTTGTGGGCTAAACATTGAGCAGCCATGACCTGATAGCTGCTTAAGAGCACATCTGCCAGTTCCCTACAGCCAATCAGATGGTTCTGCTGTAGCTCACATGTGTTCATTAGTCTACTTGAGTTAGCTCAGGGGTGGGCAAACTACAGCCCGGGGCCACATCCATCCCTTCAGATGTTTTAATCCGGCCCTCGATCTCCTCCCAGGGTGTGGGCTCCCAGAAGCAGCGGTATGTCCCCCCCTCCAGCTCCTACATGTAGGGGCAGCCAGGGGGCACCACATGCTTCCCCCATCCCAAGCGGAAACTGTGGCTAATGGAAGCTGCAGGGGTGGCATCTGCGGACAGAGCAGCATGCAGAGCCGCCTGGCCATACTTCCACACAGGAGCCGGAGGGAGGACATGCTTCTGGGAGCTGGTTGAGGTAAGTGCCTCCTGGAGCCTGCACCCCTGGCCCCCTCCTGCATCCCAACGCCCTGCCCCAGCCCTGATCGCCCTCCGAATCCCTCGGTCCCAGCCCGGAGCACTCTTCTACACCCCAAATTCTTCATCCCCAGCCCCACCCCCAGCTGGAGCCCTCACCACTGCTGCCCCGCACTCCAACCCCCTGCCTCAGCCCAGAGCCCCCTCCTGCACCCTCATTTCTGGCCCCACCCCAGAGCCCGCACACCCAGCCAGAGCCCTCACCCCCTCCCACACCCCAACCCCCAATTTTGTAAACATTCATGGCCCGCCATACAATTTCCATAACCCAGATGTGGCCCTCAGGCCAAAAAGTTTGCCCACCCCTGAGCTAGCTAGTCCCAGGCTCAGCTGCAGTCCTTCATTCCTGACAATTACAAATACTTATAAACAACTCAATAATTAAACTTGCAAACAATTTTCAATTAGTCTTTGAGGTGACCTACTCTCATTTGGACCAGCAGGGCTCCCCTAGAACATCAACACTGCTGCCATCAGGAGGCGGCAAATCCCCATGTTCTGGTTGTTTCATGATCTGGGGACCTGTTATTTCAAGCTGTTGTGGTTATTGCCTGCTCAAGACCTCTTGAGCAAAACAGCAGACTCAGTGCCCCTTATCTTCCCCCTTTCTTTGTTTTGGTGTCACCTTTTCCTCGGTAGTGTGTCTGTCTGTGGTGACAATCTTTTGTGACACCACTGCTGTTTCCCATCCTAGAAACACACAGTATCATTTTCTTGAAGTGGTGGCAGCTCCCAGTACTCCAAATCATACTGAGTGTTTGTTTTGTTGTGTCTGTCTCTTTATACATGTGAAAGTCTCCAGCGATTCTGACCTCAGTTTCTAACAGGCAATTTTGTGTTCAGTTTTCTTGTTGAACAAAATGTCAGCAGGGGAAAACCCATGCTTCATCGGTGCCATTTTGTAATTTAACAGTGCTAAATATAGATCAAAGTCTGACTCGACACTCTTTTTGAGTAGGAGCTTTATTATTTTGACTCTGTTTTCCATCAACATGTTGGACAATGGAGGATAAGTGGTTATATGTCTAGAACTGTACTTCAGTGCAAACTGCTTAAACTCATGCCAATTACACTGTAGCCCATTGTCAGATATTGTTGTGTCTCAAGTATACCATGTCTAGCAAAAATAGATTTGATATGCACAATTACCTGGTTTGCTGTAGTATCATCTAGTAAGGCTGTCTCAGAGAAGTGAGAATAATAGTCTAAGAAGGCAAGTACATCCCCCCCTCCCTGTCCCCCCAGCAAGCGTAAACAAATCTACACCTTCTTTGTTCCAGGGGGCCAGTTTTTCCTGTGCCATGAAACTGGCTCTTTTGTGTGACTTGGTCTGTATTTTTGGCAAATGCAATAAGCCTTGACAGTTTCCTTAATAAGAAAAGTAGTACTTGTGGCACCTTAGAGACTAACAAATTTATTAGAGCATAAGCTTTCGTGAGCTACAGCTCACTTCATCGGATGCATTTGATGGAAAAACAGAGGAGAGATTTATATATACACACACACAGAGAACATGAAACAATGGGTTTATCATACACACTGTAAGGAGAGTGATCACTTAAGATAAGCCATCACCAGCAGCAGGGGGGGGGGAAAGGAGGAAAACCTTTCATGGTGACAAGCAAGGCTAATTCCAGCAGTTAACAAGAATATCAGAGGAACAGTGGAGGGTGGGGTGGGAGGGAGAAATACCATGGGGAAATAGTTTTACTTTGTGTAATGACTCATCCATTCTCAGTCTCTATTCAAGCCTAAGTTAATTGTATCCAGTATGCAAATTAATTCCAATTCAGCAGTCTCTCCTTGGAGTCTGTTTTTGAAGCTTTTTTGTTGAAGTATAGCCACTCTTAGGTCTGTGATCGAGTGACCAGAGAGATTGAAGTGTTCTCCAACTGGTTTTTGAATGTTATAATTCTTGACGTCTGATTTGTGTCCATTCATTCTTTTACGTAGAGACTGTCCAGTTTGGCCAATGTACATGGCAGAGGGGCATTGCTGGCACATGATGGCATATATCACATTGGTAGATGCGCAGGTGAACGAGCCTCTGATAGTGTGGCTGATGTGATTAGGCCCTATGATGGTATCCCCTGAATAGATATGTGGACAGAGTTGGCAACGGGCTTTGTTGCAAGGATAGGTTCCTGGGTTAGTGGTTCTGTTGTGTGGTGTGTGGTTGCTGGTGAGTATTTGCTTCAGATTGGGGGGCTGTCTGTAAGCAAGGACTGGTCTGTCTCCCAAGATCTGTGAGAGTGATGGGTCGTCCTTCAGGATAGGTTGTAGATCCTTGATGATGCGTTGGAGAGGTTTTAGTTGGGGGCTGAAGGTGATGGCTAGTGGCGTTCTGTTGTTTTCTTTGTTGGGCCTGTCCTGTAGTAGGTGACTTCTGGGTACTCTTCTGGCTCTGTCAATCTGTTTCTTCACTTCAGCAGGTGGGTATTGTAGTTGTAGGAATGCATGATAGAGATCTTGTAGGTGTTTGTCTCTGTCTGAGGGGTTGGAGCAAATGCGGTTATATCGTAGCGCTTGGCTGTAGACAATGGATCGAGTGGTATGATCTGGATGAAAGCTAGAGGCATGTAGGTAGGAATAGCGGTCAGTAGGTTTCCGATATAGGGTGGTGTTTATGTGACCATCGCTTATTAGCACCGTAGTGTCCAGGAAGTGGATCTCTTGTGTGGACTGGTCCAGGCTGAGGTTGATGGTGGGATGGAAATTGTTGAAATCATGGTGGAATTCCTCAAGAAGTTCTTTTCCATGGGTCCAGATGATGAAGATGTCATCAATGTAGCGCAAGTAGAGTAGGGGCATTAGGGGACGAGAGCTGAGGAAGCGTTGTTCTAAGTCAGCCATAAAAATGTTGGCATACTGTGGGGCCATGCGGGTACCCATCGCAGTGCCGCTGATTTGAAGGTATACATTGTCACCAAATGTGAAATAGTTATGGGTCAGGACAAAGTCACAAAGTTCAGCCACCAGGTTAGCCGTGACAGTATCGGGGATACTGTTCCTGACGGCTTGTAGTCTATCTTTGTGTGGAATGTTGGTGTAGAGGGCTTCTACATCCATAGTGGCTAGGATGGTGTTTTTAAGAAGATCACCAATGGACTGTAGTTTCCTCAGGAAGTCAGTGGTGTCTCGAAGATAGCTGGGAGTGCTGGTAACGAAGGGCCTGAGGAGGGAGTCTACATAGCCAGACAAACCTGCTGTCAGGGTGCCAATGCCTGAGATGATGGGGCGTCCAGGATTTCCAGGTTTACGGATCTTGGGTAGCAGATAGAATACCCCAGGTCGGGGCTCTTACTGTTCATTTTATGCCAGTATAAAATGTCCGTTTCTCTTAGATTTTTTTTAATCTGTAAATGATCTTCATATTTCCTTTTTAAGATATTTTTATGTAACACCTTAGGAATCCCACCTACAACTGAGAGCTCCCCCTCAAACTGAGGTGGGGCTGCAAATATGCTGTCCCAGCCACCCTGTGCTAATAACCTTGATTACTTTCTGTTGAGTTTCATCTGAGCAGTTGTTCTAGCATTCACAGTCCATATTTCATTTGAGATCAGATAAGGTTGTGTGTGGGGGGGTTGTTTTTGATTGACATGTACAAAATTTAGGTCTGGACTTTGCTCCACTGCATTTTTGTCAAGTGATCTATAGAGACTATCTGAAACTCCAAATCTTTGGCTATTTCACTTCATTCATTTAGATTTATACAAAGAGTTTGTGTGTGTCAACAATATCTCTAATCATCTAGCTGGGGCTTCATTTATAGGGCTAACATCAGGGAAGGGAGAAAGCAGCCTGCTAAAACGGTAAAACCTCAGATTCAAATCCATTCATATGTGTATTTTTTATATATTGTAGTGTCTCATATATGTGTACATAAGCTACATATGTACTATTTGCTAAACTATGTATATAAGTTTACTATTTAAATATTTAGGCTTTGATCTACCATTGTGTTCTTCCAATATTACCCACCATAATTCCACTGAAATGGAGTGGTATGGAAGTCGTGAATCAGGCCCTTACTGTGTTCTATTAAGGAAAAATAATGTCAGAAATGGGGACCTAAGTGATGCAGCCAATTAGACAGAGGGAGAGAAAGAAATAGACACTGTCTGTAGTACTGCAGTATTTACAATGCACCCATTGCAAAAGTATTTGGATGCTAAACTTTGTCATATTGAGATACAGCTATATTTTCCTTTCACCTATCATATGTCAAAGAGAATTTGATGGTCTCAACTTTTTCTTGTCACCAAATTGATGTAAAATTTTGCACACTAGCTAGTCCATACAAGAGAGGACCAGAACTAAAATATTAAGGGTGAAGGATGGCAGGAAGGGATTCGCAGAGCTGGAAATGCCATTTTGAGAACATGGACTTGTCATGTATTGCCTATCCAAGCAATTGTTTGCAAAGCATACCAGAGTTGGGTCATGGACAGCAATACATTTCTTTAGCTATTTTAGAATACTCTGGAGAGAAATAACACAATAAATTGAAAACAGATGGACAGAAAGATGTATTTAGCCATTGAATATTCTGTGCAACCAAGTTAAGTCAGGTGTCTGACGCTGTGACATTTTTGACAGGTTTCAGAGTAGCAGCCGTGTTAGTCTGTATTCGCAAAAAGAAAAGGAGTACTTGTGGCACCTTAGAGACTAACAAATTTATTAGAGCATAAGCTTTCGTGAGCTACAGCTCACTTCATCGGATGCATTTGGTGGAAAAAACAGAGGAGAGATTTATATACACACACAGAGAACATGAAACGATGGGTTTATCATACACCCTGTAAGGAGAGGTTTCAGAGTAGCAGCCGTGTTAGTCTGAATTTGCAAAAGGAAAAGGAGTACTTGTGGCACCTTAGAGAGTAACAAATTTATTAGAGCATAAGCTTTCGTGAGCTACAGCTCACTTCATCGGATGCATTTGGTGGAAGAAACAGAGGAGAGATTTATATACACACACACAGAGAACATGAAACAATGGGTTTATCATACACACTGTAAGGAGAGTGATCACTTAAGATAAGCCATCACCAGCAGCGGGGGGCGGGGGGGGGAAGGAGGAAAACCTTTCATGGTGACAAGCAAGGTAGGCTAATTCCAGCAGTTAACAAGAATATCAGAGGAACAGTGGGGGGTGGGGTGGGAGGGAGAAATACCATGGGGAAATAGTTTTACTTTGTGTAATGACTCATCCATTCCCAGTCTCTATTCAAGCCTAAGTTAATTGTATCCAGTTTGCAAATTAATTCCAATTCAGCAGTCTCTCGTTGGAGTCTGTTTTTGAAGCTTTTTTGTTGAAGGATAGCCACTCTTAGGTCTGTGATCGAGTGACCAGAGAGATTGAAGTGTTCTCCAACTGGTTTTTGAATGTTATAATTCTTGACATCTGATTAGTGTCCATTCATTCTTTTACGTAGAGACTGTCCAGTTTGACCAATGTACATGGCAGAGGGGCATTGCTGGCACATGATGGCATATATCACATTGGTAGATGCGCAGGTGAACGAGCCTCTGATAGTGTGGCTGATGTGATTAGGCCCTATGATGGTATCTCCTGAATAGATATGTGGACAGAGTTGGCAACGGGCTTTGTTGCAAGGATAGGTTCCTGGGTTGGTGGTTCTGTTGTGTGGTGTGTGGTTGCTGGTGAGTATTTGCTTCAGATTGGGGGGCTGTCTGTAAGCAAGGACTGGCCTGTCTCCCAAGATCTGTGAGAGTGATGGGTCGTCCTTCAGGATAGGTTGTAGATCCTTGATGATGCGTTGGAGAGATTTTAGTTGGGGGCTGAAGGTGATGGCTAGTGGCGTTCTGTTATTTTCTTTGTTGGGCCTGTCCTGTAGTAGGTGACTTCTGGGTACTCTTCTGGCTCTGTCAATCTGTTTCTTCACTTCAGCAGGTGGGTATTGTAGTTGTAGGAATGCATGATAGACATCTTGTAGGTGTTTGTCTCTGTCTGAGGGATTGAAGCAAATGCGGTTATATCGTAGCGCTTGGCTGTAGACAATGGATCGAGTGGTATGATCTGGATGAAAGCTAGAGGCATGTAGGTAGGAATAGCGGTCAGTAGGTTTCCGATATAGGGTGGTGTTTATGTGACCATCGCTTATTAGCACCGTAGTGTCCAGGAAGTGGATCTCTTGTGTGGACTGGTCCAGGCTGAGGTTGATGGTGGGATGGAAATTGTTGAAATCATGGTGGAATTCCTCAAGAGCTTCTTTTCCATGGGTCCAGATGATGAAGATGTCATCAATGTAGCGCAAGTAGAGTAGGGGCATTAGGGGACAAGAGCTGAGGAAGCGTTGTTCTAAGTCAGCCATAAAAATGTTGGCATACTGTGGGGCCATGCGGGTACCCATCGCAGTGCCGCTGATTTGAAGGTATACATTGTCACCAAATGTGAAATAGTTATGGGTCAGGACAAAGTCACAAAGTTCAGCCACCAGGTTAGCCGTGACAGTATCGGGGATACTGTTCCTGACGGCTTGTAGTCCATCTTTGTGTGGAATGTTGGTGTAGAGGGCTTCTACATCCATAGTGGCTAGGATGGTGTTTTTAGGAAGATCACCAATGGACTGTAGTTTCCTCAGGAAGTCAGTGGTGTCTCGAAGATAGCTGGGAGTGCTGGTAACGAAGGGCCTGAGGAGGGAGTCTACATAGCCAGACAATCCTGCTGTCAGGGTGCCAATGCCTGAGATGATGGGGCGTCCAGGATTTCCAGGTTTACGGATCTTGGGTAGCAGATAGAATACCCCAGGTCGGGGTTCTAGGGGTGTGTCTGTGCGGATTTGTTCTTGTGCTTTTTCAGGGAGTTTCTTGAGCAAATGCTGTAGTTTCTTTTGGTAACTCTCAGTGGGATTAGAGGGTAATGGCTTGTAGAAAGTGGTGTTGGAGAGCTGCCTAGTAGCCTCTTGTTCATACTCCGACCTATTCATGATGACGACAGCACCTCCTTTGTCAGCCTTTTTGATTATGATGTCAGAGTTGTTTCTGAGGCTGTGGATGGCACTGTATTCTGCATGGCTGAGGTTATGGGGTAAGCGATGCTGCTTTTCCACAATTTCAGCTTGTGCACGTCGGCGGAAGCACTCTATGTAGAAATCCAGGCTGCTGTTTCGACATTCAGGAGGAGTCCACCCAGAATCCTTCTTTTTGTAGCGTTGGCAGGAAGGTCTCTGTGGGTTAATATGTTGGTCAGAGGTGTGTTGGAAATATTCCTTGAGTCTGAGACGTCGAAAATAGGATTCTAGGTCACCACAGAACTGTATCATGTTCGTGGGGGTGGAGGGGCAAAAGGAGAGGTCCCAAGATCGGACAGATTCTTTTGCTGGGCTAAGAGTATAGTTGGATAGATTAACAATATTGCTGGGTGGGTTACGGGAACCATTGTTGTGGCCCCTTGTGGCATATAGTAGTTTAGATAGCTTAGTGTCCTTTTTCTTTTGTAGAGAAGCAAAGTGTGTTTTGTAACTGGCTTGTCTAGTTTTTGTAAAGTCCAGCCACGAGGAAGTTTGTGTGGAAGGTTGGTTCTTTATGAGAGTATCCAGTTTTGAGAGCTCATTCTTAATCTTTCCCTGTTTGCTGTAGAGGATGTTGATCAGGTGATTCCGCAGTTTCTTTGAGAGTGTGTGGCACAAGCTGTCAGCATAGTCTGTGTGGTATGTGATCACTCTCCTTACAGTGTGTATGATAAACCCATTGTTTCATGTTCTCTGTGTGTGTGTATATAAATCTCTCCTCTGTTTCTTCCACCAAATGCATCCGATGAAGTGAGCTGTAGCTCACGAAAGCTTATGCTCTAATAAATTTGTTAGTCTCTAAGGTGCCACAAGTACTCCTTTTCTTTTTACTGTAAGGAGAGTGATCACTTAAGATAAGCCATCACCAGCAGCGGGGGGGGAAAGGAGGAAAACCTTTCATGGTGACAAGCAAGGTAGGCTAATACCAGCAGTTAACAAGAATATCAGAGGAACAGTGAGGGGTGGGGTGGGGGGGAGTAATACCATGGGGAAATAGTTTTACTTTGTGTAATGACTCATCCATTCCCAATCTCTATTCAAGCCTAAATTAATTGTATCCTGTTTGCAAATTAATTCCAATTCAGCAGTCTCTCATTGGAGTCTGTTTTTGAAGCTTTTTTGTTGAAGGATAGCCACTCTTAGGTCTGTAATCAAGTGACCAGAGAGGTTGAAGTGTTCTCCAACTGGTTTTTGAATGTTATAATTCTTGACGTCTGATTTGTGTCCATTCATTCTTTTACGTAGAGACTGTCCAGTTTGGCCAATGTACATGGCAGAGGGGCATTGCTGGCACATGATGGCATATATTACATTGGTAGATGCGCAGGTGAAGGAGCCTCTGATAGTGTGGCTGATGTGATTAGGCCCTATGATGGTATCCCCTGAATAGATATGTGGACAGAATTGGCAACGGGCTTTGTTGCAAGGATAGGTTATTTGTTTTCCACCATGATTTCAATAACTTCCACCCCACCATCAACCTCAGCCTGGACCAATCTACACGGGAGGTTCACTTCCTAGATACCACAATACAAATAAGTGACGATCACGTTAACACCACGCTATACCTAAGACCCAGCGACTGCTATGCCTACCTTCATGCCTCCAGCTTCCATCCTGGACACACCACACGATCATTGTCTACAGCCAAGCGCTGAGGTAAGACCGCATTTGCTCCACCCCTCAGACACAGACCAATACCTACAAGATCTTCACCAAGCATTCTCAAAACTACGATACCCGTTTGAGGAAATAAGGAAACAGATCAAGAGAGCCAGACGTGCAGCCAGAAGCCTCCTGCTGCAAGACAAGCCCAAGAAAGAAACCTACAGAACTCCACTGACCATCACATACAGTCCTCAACTAAAACCTCTCCAACGCATCATCAGTGATCTACAACCCATCCTGGACAACGATCCCTCACTTTCACAGGCCTTGGAAGGCAGGCCAGTCCTCACCCACAGACAACCCACCAACCTGAAGCATATTCTCACCAGCAACTACACACTGCACCATAGTAATTCTAACTCATGCATCCAATCCATGCAACAAACCTCGATGCCAACTCTGCCCACATATCTACACCAGCGACTCCATCACAGGACCTAATCAGATCAGCCACACCATCACCGGTTCATTCATCTGCACATCCACCAATGTAATATACGCCATCATGTGCCAGCAATGCCCCTCTGCTATGTACATCGGACAAACTGGACATTCTCTACATAAAAGAATAAATGGACACAAATCAGATATTAGGAATGGCAATATGCAAAAACCTGTAGGAGAACACTTCAACCTCCCTGGACACACAATAGCAGATTCAAAGGTAGCCATCCTGCAGCAAAAAAACTTCAGTACCAGACTTCATAGAGAAACTGCTGAGCTTCAGTTCATTTGCAAATTCAACACCATCAGCTCAGGATTAAACAAAGACTGTGAATGGCTAGCCAACTACAAAAGCAGTTTCTCCTCCCTTGGTGTTCACACCTCAACTGCTAGAAGAGGGCCTCATCCTCCCTGATTGAACTAACCTCATTATCCCTAGCCTGATTCTTGCTTGCATATTTATACCTGCCTCTGGAAATTTCCATTACTTGCATCCGACGAAGTGGGTATTCATCCATGAAAACTCATGTTCCAATACGTCTGTTAGTCCATAAGGTGCCACAGGACTCTTTACTGCTTTTATAGGTTCAAACTAACATGGCTACCCCTCTGATAGAGGATTAAATAACCATTTTGTCCCTCCCACTCACAACCCTTCCCCACAAAAAATGAATTATCTTAAACAGAAGTGAGCTGACATCTTTTCGCAACTAAAACTTCTGGGTTAAGGATCAGCAAATAGCAGCAGTAAAGAATTGTTGAAAGTGGAGAGAAACAGACAGAACAGAAATAAAAGTAGATTGAATATGTTGAAAACCCAGGAGTAAATGACTTCATTAATTAATTGTATAAAATATTTCATTAATTCCTAACATCTGAAGAGTCCTCTGCTGGTGTAGCTCCATTGAATAGAAATATTTGTCATACATAAGCTTAGGGATCTAGATGTCATTCTAGATAGTGCAATGAAGCCCTCTGGGCAGCGTCAAGTTGTGGTAAAAAAACAACAACAAGATGTGAGGATATATAAGGATTGGAATGGAGGATGATATGTAAATATTATAATGCCATTGTATAAATCAATAGTGTAGCATCATAAAACTGGGTGCCATATGGTCACCCTTTGGAAATCTGTTATACCATGAAAGAGGGAAAAGAATGGGATTGTTCATCTTATATAGGAGATGAATAAGAGGGAAAATGAGTCAAGTATCTACAATAATCAATGGTCTAGAGAAAGTATATCAGGGTCTTCTGTTCCCTTCCCTCCCCTCATAACACAAGGACAAAGGGATATTCATTGAAGTTAAAAGGTGGCCAATTTAAAACAGATAAAAGAAAACATTTTCCCCCACAATGTGTAAAAGAATGTGGAACTAGTTGCTACAGAAGTCACTGAGGCCAATAATTTAGCAAGATTCAAAAAAAGATTAGATATTTATATGAATTTCAAGAATATCCAGAATTATCATTATGAACAATAACAAAAATTATGGAACAGTTATTAAACCTCATGCTTCAAGACTTAAGCCAGTATTAGAGACCAGGATGAGACATATGTAAGGGAAGAGTATTTCACATCTGCCTTCTACAGGCTTCTTACCTTCTCTGGAGCATTTGATAGTAGACTAGATGGACCTTGGGTCTGACCCAGTTTGGCAATTCCTATGATCCCATGCTCATTAAATATATTAAAGCTCAATATAAATATCATATTGAGGTGACCTCTAATTTTAACCTGTTAATTTTCTGCTGTAGTAAGGGCACTGTGAAATACAGCTTTCAAAATTTAAAAGCAACTTCTCTCCTTTTAATCAATGTTAAAACATGGTGTAGACATGACAGACATGTCATCTGACAGAGCCTGATACAAACCCCCCTCTCCCCAATTGAAGCTGATGAGAATCTTTCATTGCTTTCAGTGGGAGTTACATGAGGCTCTAAAATTACAGAAATAGAAACAAAGGAAAATATTAATCCCAAACCCCATTGAAATGTGTAAGAGCTTATTGAACTGGGTTGGTTGAATGCATATGTGCATGATAGCTTTTCTTCATCTTGATTGGGGTAGTGACAAAAATGAAAAATATAAACAAAATTCTGAAATATATTGCAGCTTTCCTATTATTCATTTCTAGTACTTCAAAGTTGTTTTTAAAGAGACGGCTTTATGCTATCCTAGGTTATGGGCTACGAGCCTTAAAAATTTACAGTTAAACATTTCCATAACAATGTAAGATCTTTTCTGTGCAAACTGCTTTTCCCCTTGGATTCATCATATACTTCCAATTTTGGGTATTATGGGACACTGTTATGTGAGACAAAATTAAATGCAAGTAGGGGGTAAAGGCAGATAACAAAAAGAACCAAACAGCAGATTTATCAAAAGCAATGTGGATAAAATAAAATCACCAACTGGGAGTTTGCACATTTTTGCAGCCTCAGGGCTGCAGTATAAATTTCTGTCAACACTGTTTAAGTGCAAAATTGCACTGACATAGTGTAATTGATACAATGATGTAACAGTTACACAGTTATGTATGATAACGCATAATCTCACAAACCTATTTATATAGAAAGCCCAAATGCAATATATGAAAAGTTATTTTTCTTGAAAAAACCTGTAACTCCCAGTTAATTAAGTGCCTAAATACAGATTTAACTGCCTGATTTTTTTTACACCCAGTTTAGCCTACTACATGTAGGGTGCAGAAGCAGACAACAAAAAGGGCCAAGGAGTAGATTGCTTTTAATTAATGTGAATAAGCATATGCCCAAAATCTGGGTTTAAATTTCATAATTCCTAACTGATCACCAGTTCTACTAGTGAAAAAAGTACACCAGAAGTTTAAAGCATAATACAGAATGCTTGGAATTTGTGGACATGAAATGTGTAAAGTTAGACCCAGTGTAACGAAAAGTCTTTTTTTATTTCCTATTTATTTGTTTTTTATTTTTATTTTTTTGCTTTTTAACAATTTGTGACCCCCCCCCCCAAATTTAGCCTGTTGGTTTTCTGTTTTTGTTAATCTTTGTCATCATTTTTGGTCATCTTCTCCATGCTCATTTCTGTGTGTTCTGTCACTGGTTGCTGTCTTCTTCCTTCTTTGTGTTCCATTGTTGTCATCCTTCTGTGTGTGTTGTTGTCATTTCTAATCAGATCTGGGTGGTCTGGGAGAACCATGGGTACCTGTTAACTTGTGTAGCCATGTGATCAGCGGCGTATTAACGCCTAGGTCAACAAGGCCTAGGCCTAGGGCGGCAAATTTGCAGGGGTGGCAAATTTATAATAGCAGCCGGAGGCTGCTTCCCCCGGTGCTGGTTCGTGCCCTCTGCCCCCAGGCCCCCCCAACTCCATCCCTTCTCTGCTCTCATTCCCCATCCCCTCCCTGTCCCTATTGGTCCTCTTCCCCAAATCCCCGCCCCAGCCCGCCTCCTCTCCTGAGCGTGCCTCAACCCCCCCCTTTCCCTCTCCTTCGCAAAGCTGTTTTGCGCAAGCACTGGCAAGGAGTGGGGAGAAGCAGGACCTGGCAGCGTGCTCAGGGGAGGAGGCAGAGGCGGAACCAGAGCGGAGGTGAGGTGAGCTGGGGAAGGGGGTGGCAATTATTTCTGGGTCTAGGGGCGGCAAAATCATTAATCCACCACTAGATATGATCAGGGTGGATTGTGGTTCAGAAGGTTCAGGTAGCTCTGATGGCCCAGATACTGGCTGGCCTGTGTGGATTAAAAATTTCACTTTTAATTTGTTCATTAGTTTGGCGCTCATTTGTCATTTGCAGGTTTTGCTTTTGTATTGCGCCTTCAGACTGTTCAGCTAAAATACAGGGTAAGATATTTTGGAAAACTGAAAAAGAAATCAGTTTTGAAAAATGCTAATATAGAAATGAAACAAAAGTTCTGCTGAAATTAAAAAAAAACAAAATAAGATGGGTTAAAAAAATCAGAATTATTTAGACTTTTTTTTTTATTTTTGTGTCATCCCCCCATCCCTCCCGCCAACCAGCTCTGCATACAGTTGGGGCTCACCTGGGTTTGGGCTTATTTAGTACACAATAACTAGGTGAAGTCAATTCTTGGTATTGTCAACTGTTCCTTATCTATATTTCATAGGTCAAATTCTATGACCCTAGTGATCTTGCTTATTACTGGAATTACACTGTTTGAATATAAGCCCCCTTATATTCCTCACAGAGATGATGGTTTGCCTACAAAACTTATATTCCTGGAACACTTATTCCTCTGTCAACCCTGTGTTGCCTACAAAGCAACTCATGTGTTTCACACTTTACTCTCTGCGCTTTCATTAGCCTTTATACAAGAGAGCTGAACATTTCCTCCTTTGTTTCAAGTTACTGTCCTCTGTTTCCAGAAATAACATGTGTATCCAGCCTCTGCGGTTGCATTTCTCTCCCATATGGAAAAACAATAATGTATTCATATATTTGTAATCCGTTTTTGAAAACACATGGAAATTATTGTTTCAATAGTTGCATTTAATACTAAATTATAAAACACCTTTGTGTAATATCCAAACTATTTGGGAGGTAATGAGAATATACATGTGTAGACATGAGGTTTGTCAATTGCAGTGATAATATTCAGAACCTATGTAAACTATTAATTGATTATATAGAATATATATATTCCCTATTACTCAGTTGTATTACATACATATGTATGTTATGGTGTTGGGCCCAAGCTCTTGCTTCCATTGAAGTCAATAGGATTTTGTCACTGACTACAGTGGGAGCAGGGCTGTGTTAAATGAAAATATTTTGTTACTATATTAATTATGGCTGGGGTTTTAAAAGGAGCTTTAAGGGAGTCAGGCACCAAATTCCCTTTGAAATTCAAAGGGATTTGGGCATCTAACTCTCTTATGCACTTGGAAATCCCACCCTATTTCATTATTATGTCTCTTTCTATAGGTATAAAGAAGTTATTGATAAACTGTATCAAATAATGTCGCTTGCTATAGGAATCTTATGTTCTATTCAATATGATTTAGATTATTTAGAGATGACAGTATTAAAATAGTATTGTAAATGTTGGAAGTATGTTTTTTAACATACCCCAATAATATTTTACATAACTAATACTTGTTTCTTCCACATGCATTTTTGAGAGGCTGACCTAACATCATGTGCAGCAGAGCTCATCATTATCCATGGCGCCGACTTTCTAATATGCTGTGTGTGCGTGTCTCAATCCCCTGGCTCTGCCCCCCTGGCTCCGCCCCTACTTCACCCCCCACCTCGTCACACCCTGTTCCGCCCCCAGCAGCAGGTGGGAGGCACTGGGAGGGAGGGGAAAGCACTGATCGGCGGTACCACTGGCAGGCAGGAGGCGCTGAGGGGAGCAGGCTGTCAGTGGGTGCTCAGCCCCCACCATTTTTTCCTGTGGGTGCTCCAGCCTGTGTCACTGTCCACATTCCAATGCCCTGGCTGGAGGCATATGCCTAATTTAGCTGTACTCTTTAGCCATGCTGCTCTGAAACTGAGTGAGGTGCATAGATCTATTTAGGTATCCCGCATGGAACAAGCACAGGTGGGTGCATGCAGAAATTGGTCTGTCTGCTTAGGTTCTGCTAAGTATTTTGATCTGAAAATGTTCTGTAGACATAAATTTATTTTTTTGTTCTCACTCAGTCTGATTTTCAGCATCCTCATGGAAATCTGGCCCGTACATTGATTTCCATCAAATGTTTTGTAAAATACTAATACTAATATCTCCAATAAGTTCTGGGAATATATTGGGGACAACTTTTTCTTTTAGAAGATGGAGTAAGTAACCAGGACGACAGTCATTTTAGACTTGATTCTGACAAACAGGAAGATATTGGTTGCAAATCTGAATGTTGAGGGCAATTTGGGTGAAAGTGTTCATGAAATGATAGATTTTGTCTAAGGAAAGGAAGGAGTGAGACCAACAGAATAAGAACAATGCGCTTCAAAAAAGCAGACTTTAATAAACTCAGATAAGGTAGGAAAATTCCCATAGGAAGAAGATCTAAGGGAAAAGGAAGCTCAGGAGAAACTGGCAGTTTTTCAATACAGAACTGACACCTAGCAAGGGACATAAAAGGCAATAAGAAGAGGTTCTATAAATACGTAAGAGCAAGATGAAGGAAAGTGTAGATCTACTATTTAGTGAGGAAGGAGAGTTAATAATGGATAATGTCAAGAAGGCTGACATATTTAATGTCTATTTTGCTTCAGTCTTCAATAAAAAGGTTAAGATGCTTAACACAATTCATATTAACAAAAAGCGGGAAGAACACAAGCCAGAGGAGGGAAAGATTTTTTAGATAAGTTTGTTTGTTCAAGTCAGAAGGGCCTGATGAATTACACCCGCAGGTACTTAAAGAACTAGCTGAAGGAATCTTGGAATCATTAGTGATTATCATTTGAGAACTCAAAGAGGATGGGTGAGGTCTCAGAGGACTGGACAAGTGCAAACATAGTACCTATCTTAAAAAGGAAAACAAAGACGAGCCTGGGAATCATAGACAAGTCAGCCTATCTTCGATACATGGAAAGATACTGAAATAAATTATTAAAGAAATTTTGTTAGGACCTAGAGGATAATTGGGTGATAAATAGTAGCCAACATGGATTTGTCAAAAATAAATAATGCGAAACCAACCTAAATTTTTTTCTTTGACAAGGCCACTGGCCTAGTGGATAGGGAGAAAGTGAGAGATGTGATATATCTTGATTTTAGTAAGGCTTTCAACACAATCCCACATGACATTCTTGTAAGCAAACTCAGGGAATATGGTTTAGATGAGATTACTATAAAGTGGGTGCAAAACATGTTGAAAGAATAGTTATCAATATTCACTGTCAAACTGGGATTATGTATCTAGTGGGATCCTGCAGAGCTCTTTCCTGGGTCTGGAACTATTCAATATTTTAATTAATCAGTTGGATAGTGGTGTGGAGAGTATGTATCTAAAATCTGTGATTGACAGCAAACTGGGAGAGAATGCAAGCACTTTGGAGGACAGAATTAGAATTCTTGTCAAATGGAGAACTGAGCTGAATTTAACAATATAAATTTCAATAAAAGAAGAGCAAAGTACTACACTTAGGAAAGAAAAATCAAATGCACAAATATAACATAAAGAATAACTGGCTAGGCAGTAGTACTACATAAAAGTAGCTGAGGGTTTTAATGAATCACAAATTGAATATGAGCCAATAATGTGATGCAGTTGTGAAAAAGGATATCATTCTAGGGAGGTAACTGTCCTGCTCTACATGGCACTGATGAGGCCTAAACTAGATAATTTTGTCCAGTTTTGGGTGCCACACTTAAAGAAAGATGTAGACATATTGGAGAGAGTCCACAGGTGAAAAACCAAAAAGTCAAAAGGTTTAGATAACCTGTCCTATGATGACAGGTTTCAGAGTAGCAGCCGTGTTAGTCTGTATTCGCAAAAAGAAAAGGAGTACTTGTGGCACCTTAGAGACTAACAAATTTATTTATTTTGTCCTATGATGAAAGGTTAAAAAATTGGATATATTTAGTCTTGGGAAAAGAAGGCTGAGGGGATACCTGATAATAATTTTCAAAAATTTTAAGGGTTATTGTAATGAGGACAGTGATAAATTGTTCTCCATGTCCACTGAAGGTAGGAGAAGAAATAATGGGATTAATCTTCAGCAAGGGAGAATTTATTTTGATATTAGAAACTACTTTCTAACTAGAAGGTTAGCTAAACTGTGGAATAGGCTTCCAGGGGAAGTTATGGAATCCCCATCACTGGGGGGTTTTAAAAACAGGTTAGACAAACAGCTGTCAGGGATGGTCTAAGTACACTCAGTTCTGCCTCTGTACAGGGGGCTAGACTAGATGTTTTATCTAGGTCTTTTCAGGCCTATATGTCTATGATTCTGTGAAAACAGGAGATGTTGGAAAGAAAGGATCAATCAGTTTACATTAAGCCCTTCAAATTCTTCATTAAGAACTAGGAAATCCGTTACTAAAAACTAATGTATTCAAATGTTGCCGTTTTCTGTTTGCAAATTATCCAAATGCAGACTTTGATTTTTATGAATTTGTTCATTGCTTAAAATTGTTTCATGAACACGTTATGTAAGTGTATTTTGGACTATGAATTGTTTTCAAATTATTCACTTTGTCTTTCTCTATTCATTGTTCATGGTATGTTGCTGGACACCGAAGTCACATGGTATTGATGTTGTTCCCTGGGCTGAATGGCTGAAACTTCCATAAACACTAGGAGTAACTCAAGGAGACTTTCATCTGGCAATGCAAATATTTCCAGGATGAGCCTTCCCACAAACACACATTTGCTTCCATGAACATGCATGCAAACAAAAAATTAGTGGCATGAACGTTTGGAGAAATGAATAAAAAGAGTCACTAATATAATCAATACAGATTTGCAGTTTTTATTAAAATGTTTTTGAATATTCTTTGCAGTGTTTGTCCAACTTCATTCTTCATAATATAGAATACCTCACTCAAGGTGCTTTTCTAAATCGTTTGCCTTGTCCAAGCCTTTCTAGCTCTTGCAATTTTTCATCATTTGCTAAGTTCTGATGCTATTTTAATGAAGATCAGAACTGGCCTTATCTGTAAGTTCTCCCATACTTCTGATATCTTAGTGCCCCTTTTAGACCTTTTTAGTCTCTCCTAAATATTTCTAATCTTGGGCATGGTACTCTCAATGAATGTGTTGTAGTCTATTAAAAAAATTCAAAGCACCTTAAAGACTTTGTTACCTTATGGGAAAACTGAAAAGCATTCTATTTGTAGATATACTACATATGTAATATTTTTTGGTATTTCTCTTACCTTGGGTATTTGTAAAGGAATATTCAGATGGAAACAGGATTTTGTTACCTAAGAGTTCATCAGTTGCTGTTGTTTGTTTCTCCCTAGGAGTTATAATGTTCTGTTAGTGACATCACAAGGAGCTCTAAAGGAGATCCAGGATGTCAGAGAGAGAGAGAGAGAGGATTCTTACCTCAAATGAGAAATAAGCAGCTGGATTTGATGAACTATTAAAAAGATCATGGAATGTTCCTAATAAAACAGAGGGGATGGTACGTATAGAAAATATGATTAGTACCTTTTGCTACCAGGGGCCTATAGTATCCCTCTCTTTGCTACAATAACAGTAATACGGCCAATAAACACTTAAATAGCACTTTGTATCAATAGATGTCATAGGGTTTTTCAAGGATGATTAGGCATTGCTATTTCTATTTTATAAATGTGGCTATTAGGGCAGAGATGTTAATTGACTTACTCAAGGACAACTTGGGCTCATCCTTTTTCTGATGCTGTCTGATCTTTGTGGATGCTACCATCCAGGCTAATTCTTTTCACCTTGGCAAAAGTCCTGCCTCCCTTGAAGTTAATGGCAAAACTCCCAATGACTTCAGTGAGGTCAGGATTTCACTCCTCATTTTTCTGTTGTATTGGGTGAAAAGTCCTTCCTAACATCTTTAGAAGACCTGTACTGTGATGGATTTTTGGTGGCACGAGTGCTCCTCAAACTCAAGAGGATTAGCAACCCCTAGCATCACTGTAATTTGAAGAAATTATATGGAATTAGAGTTGGACCTGAATTGAAATATTGGGGCCAGTATCCAAACTTTCCCCAAGTTAAGTGGTGTTCAGCTGAGGACTTTGAGTTCAGGCATATCTCTACATGGAATCTTTCATCCTTTCCCTAAATGGTCAAACATGAATGCTGAAGAGAGACTGAAATTTGATTGATTTAACACGTGAATCCTTCCCCATTATACTTCACATTATATAGCATAGCACATACTGTAAAAGAATAAACCATATTTGTTGTGTTTATTATACAGAAATTAGATTAACACTGGAGTGGGATCTTCAATAATGCTCAACATTGCCAGTGGTTAGTGACTGCAATGGTAGTACAGTTAGGCCAGTGATGAATGTTTTTGAAAATCCCATTCTATACAAGTGTGTAACCTGATGACGTTTGCTTTAGGATCAGTCCTGGAAAGTCAGTGACAGTTCTCACTTATTTCTTCCCTCCACCCCCCACCCCCGACTGTTTTTGAGCCAATTGAAACGCAACATAATTGCAAATTGAAATGCAACATAATTGCAAATGCAACATGATCCTGTGAATATTCAAATTCAGTTTTCTGCTTATAGAATAGTTTAATATTTCTCAAGCATTTTATCAGTGGAAACCCACAGACTTGTAGAAACCTCTGTGATAATTTATAGCAAGAAACTTTGGAAAAAAATCTGAAATTGCTGCTGAAAAGGGCATTCCTTCTGCCTGCCACAACTGATGCTGACAGCAGAGTATTAAACTTAAAAATGAAATACCATTCTTGCCCAGTCTTACTACTTGATAGTGGCCTAATCAGAATCACGTGTGTGGATAAAAGAGCTGTATGCTAACTCCTTACAAACATGGCAGTATTGAAGGGGAGGAACATTCATTATCTTTAAGATGAGGGGAAAGCCATATTTGGGAATTGGAGTAGTTTCATTCCTGTCTTAAGCAACTCTTCAGCAGAGGAGCGAAAGCAATTTTGATTTTTGTGTGGCTAAAAGAGCAAGGAATGATGCACACTGAAGCAGAGCTGTACCAATTGCTACCAATGGGATTGATTTTTATACTTGCCAATATACTACTTCATTGTATCAATAGCGTTAGCATATCAGACACAGTTGGCTGCTAGTGATGTCATATCTGTTTCAATAATCCTCAGTAACTGCAGGCGCATGACCATTTTTTTTCTTGGGCTCTGTTTTTCTTTTATATTATTTCACAAAAGTAATTAAATACTCTAGGCAGTGTATTATGCAGGGATTATTGCATTGACTCTCCCGTGACAGAAGTTCTGCTTTTGGCCGCATGTTTCTCACAACCCTCTAGTTACTCTCTGCCTATTGTGTCTTATTGTACTATAAGGTCAGATGCTACAAGTCAGAAAGTTTCCACAATAAGCCATAAAAATGTGATTTGTTTAAAATGCTGACTTCTAATAAACTGTGGGAAAAGGGCTAGGAATGAACCTAAGGTTAGTATTTCCGTAGTCCCCCCCCCCCCAACTATTGTGAGTGAGAAGGTCATAGTTCAAATAGCATTCAACAGGGGTAGAGTGTAGGAAGGAGATGCTAAGCTGCAACATTACTGCTTATTCATACATACACAATGAAAGTATTCAATCTAATCAATTTTGAAAATGTGCAGCTATTATGCTTGTGTTCCTTCTTGGAGAGCTGAAAAAGTAACTTTGCAAATTTACAATGTATTCAAGGTTACTCAAGGATTTCTTATTTTTAAAATTTCAAGTGAATTTCATGCTGGTGAAAGGTAGCCCTGGAAATCCTCTATAGAGCCCTCAGTGATCCTTGATCTAGCCATCAGTTGTACTCCGTTTAAATAAATTCACCCCATATCCCACCAGTGTTCATCAGCTCTCAGCTAGAGAAATGAAAGGTAATTTAGTCTCCAGGTCCAGTCAGTCTTTTGCTTTTCTTCTGATATTGCATTCCAATCTTTAAAAAAATCTATGAAATTCACTGCCACAGGATATTGAGGCCAACAGCTTAGCAGGATTTTTAAAAAAGAACTGAACGTTGGCATAGGTAAAAAGAACACAGTTACATTAGATAGCATAAAAATGTCCTCATCGTTTATGACATAAGCCAACATTTGATGGCCTAGGGTTAAAAAGAAACTTTCCCAAATGGACAGTTTATTCTGTAATTGTCCATTGTAAGATTTTTTTTTTACATTTCCTTCTGAAGGATCAGGTGATGGCCATTGTCAGAGACAGGATACTAGACCAAAGGAATAATTGATCCAGTCCTATATAGCAACCCCTATGTTTCTAGATGTAATAGTGATAATGTTATATGGACATTTGTCTATGAGGACTCTGAGACCATCAAACCATGTCACAAAAATCTTCAAATGGGAATGGATTTCTGTGATAACAATCTAGGCTGAGTTTGAATTGGAGATGAAAAGCTCTGTGAGCTGTAGCCAATTTCCTAAGCCTTTCAGTCACCAATGTAGCTAAAACATTAGAGTTTGATTAAAGTTGCTGTTAATTTTTTGGACATTAGTAAACTTCAGGAAGTTGCTTATATTAAACTGTAAAAGATGAAGGATGTGAATTACTTCACAGTATATTGTGTTTTATGCTATATTAGTCATTGCATTGAATAAAAAAGATTACAAATTAGTGGACTAGCATCTTACTATTAGGTAGATTTTAAGACTATTGTTACTATTGTATTGATGAGTGATGCACCAGTATTTGAGTGGTAAGGAACATCTCTTTTATTGTTGTTTTGACAGAGATTCTCTAACTAGGATTTGTGTTGTATTAGTCATAAAAATGCTATACTGATACTTTATGAAAACTTTCTAAGCCTTGGTAAGTTAAGACAGGACTATTTCCAATATGAGAGAATGATTGTTTCACTAGCTCTAATGTGAATTTGGGTGGTTCTTATTCAGCCCAAGGGGTTTTGTTTTATTTTTCTTTTGAATTGTTGCAAACTGAATGTAGAGAGGTGATACATTTTTCTAGTCCAGAAACAGACATATGCACAAATTACTCTAGTCCAGCAATTTTTTGATAGAATTTCTCTTTCTGAAAGGCTTAGAGACTAAATAAGACCCCAAACTGGGTTCTGGACTAGAAATCTTACATTTCATTTCACTCTCTTTGTTTATACTTCAGGAATACTGAAATAACTTTGAAACTTTGGAGGCTGTTCTTAACTAGAAAGGGATAGTAATTATGGTGTGTGGGGGGGACCCACAACACCACTTCATTATAACTGAGTGTGTAGTACATAAGTATGGGAAAAATTATGACCATTATTTTAGACCATTTATTAAGGCACAAAAATGTTGTTGTGTAAAATTAATTCTCAGGTTTTTTACTTTTTGCTTCTTGCTTTTTAAAGAATTTTCCTCCTTTCTGATAAAGCAAAACAAAGTTTTGGTCTTTTGGTTTTGGCCTTCTAATTGATAGGTTACCTCTATAATGTATGGGTTTAACCCTAATTTCAGCCACACTGTTGTAAATCAGGGGTTACTCCACCAAAGTAAAAGAAGTCAGTTGGTGTAAAAAATGGTGTGAGATGAGACTCAAGCCCTGTATCATCATGCCTATATCACTTTTTTTAACCATGTGTGAATATGTAAAAGGAAGAGGGCAAATGTGAGAAGAAAAATAAAAATAAACCACTAGTTTTCCAACTCTTAGTGTTTCTGAGCCTTAGGTAGAAGTGCAAAGGAGAAGGATTTACAATACAGAATCTGATTAGAAGGTCTGGTTTCGATCGCTGTGTAAGCAGGAAATGATGAATCTTGGCAGAGAACCAACAGTGAAACAAAGCAGTGAAGAAAGCTGATGCTGATGTTTTGGAAAGATGTTGGGGGGGGGGGGGGAGGAAAGCAGCAGGAAAGAAGGAGAAAAAGGGGACCCAGAAAATAGAAAATTGCAGAGTTATCGTATCATTTCGGCAGAGCTTGAGAAAGTGGTTATCATTACCATCATTTTAAGCACAGTTATTTGTTAACAATTATGAAGAAAAACAAGAAAGGGGTAAGTCTCCAATCAATAGGCTGAAAATAGGGTAAGTGACTTGGGGATTCAGATTTGGCATAAAATATAGGTAGACTACTTATGTTCTATGCTCTATTTATGAGCAAATAAAATTGTAAGAGGAAAATCATACTCTTGCTACTGGAAGAAAATTAGGTAGCCCATTTGCAGTAGACTAGTGTAGGAGTTGAAATACCAGTTAATCACAATCACACTCTCAAAATAAAAATCACACTTATTTTCCTCATCTCAATTTATTAATATTCATTCAAATTATATATTAATAATCATTCAAATTGTACACTTGGACACTATATGCAACTTTGTGTTCCTGTAGAATAGAACGATGACATCAACAAGTTTATATTGAAGACTTTCTTAAAATAAGAGTCAGTAATCCCCTGTCACAAAGCCCATTGAAGCCAATAGAAAGACTCCCATTGACTTCATAAAACATGGTCCTTAGAACAAAGTTTTATAAGATTTTTTCTCTTGGTCATACATTATCAAAGATGAAGATTCACTGTGTCTTTTTTCAAAAACATCTGAGCATTCATTTTGCATAGTGGCACTTGTCGCAAGGAGTACATTACTCCCTTGTGCCCAGAGATTTGCTTTTTTGGTACAATCCAATCTGAGTTGTTGGTTTTAAGATTTATAGCTCTAAATGGTTTAGGTCCTGGTTACTCAGAAACAACCCCACTCATGTAGTATGATAATTTTACAGAGAGATAAGTTAACATACTAGTGTTAAAGTGTCTTTGCTATGGTCAGGAGAGAGCATTTTCAGTAGAAGATCTTAAACTCTACAGCTGTGACGCTTATTGCTCTGCCAGAGACCAAATTTCCACTGCAAGTTTCATAGCAAGATGAAATGGAATGTTTCACAGCAGATTTGGAATGTTTAAAAATTAGTGATGGATGAACCTAAAAAAAAATCAGTTTCACTGACAAGCACCAAGAAGTTTAGATGCTTATCTGTTAATATTTGCAGTGGGTAGATCTGCAAAACTGGAATGGAAATCTCAAAACTGACTTTCTGCCTTCCTATCAGGTCAGAAATATTGTGAGGCTGTGGAAAAATTGCGGAAAAGCTAACTGGAATTTTCTGAACTTGACAAAGGTTTGGTTTCATAGAGGGGTGAGGCATGGGGTTGTCCCAGTCTAAACCAATTTAGTCTTCCCTAGTGAAATTCTAAAGCATGTAAGGCTTTGTAGTAAATTGAAAAACTTCTAGGACCTTAATGATGTGTCCCAACAAAAATTTTATTTATAAGGGCTTTTCAGAGAAATCACATCTTCAGTATGTCTATAAAAACTTTAGCTTTAACTCAGCTCAGAAGATCCCAGGATTTTGTTGTTAGTGACTACAATAAAATTTTCTTTCAAAAGAAAACCAGCTAATAATTCAACTGGTCAAAATCCAGCTACAAATATAACATACCACCTGTTGACAGCTGCCTTGACAACAACTCTCTTTGTTTGTCTTTGTGTTTGTTTTAAATAGCGGTTCAGCATCACAAAAGACTAAAATATCTCCTGATTAGAATGTTATTTTAGTTCCTGTTTGGTTTTTAAATAAAGAATGTCCCACTGAAGAGAACCAAAAGGAGAATGAAAAATTCTCTGTTTGTGGATTCACTGTTCCTTCCTTCCTGCCTTCTACATACTCATTCTTATTATCAGCCTGAAGGGGGAACATATTAGGCAACAAGCCCACAGATCTTCACCTCTTACCATTCCAGACTCACTCATGGCTACTTATGACCTACCATGATACTCTTCTCCCTTCCCCAAGCTCACATACTAAGAATATTCACCCAGGTTATAATAAGCCTTGCAAACTTTAATTAGACTTTATGTAATTTATACAGGTTTTTCTGAATCACTCTAGCCTATCATTTCTCTGTAGTAATTTTGAGACCTAAAATTACTATTTCTACACTCATAGACTTTAAGTCAGAAGGGACCATTGTGATCCCTTAGTTTGACCTCCTGCACATTGCAGGCCACAGAACCTCACCCACTCACTCCTGAAATAGACTCCTAACCTTTGGATGATTTACTAAAGTCCTCAAATCATGGTTTAAAGACTTATGTCACAGAGAATTCACCATTTACACTAGCTTAAACCTGCAAGTGACCTGTGCCCCATGCTGCAGTGAAAGGCAAAAAAACCCCAGGGTCTCTGCCAATCTGACCATGGGGAAAATTCCTTCCCAGTCCCAAATATGGCAATCAGTTAGACTCTGAGCATGTGGGCAAGAGCTGCCAGGCAGATATCTGGGAAAGAATTCTCTGTAGTAACTCAGAGCCCTCCCCATCTAGTCTCCAGCAGTTGGGGATTTTTGCTATTTTTGCCATAGCTGGTGGGCCACATGAAACCTTCAGATCAGTGTCAGTTAATGAGAATTTTAGATAGCCTAGCCTTGAACATGATGAGGCTTTAGAGTGGTTGATAACTGCCTTCTTGCTGTTGTTTTGGTGTTTGTTGCCTTTGCCGCTGTTATAATAGAATCCAACTGGCTCTAAAAAAATAAATTCTGTTCTCAGATTCAAATGAAGCCTTGCCAGCTCTTTACAAGTCTCTCAGGGATTTTATGGCTTTACATAGGACCCTTAAACTGTGTCTTTTAGAGGCAGCTGCATTTGCCATAGTTAGCAACCATTCCTATAATTTCACTACTCGTGCCAAACTAAACTCAAACACCTCTGACGCTTTTTCTGATTTTTCTTTCCACTCCAGATAAGGCCAATATGCCCAGTATTTTTGGAAAAAAAATTTAGAGCAGTTGGTATAATTAGGCTGTCTTCCTTTTATTTATTTGTTTGGCAAAAGACCATTTTCCACATTGATCTGAGTTCTGAGAAAACAATATTCCATCTGGCCTTGGGCTCAGCATTCATCCCTTTCATCAGTCAAACCTTGGGAATCTTTCACCGAATGTAAAAACTGAGCCCAGTTTTCCTCTTTCTTTATAAATAGCTGCTTTCCAGACAGCGAGTAGCAGAAGAATATTTCTGGACACTTCACATACATGTACAAAAGATGACTCTATTGAGAAGCAGTTTTATTATCAGCTCTTCTCCTACAAACCTGGTTATCCCTATTATTTGCCCATTGGTGGCAAGGCATTAGAGCAGGGTGAACTGATTAGTTGAGGTTTCCATCTGGTGGTTGGACTCTGTGTGTGTGTGTGTGTGTGTGTGTGTGTGTCCTCAACAGTGCCTCAGCTAAGGCTCAAACCACAATCCCTCTAATCCAAAGGCTGTTCTGGGTGAGATAAAAAGGGGATTCCCAACAGCTAAAAAGGTAGGCAACAGCAAAGGCCACTACTAATGGCTTTATAAAAACTCAGGATTCAGTCCATGAGCCTTGTATAAGGGGCAATACATTCTTTCGCTGCCCAGGAGCAGCCAAGAAAACTGATGGTGACTTTCTGACACACAAACTGCCTACCAGTTTTCCTCTGTTCTGAGAATCCTTACACTCAGCCCAATTCCCTGGTGCACCCATCACCCACACTCTGCCCTAGAGAGGAGTATGCCCTCTTACTCCTCTGCATAGGCACACAAGATGGGCCACCATCTAGCCCTAATTTGGGTTTCCCCACTCTGGGGAGCAAATATAGTACAATACTGAATATACTGGCCACAGAAAAGCTTACTTGAATCAAATGTGGTAAAGCCAGACAAAATTTGGCAACCAGGCCATCTTTTCTCAACTATGCTGACTGAAATAACTCATTGGTCCCACTGTATGCTAATGAAATTTATTCTTTTTTCCCTGATTGTGCCACTCCATCTTTCCATAGTTCTGTGATTGTAATACCTTGCTATGTTCAATGACTACAGCCTGTTCCATTTTCTTCAGTGACTTTCTTTAAAAGCAGGCAAGTCAACTGGGAATACTGAAGAGGATGGAGTGCCCAAACTGCTGCTGAACTGGCAGATTGACACTTTGCAGGAGAGGGGAACTTTCCGCTTTTTTGCTCCTCCTCTATTTTTTTCCACTCCAAAGCTGCTTCTGTTTTTGCTAGGTCAGGCATTCAGATCCTGCACAAGATTTAAACAACAGTTAAACCACAGCCAGACTTAATTCCCAGAAGAATCAGCTACTCTTGAAACAAAAAGGGACAAAAGAAAGTAACCTATAAAAGGAAAAGGTGGTGAGAAAAGGGAAGCCAAAATGGTCAGGGACGTACTGACCCAAATAGTATAAGGCTTTGCTGACATACACAGGGTTCCAGAACTGAACTATCCCAGACTCTATTTTAAATGAAACCTTGGCCAGAGAGTAAGAATAAGTCAGTTTATTTCCTTTACTTTGGAAGAACACTACGGGAGAGGAGGTCACTCATATTTTGGTTCTAAATTACTAAGACTAACATTTTCAGACATGCTTAAAATTACAGACCTAAATAAATGGCCTTATAGGGAGCTTCAAGTACTCAACACCTTTGGAAGTCCGACCATTAATTAGGTGGCTAGTTGTGGATTTGGGTGCCTAACTTAGGCACATAGGTGTGAACATTTTTGAGGATAAAACCCTTGGGCCAAACTTTAATTGAGTTCAGCTCACTGAAAACCAGCACAAAATGCCAAGGGAAGGTGTTATTAATTGCCAATAAGCAAATAGTAGCTTCATTTTTCAATTTCTGCAGCCTCTGGTCAATTTAAAGTGAAACCCAATTATAAATTAATTATAATAATCTAGCCTGGAGCTGACATAAATGACCATTGCAAAGTCTGTATTATATGGGAAAGGGCAGGCTTTCCAGAGAGCTTGGGAAGAGCCATTCAAGAGTACTGTTGCTAAAAGGACTTCAAAAGGAAAACTTTCTATATGCATGGATAAAAAAAGTGCACTTCAGATATTGTGTATATAAATCTAAAATACAGAAGGTTTTGTTAATGTGGTATTAAGGGCATGGAAAATAGAAAAGGTTCAGATAGGAATATTAGCCTGACCATGTTATTTATGTATCCATTGCCAAAGGTGTCAGGTCAAAACTAGAATCATCTGGCCAAGTGGCTGCAATTTCATTAAATCTTAAATTTCAGTTTCAAACAAAATAACTCCTAAAGATCTACAGTGTTGACTCTACCCCTTCTCCGCCACTGTGGCCCAATAGATGCCCTGCACTGTAACCAGCCATCCTTCCAAACTACTGCATAGGGCAGTTATTGCGTCTTCCTCAGGACTTTAGGCCTCTCTGTATACCCTACCACCTTCTATGGGAGCGCAAAGCAGGAAGAGGCCTGCTTCTACCCAGTGGTCCCTTATATGGGCAGTTTCCCATCACCAGATGGCCAATCCCAGTATTTGTCAATCTCAGGGCTTCTAGCCAACAGCAGCTCTCTTAGCTAGAGAAGGTGACCTTTGGGTGGTATTCACTATAATGCCACCTAAGGGTGTAACCCACTCCTTGTACCTGCCCTGCAACCTGGGGCCCCTTTGCCTTGATTTATTCATTTCCATTTTTAAAAATGTGCTGCTCCTCCCTCTAGGTACTTGTTATATGGCCTTTAAAATGTTGTTTAAAAGTGTCAGGAACATTCATGGTGCTATATAACTCATAACAAAGTCTCAGAATAAGCTAATATCTCTTACGAAAGTGCTGTAACATGAGGCAGGGACTATCATCCCCACAAGGATGCAGGGCTCTCTTGTTGACCCCTCTTATTAGCAGGAGTTAGAACACTGCATAAGGCTTATCTGCTTCTCCCCTGCCCCACTCTCCTCCCCCCACACCACACTGTCTATTTTCTACTCATACCCCACCCTCCTGCCCTGCACACCTTCCAACCATAATTCCTCACTGCTCAGCCTAGCTATTTCCCCTGTCCTCTCTATATGGTTCCTCTTCTTCCCCTATCTTCCTTCCTACATTCTTGTTTCCCTCTTTAATGCCTAATTCCACATGCTTCCTAATATCCACCTGCCCTGGCCTTCTCCTGCCTGCCTGCTTTCCTCATCCTCCAGCATTGTGGTGGTAGGAGTGTATGCATAGTTGGGGAATTGGAGACCCAGGCTGGGTAGCTCTGGGAATGGAAGCAGCTAGCAGAACTTGACAGTTTGGTCTGCATGTCTTTGCAGAACTCAGTTAGGTTATGATGAATAAGGAGAATAAATCATTACAGATCAGATGGGACTTAGACTAAAACCAATCATGGTTTGGTTTTCCAAAATCACAACACCATTAGGTTTTCCAAAATCACAACACCATTATGATGCCCTGGAACTGCAGGGATTAACTCCTCATTGTGGGTTGAGGAAACCATGCCCACACATCCCTACTGGGCATGTTTGAAGTGTAGTACCAGTATAAGAGGGAGCAGCCCAGCTCAGTCTGGGCTGACTGCTGCGGAGGAAGGAGATGTGTTATAGGCTCCTGTTGAAGGATTGCTAGCACTTCATGATGTGGAGGCCAGCCAGATGTCAGCAACCCACGGCTCTGGATACCACAGAGTGAGAAGGGACTGGGGGAACTATGAGACCACAAGCCCCAGAGAAGTGGGTAGGAAGTAACCCAGAGAGTCTTTGCAGGGAGTTGGTTGGAGAACTGGAAACTAGCTTAGTGTGTTTTGGCTGGATCCCTGCCATGCTGATGGCGGGCAACCCTACCACCAACAGGGCTCTGGGTTGGGACCTAGTGGAGAGGGAGGGCCCAGGTCCCCCTATGCTGGCTGCCGCCGGCCCTGGGGCAGCAGCCTGCCTCACCAGCTCTGCTGATTGGCCCCTTGGCCACACAGCCCTGATTGCGAGGGTGGCCCTATTGGCTCCAGCTGCTAGGCAGCACAGCCCTGATAGAGAGGGTGATGATAGGGACTCTGACTGTTGGATCACTCTGCCCTAACAGAGAGGGCAAGTAGATTGACTTTGGCTGTTAGGCCACATCACTCCAAGACCGAAAGGGGTCATGCAGACTTGACTCATGGCCCACCCCAAAAAGGGATGGGGCATGCATGACCTGTGACAACCACCGGCAATATTTAAAAAAACCAAAATCAACCTGTTTTGTCCAGTTCTAATTCTTTCTTCATTTTCCTCTATAACACATTCCTTTAACCACACCCCTTCATTGTCTAATTTATATTGCGACACAATAAAATAACACTGTGTACATCACTTCTATTAAGTGGTGTGGCTCTGATTTTTTTTTTAATGTTGGACAGTTGTTGGAGTCATGCTCAGTGTTTGATTATTTATTTTTGTACTTATGGCTTTGTTCTTTTCTTTGGTTAACTGTTCTCTACATCACCCATTTACCAGTGTTTGCAGATTAATCCATTCCAAGAAGATACTTGTATTGTTATAGCAGCTGCTCTGCAGATATATATTTGTCCTAGTCAGAATGAAAACTCCAGTAATGAACAAATAACATGTAGCCAGATTATTTTACAGGCAACGTGCATCTCTTTCATATTCAGTGGTCATACAAATGATTGATAGACCTCATTATCCTGAAATACTGTTGTACAGTTATGTTACCAGATGGTATCCAATGAAGTGTCATGGTGTTACTATGGGGAAGTATTCAGAAAATATCCTATGTCACTTGTTAATGTACTGTGCAATCAATGTTCTGATCTTGTGGTTTGGCTTTATTTAGAAAAGAAATCTATCCATTCAAATAGATCTTTACTCTGCATGTTATATTACAGGCCTGCAGGCACCCCACTTCATTGTATTATCCCATCACATCTTGTTAGCTAAACAACATCAAACATGGTCAATACTCAGAGGGAAGAACATCAAGGAAAACACAGGTACTGCAGAAAATGTTCTTGGTGAATCAGTAGGTGGCACTCTTCCCTTTATTAGTGCTCAACCTGTGCTCCAGCATGGTGCTAAACTATATCCCGCTGTCAGAGGTGCTTCCTTTTTTATGAAAAACAGCCATTGCCCTAACTTGTGGTTGTTAAGGATATCAACAACTTGGTGTTTGTTTGTTTTTAAGCCCTAGATACCATGGTAGTAATTGGCATATTGTACACAGACAACTGTGTCCCCAGACAAATTCTACTATGAGTCCAAGCAGACAGACAGATGTTAACTAAAGTTATGTGAAAAATAGTGGTTTAGATCTGGAATGTGTGTGATCTTTGTTTGTTTGCCCCCTTAGTTTTTGCTTTGAGTTTTGGTTTCCAATTAATTTAAATTATACTCAGCAGAAATTTATACTCCGCTTGCTTTGGTTTGGGACCATGCGGAAGCTCTGGATCCCAATGCAAAATCCCAAATCCCAAATTCCCTTAAAAAGCAGTGTTTTGCCAATTCTTGTGATTTTAACACAAGTCTGGTCATATTTTGTGTGGGGGGAAGGGGAGGGGAGGTTTTTTTTTTTAAGCTTCAACTCCTGGACTTCCCTTCCTCCCAAAAGGGGTTTCTAGTTCCTATTTAGAGAAAGAAGTATCAATCTTTGGTTGTGGCAAAAATTGAAAACATGACCTGTGTACCTTACACAGTCAAACCAGAAGACAAAGAAAAATAACCCAAAATGTATTTTGTAAATCTCTTTGAACATTTTGTAAATCTGGTGATAATTTTAGACAATCTCATAATCATGGGGGCTTGACTCATGATTTTCAAATACTTGGGTTGTCTACACTGAAAACAAGACCAGGAAATGTCTAAAATTCAATCTAGGTTTGTAGAGCTCTTGGTGACCCTGGCTTGAGGTTTGTAATAATCCTATGTTCTGAGTTTCTGTGCTGTACATTAAAATACACAATAACATGTTCCAGTAACTGTCATTCTGTGCCATCCATACTGAAATGCCATTGTTCAGAACTGAAAGTAGATTAGTATGTTTCTTATAAGGATGCTTTATCATCTTCATTTACCACTTGGCTTGCATCTGCCTGAGATTCACTGCTTTAGACTTTGGCATCTCTGGATAGGGCACCACTAAACAAAGGCATCCATTCATTTAACAACTGGACACATGACAGAAAGTTATTAACACTACAAGTTTGATCGGATACTCTAATGGATTGGCGTAGACTTGCCATCACCTTTGGATTAGCCCTGAATGGTTTTATGATGGTGCTGTTTTACCACAAAATTATAGTTACTAGAGATGACATCCTGACTCAATTGGGAGTTTTGCCATAGATTTCAAGGGGGCTGTGATTTCATCCCGAGTTGAATAACACGAGGACTATTGAAGCCCAAAGGCCCAAAATTACAGTTTGTAATTTTTCTACTACTGTGGAGGGTTTGTAATTCAAGGAATCTACAAGTAGTAGTTCATAATTATGATTAGTGTGAATTTTTTCATCAATTTGTTTTGTGTCACAATTTCTTATTTAGGCTACAGTGTCGACTGTAACAACTTGTGCCTCACAAGGTCTAAGAAATGTTTGGCTTGTGTATGTTTCTTGGGATTACTAGTATAATTTAACTTTCTATCACAAAAAGTTCCATCGAACTATAAACATTCTTCTTTCACTTGTTGGTCAGTACCATTATGAAATAATTTATTTGCAGCTTTCCATGCCATTGTAAAATTAATTAATTAATTACAGCACATTTCAGCTGTAGTCTGTCTTCTCTTATATTATCAACTCAATTTATCTACTTTTTTTGGGGGGGGGGAATTGCTGCAAGTGTTACTCTAGGTAGTTTTTGTCTGAACTGAGGGTTATAGTACTATTGAAATGAAAGTGTAGTAGAGAAAATATTTGTGAACTGGTGTGGCTGAGAGTAGTGATGATAATGGGGGAATGCTTGGAAATGCATATCGTTTACTTTTGTTTAGTTTGTGCAGTTGTGAGAAAATATACCCGAGAAAGCCTTAATTCTAAATTAAGAGGGGTTTTTTGCGAGGTAATACAATTGAGATTAGAATAATGTGACTCAGATCACAAGTGAAATGTCTTAGGTGATCTTACCTAGAAGATGCATGTATGCATCAAACAAAACCCTGCAACATCTGGAAAACTTGTTTTGCTGGAAGTGGATAACTTTAAGATAATGGAAACTGATTACACAAGCTGAACTCAATAAATAGGATTTTAATTTATAATATTTCAATATTTGTTTTTTGAATATACTTCTGTGGGCACAAACTACTTCAAATTCCACATAAATTTTCTGCTTCATGAGACATTTCCCGTTTCTTATTTCCTTAGAAGTTTCTTAAATTCAGAATTGCCTTTCCTCCTAACCAGTTGGGGATAAATTCTGATCTTATTTACACTGTTGTAATAAGATTGAATTGGCCTTGTTTTCTAATATTATTTTGAACTTAACTGGTACATTACATGTGTAACACAAAATGAATTTTGTGTGGTATTTCAGCATTTCCAGTATGGCTGAGATAACAAATAATAATAATTTTAAAAAACAACAGTTATTCAAACACTTCAGAATCTCAGAAAAGTTTCAGCTCAAGATCAGTTCTAAAAATGAGGGAGAACTTGTGTGGGGTTCTTATTTTATCCGAACTAGTTCACCTCTCACAAATGGATTGTTTTCTCCTGGACTGAGCCTTTAATAGCTTAAGAAGGCTGCTGCTGGGTTGGTTGAATTCCCTCTGACATGGTCTTTACCTTTTCTGTTGCTGTTAGTATCCTCTTTGGTTCTACCACTGGTTTCTGTGTTTGCAGTAGTACTGTAATATTTGTACTTTGGCAAAGGCAATATCTTTTCTTCCAGGCATACTGATCTCTCTGATTCCCTCTGAAGCTAGTATGATCAAGTCTGGGAGCTGCATTGCAGCTGTTGCTCTTTAAGAAGTACTGAATATAAAGAATATGAGATAAAGAAATATGATCAGATACATTCTGGGTGGTGGCGGTGGTTTGTGATATACAGGACGTCAGACTGGATGATTTAGTGGTCCCTTCAGGCCTTAACCTCTGACTCTTACAGGTACAGAGTTCAAGAAATTAGATATAAAAAATAGTAAGATGTTTAACAAAAAAGACTACGTGTAATAAACTAGAACTTCAGGAAGAATACACTCTCCTTTCTCTTGGCCACTGACTATTTACAATTTATCATTTCACTGAGAGAAATAAATACAACAGTATCAATGGAATTTATAGAATCAGTGTAAATAGAGATCAGAATCAGGCACAAAGTTATTGTGATACATATTTTCCAGAGAAGAGAGGCAAATAAATGTGAAAATACATTTTAAAAGACTGATGTTATTTGCCAGTTAAGGGCATTTAATTTCCATGAAATGTAAGATTAGTTTATCCAGAATCATCTGTGTGTGGAAATATTTCCCCTTATTTTAAATTTCTTTTTAAGATCAGCAGAAATAATTGTTTGTTTCTAAATTCAACCATCCTTATCTCACATTTCTATTATTTGCCTGGGCTATGTTCTGTAGATGATCTTTTGTAATATTTTCCAAAAGAACAAAGGGGATGACCTTTCCTAACATTGGGAGATACTCTTATTCAGGGATTAAAGAATACATATTCTGGGTGAAATCCTCTCCATCTGCAAAACGCCTGAGTAATCAGGGTCTATGCAGGTGAAATGCAGAGGAGTAATGGGGATGCTGTGGGCTAGAATAGCAGCTGAAGATCATCTGGGCCTGTTGTTGAGTCCCAAACATGTAAAAATGTGGATCCTGTGGCCCTTCTGCTGGCCCACCCCCAGCTCACCCCATCAAGACTTTCTCCAATTGCTAATGTAGAGACTCTTTCTGCAGCACATAGTGGGAATTCAGGTGCCTCTAATAGACTTTAAGACTATTAAGAAAGAACCATTGTGATGATTTAGTCTGAACCCCTGCACATTGCAGGCCACAGAACCTCACCCACCCACTCCCAGACCCATATCCTCATGCTGAGCTACTGAAGTCCTCAAATCTTTAAATAAAGACTTCACGTTACAAAGAATCCACCATTTACACTAGTTCAAACCAGCAAGTGACCCATGCCCCATGCTGCAGAGGAAGGCAACCCCTTCCTCCCCACTCCCTATGTCTCTGCCAATCTGACTGTGGGGAAAATTCCTTCTCAACCCCAAATATGACAGTTAGACCCCAAACATGTAGATGAGACCCAGCAGTCAGATACCTAGGGAAGACTTCTCTGTAGTAACTCAGAGCCCTACCCCTCTAATATCTCATCTCCGGCAGTTGGAGATATTTGCTAGGAACAGTTGTGGAGAGTCCATATGCCATTGTAGGTAACCTCATCATACCTTCCCCTCCATAAACTTATCTAGCTCAGTCCTAAAACAAACTAGGATTTTTGCCCCCATCATTCCCCTTGGAAGTCAGTTCCAGAACTTCACTCCTCTGATGGTTAGAAACCTTTATCTAATTTCAAGCCTAAACTTATTGATGACCAGTTTACATCATGTGTCCTTGTACCAACATTGGCATTTAACTTAAATAACTCTTCTCCCTCCCTAGTGTTTATCCCTCTGATGTATTTATAGGTAAGAGTGATATCTCCCCTCATCCTTCATTTTGTTAGGCTTAGCCAAGCTCCTTAAGTCTCCTCTTGTAAGGTAGGTTCTCCAGTCCTCTGATCATCCTAGTTGATCTTCTCTGCACCTGTTCAAGTCTGAATTCATCTTTCTTAAACATGGAAGACCAGAATTGCACATAGTATTCCAGATCTCACCAGTGCCTTCTGTATATATGGTATAACTCTTCCATATCTCTACTGGAAATACCTTGCCTGATGCCTCCTATGATTGCACTGCCTTTTTCACAGCTACATCACATTGGCGGCTCATAGTCCTCCTGTGGTCAATCAATACACTCAGGTCTGTCTCCTCTTCTCTGGCGCTTCCAACTGATAAGTTCCCAGCTTATAGAAGAAATTCTTGTAGTCAGTTCCTAATTACATGACCTTGCACTTTGTGCTATTGCATTTCATCCCATTTCTATTACTCCAGTTTTCAAAGTCATCCAAATCTTGAATGGTATTCTGATCCTCCTCTGTACTGGCAATACCTCCCCACTTTGTGTCATCCACAGACTTTATCAGCACACTCCCACTTTTTGTGCCATTCGACTCTTGTCTTCTTCCACAATGTATTCTGGAGAGTTTGTTTTATTTTGGTGTCCTTCTTCTGAAACATCAGAGATGGCCACAACTGGAAATGGGACATAGGACATGGAGGCCTATGCCTGTGAGATGGCACTAAGCATTTGCTCTCAAAGTGCTTGGCTGGCTGATTCTTGCTCATGCACTCAAGATCTAATTGATAGCCAAAAGTGGGGTCGGGAAAGACTGTTTCCTTAGGTCAGATTGGCAGTGACCTTAGGAAGTTTTTGCCTTCCTCTTCAGCTTGGGGTCCAGGTTGCTTGCCAGGTTGATCTGGGTATATTCACAAAATCAATTTCCTGACATTGGAGGGGTGTTGAGCATCGGTGCACCTCAGTCTCTCCTATTCTCTGCCTGTGGCACATAAATAGTCTAGTCTTCTGTAGGCTGTAATAACTTTGGTCTAATTTTGGTAGTTGGGTTTAATGTGGGGGAGCTGGGTGGTGATTGTGGCCTGTGATATACAGGAGATCAGACTAGATGATTTGGTGGTCCCTTCTAGCCTTAAACTTTGACTCTATGATACAACCCCTATGTGGGCCATAAGTGGTTTGAAGCACCTCTGAACCACAGCTAATTTTTCAATTTATTTGGCTCTTATTTAGCAACGTACCATACTTTAAGCATGTGTGTAACTTTAAGCACATGAACAGTCCCACTGAAGTCAATAGGATCAACTCACGCAAGTATTTAAGTACTCAGCTGAACTGGAGCCTTTGAAAGAGTACCTTATTGATGCAACCTTTTAATTACAATGTAAAGCATGTTTGTAGGATTTACAGATATTTTTTCTTGCATGAGCAGAATTATCTGATTTCTAGACACTTCCCTGAAGAATTATAATTGCATGTATCTTGTTTAAAATGTTTAAATAGAAAAACAAAAAAGCCCCCAAAACAATTCAGTAAAAGCCATTTAATTCCTATACAATAAAAATATTTTGTGAAACAAATAATTGAGACCATTTTAGAATTGCTTGTGTAGCCCCTCCCCAGAGGTGTGGTTCAAACGTCTTCCCTGGTTCTTGCTTTTGGGAGTGAGTTTCTCCCCTCTCCTCACATAGGTTGTGTCCTAGGTTTTTGCAGCACCTGATGCCTCCACCCAAAGTGACTACTCTCTCTGCCTGGGATACAAGGGATGCTGTCACTTGAGAAAATAACTAATACTACTGCTTTTAACAAGGAGTATGATCCAGTACACAAGAAATAAAATTATTATACTATGACTGTAACAAATTAAATGCCACACCTAAAATAACACTGTAACAAAGGGGGACTTTACTGGGGCAGAAAACAGAGGCTCTAGAGAAGGAAAAGGTTAAGGTCAGCTAATAAATATTATAACATTAATATCAACAAATTCCCCTCCTCCACTATTCATAATTGTACCATAACCCCCGGTTCCCTCCTTGGCACTTTTTCAGGCAGATAGAATGCTCTGATGAGTCTGGAGATGGGTGTGGCAGTTCTGCAATTATTGGCTGACTTCAGAAAAAAGAAAGGGTCTCCAGATGGGGCAGAATCCTCTCCTGACTCCTTGGTTATGAGTCCTGTGGAAGTCTTATCTGGCTCTTGGTAGCCAATGCCAGGTTGGATCTCTACCTCTCTGGCTGCTAGTCTCTGCAGTGCTGGAAGTGTCCAACCACATGCTAGATTCCACAGCAGTTCAAAGACCCTCTTTGTGGGGATTGGGAGTTAATCAGACTTCCTGAGCTGTTTTGCTTCAGGTTTTATTTTCCTAATCCCCTCTCATGTATTTTTGAGAACAATCACTGCTCGAGAGAACCCCAAAGATATAAACAAAGGGTGATATTTATGCTGTGAAGAGGGCTAGAATGAATCTATGCATCATTTCAACTTCACTTAAGCACTGTATTGGGGGATTAAGTGCTGCAATATGCGGCATGCCTTAGATTGATTCTCTGTCCTTAGATGAATTTCACCCAGACTGAACAGGAACCTAATGCATTTACACATAACTAGCATAAGCTAACAACATATCGTAGAGGTAGGGGAAGTAAGCAGAGGATATTCGACTTAGTAATATGTAAGTTCGCTTTATTACAAAGTGAATTTATCTTGTTTCTTTTGAGGAATTTAAGCAACTTCTCTTTTGTTTCTCATTTAGTTGCAAAGAATTTTAATTTCTTTCAATGTGCAATGGAAGAATGAAGACCCTAGACTTCAGATGTTGCCTTCTTTATTTCATTAATGTTAATACAGGAAGCCAAAAAAAGATCACACAAATACCCAGTCTCATTATCAGGATGTTCCTTTTGATCCTGAATATACCAGGAAAAGAATGCTTGATCCAGCAACATCAAAAGCAAAAGTCAGTTGGGCTTAGTTGGTTTGCCTTCCAATTTTTTTGTGCAAAACAGAAGGATTTAGCTATTTTTTTCCTGAGTTGTACAGTTGCAGTCTCATGCCTTATTGTATCTGCACTTTATGAAAAAATATTATTTGGTGTTCAGCAGATGGACTCATGTTCATTAAGACCGTGTGGACAACTTGTTTCTTAAATAGTGCTAGATTACACTACCTATACATTTATTAATTAGAGGCTCTTGATACTAATTTTCCTGTATAGAAAAAGATGGTTATCATCTGGGCTGGATTAATGCCTTCTCTGGATAAATGATTTTGCATTCAAATCGTTCTCAGAGCTCTTTTCCCCAAGCTGCTGCTGCTCTTCTTATTTTCAAACATTTTGAAAACTCCCCATTGACTTTAAAGGGAGCAGAGTTAGGCTGTGTGCTATTGATAAACTATGTCCAGGCTCTCTCAGAGATCCAGAGAGGCCCGGGCCACTTCCAGCTTTTGAGGCCCCTAGCCATAATAAATATTAAAAAATGACAACACATGAAAACAAAATAAGGCACCAAAAAAGTGATAATTTGAATATTTTTTATTTAACAAATGCTTTTCTAGCCTTTTTCTGTGCAAATACACTAATTATTGAGGAAAAATCTAGCTTTTGTGCAATGTCACAGTTGATATTAAGCATGGCGAGCCTATTCAAATGCTTTTGTCCCATAGTTGAATGGTGATAGTTCTTTACCTGCTTCAACATGTTGAAGGTGCGTTTACCTGTAGCCACTGATGCAGGCAAACTGACAAAAATACACAATGCAGTTGTGATATTAGGAAACGCCCCAGAGAGTCCAAGTTCAAGTATTTCTTGAAGCAATTTCTTTGGTTTGCAATCCAATTTAAAGTTTGAGGAATACATTCATTTGAGGAAGATGACCTCATCACTGAGATCTTTTGAGACGACTTTGTTGTACTGTTGCTGAAATTGTTTAGCTGCATGAAGTAGATCTTCATTACTCAGTCTTTTGAACTGCCAAAGAAACCCAAAAAGGGTACAAATTAGTTGCAGTGAGTCAAATCGATGTGTAAGGCCTCATTGAATAGAGTCAATGATGACAAGGAAGACATTGACTGTATAATGCGCTTGGCATCAGATTCAGTAGGTAAGTTGTGATTGGTGGAGAACTCAGATAAAATGCCAATATTCTGTGCTACTAATTTGGGCTCAGTCAGGATTGCATCCCATTGTTCACAAATCTGTTGAATGTCATTGATAAGACTTTCAATGTTATCCCTCTCAACATCAAGTGTAGCATTGCGTGCTTCAATTACCAGATTAGTTTGGTGGATCACTGTAAGTAGCTTCATCCACAAAGGTGACATCAGAATGCATTCAAATTTGGACATGTGCTTCTGAATAGACTGAAGTTCAGTTTGAGCCTGTGCAGTGAGATTGAGGGATTCAAGATCATTTAAAGCCTTTCTCACTGAATTCAAATGCTGTGCAACTGGTTGAACTCCATTAATCCGTGCAGACCATCTAGTTTTGGATATCCCATGCAGTGAAACAGGAAGATATTGCTTCAGAATTTCCCACCTTTGTGGACTGCTACTGAAGAGATTGTATAATTGCTGAACACTTCCAAAGTAATTGCCTCCTTGCATGATTCAGCACAGTCAACACCTACAAGGTTTAATGTGTGGTTTTTACAGCTGGAGAAAATACAGTTTGAATTATGCTCAATCAAAGCTGCTTGTATGCCGTTGTACTTCCCAGCCATATTAGATCCATTGTCATAGGCTTGACCAATGCAGACTTGAAAATTTAACTTAATATCTTCTAGAATGCTAGTACTCAAGCAGCAATTTCTTTTTCAGTTTTTCTTGTGAAATTATCAAACAAAATAAACCTTTCTTCAATTGAAAATTTTGAGCTGTCTACAGTCTTAACATATCGAATAACCATAGTAGTCTGTTCCTTGTGAGAATAAACTGGAGTGGCATCAACAATAATTGAAAAATACTTGGCATTTTGAATCTCGTCAAAAATTGTTGTTTGTACAAATGACGCACATAGCCCAAACTCGTTTTATGCTTGTATGCATTTGGAGAGATAGTGGACTTGCATGTGCTTTTGACTCTCTCGCGATTCTGGAACACGTTTAACATGCTCTGATAAAAGTGGGTCACATTTGCTGAGGAGCTTAACTGTGCCTAGAAAGTTTCCATTTGCATGATCACCAATACATTGACTGGAACCAAGGAAAGCCAATCCCTGCTCAGAAAGAAAAAGGATGACATCCAGGATGCGTTCAAGTTTTTTTCCAGTTATGAGTTTCTGTTGAGGGGTCATTCAAGAGTAAATTCTCAATTGAACTTTCAGCTGATGCTGCCCTATTAGCTGATTTCCATGCAACATAGTTTTCTTTGTGTGACACTGAACTTTCATGTGATGGTATTCGGTCTTTCAACTTCCTCCAACCTCTGATGCTCCATCTTGATTGATCGGAGAGAACTGATGCATTTGCAGCACTTTTGTTCAAAATGAAGCAGGGTGCACAGTACAGAGATTATTTTTCCGTACTCCAGCATAACCAGTCTCTTGTGCAGGTCTCACCATTTGGAAGAGTTTTTTGTCAGCAGACGAGTAGAGAAAGAATGATTATCAGCATCTTGTTGAATGTTACTTGGAATTTCAAAACAACTAATTTGAAGAAAAGATTGCATTTGGGCAGCATTGCTCTTGTCAATAATTCCAATGTCAGTCACAGTCAAACCTTTAATACTCATGAATTGCTCTTGCAGTGTAAGATCTACATCTTCCTGTTGCTGTTGAGTTTCTTGATCGTACACAAGATCTTCTGCTGCATCTGTTACTGTTGACACATCTCCTTCTTGACTACTGTCCTCATGTTCAGGTATTGGCATTGAAATATCACCTGTTGCAGTTGTGGAGTTTTCATTATCTGTAGCATTGTTTGTTAGGTGCTTTCCAGTGGTTTGAGAAATGACGTTATTGGCTTTGAGTTCTTAGCTACTGCTTCACCCAGTTGTTTTCGCAGTCTCTTGCTTGCACCACTTTCACATCTCCTCTTCATAGTGATCTATCATGCTTGAAATATTCTGCTGTAAATAAGTAGCTTATCTACACATGAAATCTTTTACTGTAAACATGTACACAAATGCTGAATGGTACACAAATGCTGAAAAGACTTAAAATGAAGGAATACTAATTATGAATGCAAAATGAAACAATCAGACAGGTTATTATCTTGATCACTGAATCAAAACTCAAGCACGCAATGTATAATAAAACAGGCTGAGCTGAAGACAAAGGGATGACATATATATATATATATATATATATATATAGTAAACATGGATACAGACCAAGGGATAATATCCAAAATTTTCAAACGTGTGTCCTCATGAAACTCTCTGTACAAGATGGTCCTTACAAATTTTCACCTTGAATCTGGGCTTTAGGCTACGAAAGCCTATGATGATGGCAAAACTACCAAGCTAGAGTTCAACCAACCAATCAGTCACCTCTTTTAGCTACCATATGAAGATGATGATGAGGAATTCTCACACATAAAAGGTTTCAGAGTAGCAGCCGTGTTAGTCTGTAGTTGCAAAAAAAAAAAGGAGTACTTGTGGCACCTTAGAGACTAACAAATTTATTTGAGCATAAGCTTTTGTGAGCTACAGCTTACTTCATCGGATGCATTCCGATGAAGTGAGCTGTAGCTCATGAAAGCTTATGCTCAAATAAATTTGTTAGTCTCTAAGGTGCCACAAGTACTCCTTTTCTTTTTTTCACACATAAAAAATTCCTTAGTCAACTAGACGTAAAACTATAAAGACACTAAAATGTAACAATTCTCTACCTTTTAATATGCACTTGATCCAGTACCAGCCACTAGTAGTGGTTTGTTTTCTTTATATAATCAGCTGATCTGAAAGGACACGTTCATCACAGTCTAATCTTGTGCCATCAGAACTGATATATTTTTATTAATATTTATGAACATTTTCAACTCTTTAATATGACAAAATCTATCTCAGTTAACAAAAAAATTATGTCTTTTTTACCAAATCACATCTCTTATTTGCTTCAATTTGTAGCTCTAAACTGAGAGAGTGTGTCATATTTTGGTCCGATAGGGATGCACATAAAAACAAGTTGCGAAATATATCAAATGCCAAAAAATTAACAAGTGTCTAAATTTGAGGCCCCCTTTGAGCTTGAGGCCCAGGCCAAATAGCCTTTCTGCCCCCCTACCCCACACCCCCTGCACGTGCAACTGGCCCTGGCTATGCCTGAAGGCTTTTAATATACTGCATCCTTTGATTAGAAAATTAAGACATATAAGGACTGAGGAATCACATATTTTTCTTCATTTTTCTCTTTTGACAACAATAATAACTATATTAGGCATAGATGCTGAATCCACTATGGGATTGAGTGGGGCCGAGGGGTGGTTATAGCTACTGTATTTCAAAGTTTGTCCAGTTGACCTTACTTACAAAATTTGTTTCAGTGATTCTAGTAGCTCAGTAGCTGTCAAATGCCATATCAGGTTTCTGCCAATCCATGCTCATTTTATTAAAACACAGAAGAAAGTACTCAAACTAGCACACTTAAATATAAATTTCAGCAAAACCTGTGATGTACTTTAAAGCGGAAGCCAATGGTGGTGTTTCAATTTTCAGTCACACAGCAATATTGGTATTACTGTAGCTGAAATATATTAGGCTTTTGCATACAAGGCATAAAATGTTTGAGATTCCAGTGTACAGATCTGATTGACAGTTTGCAACAAGTTCATATCTTAGAAATGGGCTGATGCAGTTCAATAGCTCTACTACCTGGCAACTGTCCACTCTAATGTGACTTATAAGATTTACTGTGGGCTAGGTATAAGACTCTATTGGCTGCATATATTTCCTTCTACTAAAACATATTTTTATCACACTGTAAAGATATCAAAATTGTTTGGACTTTTTCATTTGTGGTGATTTTGACCCTGAATAAAGCTTTACATTCGTTTGACAGGATTACTGCAGCTAACGCTAAATCAGTGACCGGTGGCAGTGAAATGGAATTGAGAGACACCTGAGATCAAGTTAAGCGTGATGAAGTGTTTTGTATATTTTACCACTTTGAAAGTTTATATTTTACCTCATACAATTTTTTCCATAATATTCAATATTTCATGACAAATCCAAGGTGACAGTTGGAAGGCACCCTCTGTTGTTGCATGCTTTTCAATAGGGTAAGAATGGATTAAACTTGTAATGAGTTCCAGAAAACCAAAGAGAATTTTCATTGTGCACAGTATCAAAAGATCAGGCTCAACAAGAAATACAAAAATAATATAGCCTGTGGGATTGGATAGCACAGGGGATTCATAATAGGATATAGAGCGTATAGTTCACCTTTTAAAATCTAGTCCAGGTGAGTAGTAACCAAAAGTTGACTGTTTAAATGCTATTGGGTGGCTTATATGAAAAGAAATTAATCTCAGTCCTGTTTCCAGTGAACGAAAGTCCACATTAGAAAAAACACTAATTGAAACCAATTCTTTGAAGTTGGGAGTTGATGAATCGGGCTCTTTGATTGCAATCTCAGCAAGAAGCTAAGGATTAAATCAGTCTACATACAAAACTATCTTGTGTCTCCAAGAGTTAGTCTCTTCAGTTCAAGGTATGTAGGAGGGGCATGTACTGTACTGAACTTCTTTGGATAAAGATGTGGCTGCTCTGAAATCATTGTTTAAACCATCCATTGTTCATGGGCATATTCATTATGTTCCTATCAGCTAGGTGTTTGAAGTATATCATTATGTTTTATCATGTGTACTTTCAGTTTTGAAGGTCTCTTAAATCCTGGACTGAAGCCCATGGGAATCAGTGGCAGTCATGCCATTATTTGTTTGACATACACATTTATTTTGATCTACCAGAACAGTGGTGAACCTAACAAAATTTAAGTGGGAGTATCTTGGTGTTTTTTGAGAAGTACAGTATCCCTAAACATCTTACCATACTTGATATCTTTTAAGATATCTGCCCTCCTCAGGGAGATTTTCCTGACATTGGCTGATCACTTATTTTATATCTGAATAAAAAAATTGCTTGAAAATATAAGGATATTTTAGCAACTGCTCTTCTGGGGTATGAAATTGTTGTTCCTTTTTCAGGGAATTGCTTTCAAAGAAGCACATAGGAGAGATAGTAAGTGCCCTACTATAGCCTTACATGGACTCAATTGTTTACATCTACTAATTTAGGTGCCTTGGTTTTTGGGTGCACAATTTGAGATCTATAGGTGTGTACCCAAAATTAATAGAATACTTTTGAAAATTTAAGCCATAATTTTTAAAAAGCAATGCACCTTCTGTCTGTTTTCTTGGATATTTTGAGGATATCACCTGAAGTACTTTACTTATGGGATATGTCTTTTTAAGCACAAGTTCATTGTAGCTAAAGAACTGACAAAGGAGCTAGTTTAAATAACAATATACCAAAATGCGGTGGGGGAAGGGGGGAAGGATAGAATTACTTCTTCTATGTAAGTTTAGTTACAAGAGTTGAATGAATTATTCATAATGAAGTCTGAAACCAGGCTAGAGTCACCGTGAATTTGTTTTTAATTACAAACTCAAACCTTAAACTAACTTTCTTAAAGTTCACTAAAGTTCCTGGGCAAACTTTATGGTTTTACATAAAATCAGGCTAAATACTTTCCTGTGGTTGTGGCATCAGACCAAGTGAAATTCAGTATTTTGGATTAGTCAGAATTAAATACATAAGTGAAGCATTTATCCCTATAGAGTCAGAACTAAAGAAAAACTAGGTTTGCCTGAACCCTTGTGATGAGTTTTGCACAGTTCTGTTTGCTACAAAAAGGATGGGTGGCTTCGTTAGCCATAACTATTACAAATACAAATAGACTGCGTATATTTCTCAGTATATTTCTGTGAATATATTCAATCAGAAACAGTAAATATAAGTTAGGGTTACAAACATCTCACCGTCCTATGATGGCTTTCCACGTAAAAGCAAATTTTAAAGAACTTCAGTGTGACAGGCTATCTTTTTTCCCCCCTCCCAGTACAAATCTTTATGCCAACTTATCTTGTACCCCTCTGTTCCCTGGGGAACTTGGGTTCACTTAAATATTGCTGGACAAGAGATAAAAAGGATCTGTTGAACACGTGTAGAGCAGATGCTTAGGGAGAAAAACAATCTTCTTGTTCAATGGCTGTATTACTCATTTCCGCTGTCTCACTGTCCATGCAAGCACTATGCAAGCACTATGACCTATATGGAGCTAGTCTTTGGGATTTTCCCATGTCAGCAGCAAAAAGCCCACCCAGGAGATCATTGTTGTAAACATTCATGTATCAAAGAAGTTGACACCTGCTTCCATATAGAAAGAGGGCTATGCAGAGAAACAAAATGTGAATAGAATCAAACAGTGAAAGGGGTCAATCCTGCAGAGTAGGGCGTGCAGCAGCACAGTTGCTCAGCACCAACATTGGCTCAGAAGGGCACTCAGTGTGGTATGCGTCTAGGTGCACCATGCTGAGCAAGACTTGCTGTTGCTTACTACTACACATGAGAGTACAGGGTTGCTCAACAGCCAAAGTGGACATTCCAGTGGGTGGAGTTGGGAAAGGGTTAGGAGTCACTTATGTGATTATCTTAGGCATGTATGTAAGGTGCTTAGCATTGGCCTAAAAATAACTTATTTTTTCAATGCACAGTGACTTCTTAGGCAACTGTTCTCAGCTACAGGACTTAGTGATTCTGAAAAGCACAGGCAATACTTCCTCACAGAAAAAAGTAATTAAGATGTGAAATACCTGAAAGTTAGTGAGGGATTGTCAAGTGGGTGGGGGTCTTCTTGCTTGGTATTATGAGGGAGGAAGTATACTGCTAGATACAGTTTTTGTAGTTTGCCTCAAGGTCCTTATTTGAGAGGACAACTACAACATCAGTGGCTCTTTAATAGCTATCTCAGTAGGGCTTAGATGGTGGAACAAAACTGCCATGCATTGGTATATGGAAACATGGATTACAATTGGTTATGAGGACTGCGATCTCTGGGGTAATAAAGATGAGGCGAGAAGGCAGGAAGAAATTTTCTGAGGCATAAGTGAAGACTGAGATGTTGCATTTTGATTACATTGGTTTTATCTGTACACTCCTGCAATAATGACTGAAAAGCAGAGTTTGGCCAATTTCTGCTGCTAATTAACATATAGAAAACAATATTTAATTTCTTTTGCCACCTCAGCCAAAGCAGCAAATACTCTCTCCACTGCAAAGCACTATAGGATCAAAAACTAAATCCAAATGAAAACACAACCCACTGTTACATATCATTGGTTCCTAGGCTCAACTCACACATCTAATCAGTGGAGCAAATAGTCAAACTAAAAAGATGGCGAAGAAGCCGAACCACTACCTAAAATAGCAATATATGAATCACTTGGAAGAACTAATCAAAAACATCAACGAGTGGACTGCTATAGATCCCACTGCAAAACTATCGTATTAGCAGACTACTGACCAGAGTGGAATATGCAAAACTAAGGTTCTAACCAAATACAGAACCTGGGAGGCACAAAGCAAAGACTAAATCCAGGAAAAGTAACTATCTACTCAATGAGACAAAGGAGACTATACAAATGAGGTCTCAAAGTTTCAAGTATGAAGTCACCTGATTTCTCTCAGGAGGGTGAGATGTTAGTGGACAAGATATCTGGTCTTTGGTCCATGTTGGTAAATGTAAGGTCACTAGTTAATTTTATTTAACCATGATTTTATTTAAAGGCAAGACCCTTAATTCTGCAGATATAACCAAGATCTAGTTGGATGGCACTATGGTATAAGGTTTGGCACCATTGCCCCAGCCAGGTATTTGTGCAGCATGATACATAGAGGCCACGTGGCTCCTGTCCCAAAGATAGATCTAATAAAGTGTCTGTCTTGTGTTTATCTTGTATGTGAGTAGTCCTGTTAAGTATGTGAGTAATCCATAAAGGTTTAGTAGGACTACTTTGTCCTCAGCAATTGACACAGTGGACGGCTTTTTTCCCCTGACGTAGCCTTCACAGTTCATCCTGATTCATGGATGACCTATGGCAGCTGAAGCAAGCAGAAAGATGGCTGGATAGCTGGTAGCTAAAGTTTTGTATTGAAGCTGATTGATGGTAGCACAATTATTTCTTGAGGAGTTATGCTGTGTAAAGAGGTAAGGAAAAGTTTTGGATCCTTTTCTGGTGGTGGTTGCCAATGCCTGTTTGAAGGAGAGTAGTGTCCAGGTTAGGTTTAAGGAAGTACTTGTTTGGTCTCTACTTTGCAGTTAATAACTTGTCCAGTCTTTGCCCTGTCTCTAATACTGTATTATATTTTTGGTTACAATGATAGAGACGGATGAGTCAAGACAGCTTCCTCAATATTTGGATACCTTGGAATTCCATGACCCGTGTCAATCTGGGTTCAGGTTTGCGTAACTCACACAGACTGCACTTCTTGTGGAGCTTGAGAGACGCTTCCTGCCAATGGATAATCAGATGCCCGTGCTGTAAATGTTAGCTCTATCTGCTGACTTTGTTACTGTAGGTCACAATGTGGTGTTGACTTATAGTGATCTAGATGGGAATAAGTGAGAATACTTTCAGGCAGTTGCATTCCTCTCTTTCTGAGATATCCTAAAAAGTAATGTTGGATTGCAGCTCTCCTATCCCAGTCACATTCTCATGTGCCACTAGATTCCATCTTGTTGCCAAAAGGGCCATGGTAGGTGCTGAAGATTTCTAGGGAGTGAGAAAGTCCTGGCCATATTTCCTTTCCCCAGTCACAAAAGCAGCAGGTAGAGGCATTAGCATGTAAGATGCTTTGCTGGCACAAAATCCTTAGAAGATCCCTTTATGCTCATGTGGCCAGTTACCCAAGTTTTCTAGCTACCTTGCAGTAGCCGCACCTTGCAAAGTGATCTCAATGCAGGGGAAGTTTTGGGTCATATATTTTGCATACAAACAGCATTTTAAAAAATGCACCAGCAGATCAGGTAGCTGTCTTAGTCAATTAGCTTGTCAGAATAGTAGTTGACATGTGCAATTTTTGCTTTTTGTGGGCACAAATATGCACAAAATTGCAGGCATAAGTGACAGTCCTCCAAAATGTGACCATAGTAATCTGGTGTTTTCAGTAGCAGTGAAATGGTTTAAAAGAAGCTGTATGTCTTCAGATGAGTGATGTAGTCCAACAAATATGCCATACTGCATGGCTGAACATCATATTTTATTGCTTCCTGTTAAGTGACTTATGTTTGCTTGTTTCAAGAAAATGAAATGTATAGTAGCTATAATGTTGTGATGAAGATCTTAAATATAATATGAATAGTCCCCAGATCAAGTGACCAAATGGCAAAATAGTCCAGGTTCAGACATGAACACATTACTGATGACTTTGGTATCTTTTTCTCTCCTTCCCTCACTGGCACTGACATTCCTTACTGCTTATCACTGAAAATGTTAGTTACTAAGTTTAGTTTATTTCCTAAAACCATTTCAAAAAATAAACTTGTTTGTTTTTACAGACGGAGAACCCCTACATCAGTGGCTATCAACCTTTTCAGACTAATGTACACCTTTCAGGAGTCTGATTTTGTCTTGCGTAGCCCCAAGTTACATCTCACTTAAAAACTATGTGCTTACAAAATCAGACATAAAAATACAAAAGTGTCCCAGCACACTATTACTGAAAAATTGCTTACTTTCTCCTTTTTGCCATATAATTATAAAATAAATCATGTGGAATATAAATATTGTGCTTACATTTCAGTGTATAGTATACAGAGCAGTATAAAGAAGTCGTATGAAATTTTAGTTTGTATTGAATTCACTAGTGCTTTTTATGTAGCTTGTTGTAAAACTAGGCAAATATCTAGATGAGTTGATGTACCTCCAGGGGTCTGCATACCCCTGGGGTCTGTGTATGCCTGGTTGAGAACCACTGCTCTACATTAGTTGGTAAAACAAAATAATAGTAAGGAGATAATGACAACCACAGCAGACATGGCTAACGAAAATGGAAAGAAAAGATGTAATATGTCAAGAAACACAGGTTGCAACACCCACATTTTGTTGAACACAAAGGAACCACATAAACTCATGGCATAGATGTATATACATGTGCATTTTTCTGAAGATATTTGCATGGAATAAATAACATGGTAAGTGGTTTTACTTTTTTTTATAGTTTCCAAAACGATTGCTATTTTAGAGAGATTAGTTCCACTGAAGTCCCAAGTTTCCTGTTTTTATTATCCACACTTCACATGGTGGTTTAAAGTAAATTACCCATTACAGACTTTGGAAAGCATTCTCTTCAGCTCAGTGTAGTGTATTGCTACTTTTCATAGAAATCTCTCTGGGTTTACATTTTGAGAGCAGCTATTTAGAAACATAGGTTTTAGATCAGTCTGTTCTTCTATGCATATACACTTGGATGCTGCCTTTTGCTACATCCTGGAATCATAGAGCTATTCATTTTATAATGTCTAATTCATCTTTGTTTTCAAAAACAAAGTAACCTCAAGCACAATCATTTGAATACAGAACTTGGTCCAAATTGAACAAGGTACTTAAAAGAATACGCCTAACTTTAAGCATATGACTATTCTCCTTGACTTCAGTGGGGGTACTCACATGCTTAAAGTTAGACATATTCTTAAGACCAGAATTGGGGACCTCTATTGTGTTCCTAGACATTTCACAAACTTCATATGCTACAAAATTTTCGGATATTTAAATATCAGTTATTCTTTTCTATGGTTGTGAGTACTCATATATCACCTACCTTTTTATAGTAGTATTAGTTAATTTAATGCAATGAAAATATATATCTCAAAGAACCCTGTTCATACACAGGGATTCTAGACAGTCAATATTTTTGGTACATTGGGGGGGGTTGGAGGAGGTTGTTAGCATAATTTCCTTTGTTCTTTCCTGCACTCCTGCTATATTGTAGGTGGATAGTAATGCATGTTAAAAATGTAGGAATTGTTAGAGATTTGAATATATTTTCTTTAGTGTGGCTGTGAAAATCCCTCCCTCACCACCCTCTTGCCTCAAGGATTAAAAAAGGTTAATCTGAACCTAAAAATCCAAATCAGATTAAAAGAAAGAGATGGATTATCCTATCATGTACAAAAGCACAACAATATATGAGCTGTTATGCAGTTTAACGGGAATGCTGTGGAAATGATAATGTGTGCCATCAAACACTGAACACAGATGGTCATCAATATTTTTTTTCCCACAATGAGATGGTGAACTATCAATGACTTTTACACATTTGATGTTCGTGTTTAGGTAGGGCTGAGACTGAATTTGCTTTATGCATTTTGTCTTCCCATTTCTTATTGTTTTTGTTCAGTAACAAGTGAGGCATCCTTGTTTTAATAGGTAACAAAAAGAGAAATGGCACAGAATAAGATAAAACCCATTTTTAGACTGGTTTTATTTCTAAGTCTCTTAACATAACAATTTATCTCAAATTTATACCCCTCTTGTATGGCCATCCCAAATTTGGTTTATTTAGTGAATGTTCTTCAGCTATCATGTCCTTTCTCTTCAAGAACCTCTGCTCATTTTCTCTTGAGACCTAGTTCTCTGTTTTCTGGGTGATGTCTCTCTCCTCCTCCTCTCCTTTCAGGATATTGTCTCTTTATTTCCTTCTCTCTCTGACTCAGTCCCAGATGGTGGTTCCAAGCTTGCCTTTCTTTTCCCCAATGAAGATTCTCCATTCAGCCATGAGAGAATGTATCTTGCTAACCTTAGTTTGCTGCTAGGTTTTAGTGAAAGTAGCATGGCTTTAATGGTATGATAGAACCTCTCAAATGATGTGATCATATAATCTATAGACTGAACATTTCAAAGTCCTAGCGCCAAATTGTGCTCTCAGTTGCCCCCATAGTTTGTCAAGTCAATGGGGTTAGATGAATGCAGCAGGGGGAAGGATGTGGCCCAAAACATTTTATGTGGGTGCACAATGTACTACTATTCTGACATTCTTGTGTTTTATACAACAGTCTGTATCATTCCGTAGTGCAATAACAGTGTATAATTACCTACTTTAATATAATTCTTGGAGGTCTAGATCAAGTAATGATTTATCTTTCTCTTGATGGTTAAAATCCTTATCATACATTTCAGCATATGGTAATATTCTTCCCAGATTCTCTTACACATTTTCTTTTCATGCATTTATCATAGTATTATACATATATTCTTACAGCAGGTATTACTCTTAAAAATAATTTCAGCTCCAGCCAAGGGTGTCCCTTTCCTCCTACATATATTTCCATCTACTTCTTACACACATAGAAGTGCTCATTGGTTCTTCACCAAATTTTGATTTCACATCAGATTACATAAGCAATGTGAAACCTCATCCATTTTGGGGGTCAGGGTATATTTAACAACAAAAATCACAAACTGAATAAATGTAGCAGTTTACATTAAGTTACTATCTGAATTTAATCATTTAATTTAATATCTGGGGTTGTCTCCTGATTGGCAAAAATATTAATCTTCATCTGTATACATTCACACCAATTTAAATCTAGAGTTGATAGAAATTTTGTGAATTTCAAAATTTCAGTGAAAAATTTTATCCATGTTTTAATGAAAAAATGACAAGAGTTTAATACAATTTTCTCAGTCCTCTCTATATGTTCGACCAGTTCTACGTAAATCTCCTCCACCACCTTTCAAAACTGTCACTGGGTGTCTGCTATCTGAACAAGACTGAAGGAGGGAATTTAAGACCACTTTTCATTCACACTTGTATATGGTATTCCATTGTACAAATATGCATGTATTGGCACAATGCAAATTTATGTCACAGAGAAGGTTATGTAATATGTGGAAATGTAACTTAGTTTATATATTCGTAAATGATCTCCGTATATGCTGCAATTTTGGTACCCCTGCTAAATATCCTGCAGTCATATTCTTGATATAATAGAGACGGATGAAGTGCATTAAAAGGGAGGTGGACATTTTCATTAATAACATTTGTCTGTATAACATAACTTTCGGGTTTGAAAGAAAAGCACTGAATCTTTTCATCTTATTAGTTTTTGTAGTAAGCTTTGTTGTCAAAATTGTTCAATTTTGAATTTTATTTTTTAAATGAGTTGTTTGCCTTCAGTCCAGATATTAGATATAGCTTGATCAAACTCTTGCTAAGTATGTGTCTCAAAAATAGTTCTCTCTTGATTTATATTAGGATATAGAGACATGTCTCCCCAAGTAAGCCCAGACACAGTCATAGAAAGCTCTATGTTATACCAGGATTTGACTTACTAGGAGAACGACATTATTAATAGAAATAGAAGAAAAATGAGGGGGACAACCTATGTTTCTAATGGACAGAAGAAAGAAAGAAAAAACTTTGATTTAATCTATTGATTTGCTGTTAAGTAACAGAACAGATGTTTTCTGTTAAGTCCCTGGCTAACATTCAGTAGGTGCCAGTAATACTTTTGGACCGGTGGCTTCTGATAAGACTGAAAATTGACATCTGTTCTATTGTTACTAAATGGATATGGCAGGTTACTCTGCTGTAGGTGGCTCATTTCATGGTATTTTTAATAAAGAAACAATATCTCTTTTCCTAGACCAAGATAAAACCAAAAAATATTTAGCCAGGAGTTTTTTCACTCCAAAGACAAGTCAGACAGGATTTGAAGTCTTCCAATGAAAAGTTTAACATTTACAGTATGTAGTTTCACACACAAATATGTTTTGCTCTAAGGCTGCATCATTCCTGGTGCCTAGAGAAAGAATAGCTTATCTTTGTTTGCCTTATTTCTACCTGTCAGCTACTTCTTTGAATGTCAAATTCAATAATTATCTATAGTGGTTCTCAAGGTTACATGATTGAAATGCTGAGGTGTTAGAATGAGGTTGTATTAACATTGTCTTAGTTTAACCAACTTCCTCTCCTTCCTTCATACCCAAACATTAACCAGATCACCATTTAATGGAAGTTCAAAGGCTTCCCCAAAAGGTTCAGAAGGCTCTGTGATCTCTAAAAATACATGATTTTTGTTTACCTTGGAAACCACTTGAAGCAGCATAATTCCAGAACTCAGACTGTTTCCTGGTGCTTATGTTTGGGCCTGATGTAATGGGCTTTAGACCGAGCCCTATGGGGAAAAATATTAAGCTGAATCATCCATGTACACATGAATGAGACACAGATTATAAATGCTTATATATATTTACACACATAATTGATACAAAGAGGATGAATTTGTGTGTTAAGTGCAAAATACAACTCAGTCACAGCTCCATCATTCCAGTCTATCAATATGTACCTAGTGTAGGTAACCTTGCTGAGGTGTCACGAGTGACTCTATTATAATAATTATAATTAATATAATACAAAAGCAACCTTAAAGCAGGATTATAATTCCTGTTTCGTGTATTGATGACAAAAATTATCTCCCACATTTGGTAAAGTTTCATAGGTAAACTGAATTTTTGCTGTCACTCTAGTAAAGAATTTTCTAACTTTTTTCAGAGGAAACATTTGAACGTATTCCCAGTGTTAAGTTTGGCCCCATTTTCATCACTTTTTCTTTGAGTTCCTGTTGCTAAACAGTCCCAGTCCCCAGAAATCGCAAATTTTAAAACACACATTCTTGTATCACCTAGGAAATTGGCCACTTTTGAAATTTTGAACTTAAATGCATAAAGAATTATGCTCCTCATTCATGATAACCTAAATGAGCTATGTAAAGAATATCCTTGAGAATAGCTGATAAAACTAGAACTCCAAGAGGACTGAAGTAGTGAGGTGGTTTGCTCCCGTAGCACAAAGGGGCATAAAGCTGCCCTCAGTGGGCTGCCTCTGTTTCCCCTGCTGGCATTCCCTGACTTAGACAAAGCTAGGATATCCAGCTCTGCATGACTGGGGAATTGTATAGTTGAGGATAAACTGAGTTTAACCACGTCTGATTTGGGGAATATGGAGTTTAGTTTAGGTTAGTTTACCCAATTTTTTTAAAACCACTATGTGACTGGATTGCTACTGTGCTCCAGCACTCCCAAATTTACATAATGGCCCTTTGAGGGCCTTTATTAACGGTCAAACTTTAGAACAGCCCTGGACTTGCTCTAAGCTACATTGAGGGCAGAACCAGTCTATGGATATCACGGGGATCAGAGAAGCTCTTTCCATCCAATAGGCCCTCAAAACCCATTCCCCATCATCACTTCTACTTGTTTCTTTCTTTCAGGGAAGGACTAGAGGCCCACTTCTCCTTCGTTGATGTTAGGTGGGTGTCCCACTTCCCATACCTGTCGAAGCAAGAGAGAAGGAGGGGAAAATTTGTGCCTTAGATGGGAGTCTCTAAGTCACAATGCCTCCCAAGGCTATTCCAGAGTCAATGCAGCGTATACACCAGCAATTGCTCAGGGCTATGCACAATCAAGGCACAAATCTTATGTGTCTAGGTAAAAGGCAACACATAAAATCACATTGTGAGGCAAACCTTGATACATGGTAAGAATAGCAATGGAAGGAGTTAATTTTGAACTAAACGATGAGGAACCACTTGGGCAACCTTGTCTGTGCAAAGCTGGAATTTGGATAAATTCAAATGCAAATTCAAGCAATTTTAATTTCACAGAGATTAAAAAGTTACAGTCTATGAAAGAGCCCCAAAGTACTACAATTAGATTTCTATAAATATCCAAAATTTTCATTTTTTTAAGGAAACTAAATTTATCCCTGATTTTAGCTGAAACAACCCAGTTAAATCTTGGAGTGCTGACATCTGGGATTTTTCCACACTGTACTATCACCATCTATAATGTTACAAAAATTTAAGAGGCAAAACTATGCATAAAACAGTGGTATTTCACCTATTTTTTTAACATACTGTGGGTTGTCTGATTCTCAATATGGAAAATAAGTATGTTGTGTAATGTCTTTTGTGGTATTGGAAAGAACAGATTTTTCCCAGATGTGGTGATGTGTAGCAAGCAATTAATAGGCTCCCTATTTTACATGTTATCATAAGGTCATTTTGTCCTATGTTGAAAGCACTGCTAATTCCATATATTGTACTATATTCAGAAAAAAAACTCAGGATGATGAAGAACTTAGCAATAAGAACTGGGCTAAAATACAAATACTATACTTGGAATGCAGCCTTGACACTGTAGTTAGTCCCTATGGGTGAAGTTCATGGCAGTGCAGATAGCTTGTGAAAGGTCCTCCACACTACCTTAACCCCTTGATGGAGGATTTAAGTGGCAAGACAAGAATTACTTTCCATTCTTGGAAAGAAAAAAGAGAGAGACTGCAAGCAGAACAGTACTTTTGAAACTGTAGCTTGTTCATGATCTTGTTTGTGTAACCATCACTGATGATGCATTAGGGCAAACATTATTTGGCCTCATATGCCATATTATTGGGCCCACCTGAGTTGCCCCATTTAAATCACTGAGATTAGTGAATGGAGATCTATATTCCTAGATTTCAAGGCCAGAAGGAAACTATTGTGGTGATCTTGTCTAATTTTATCCCTAATACAGACCATACAATTTCACCCAGTAATTCATGCATTTAACTCAGCTCTTGTTGAGCGAGACCGTATCTTTAAAGAAGATATCCAATCTTGATTTAAAGACTTCAAATTATGGAGAATCCATCACATCCTTAGAACAGTTGTTGTATCGGTTAACCCTCACTGTTAAAAATTTGGCATCTTATATCTAGTCTGAATTTGTCTATCTTCAATTTCCAGTCATCTAATTTTGTTATGCTGTCATCTGCTAGATTAAACAGATCTATTCTATCAGAACTCATTTCCCCATGTAGGTATTTATAAACCAGGATTAAAACATCTCTAATCTTCTTAGTAAATAGACTAAGCATTTTAAATCTCTAATGGTAAGGCTGGACTTCCAGACCTTGAACATTTCTTGTAGCTCTATTCTTAACCCTTTCCAGTTTTTCAACACTTACATATACTTAAGTGCTTTTCTGAATTGGAGCCATTCTGCCTAATCTGAAGTAGCAACCTTTCTAAAATGGTAGCAACCTATCAAGCCTCAGAATGTTCAAAAATTTGATTTGGATAAGAACCCAAAAGTCTGGTTTCTTAATCAACCTTATCCAAACTTTCCATGTATTTTAAGTCTGGAAAGCTGGGCTAGAAATGCTCAAGTGAACAGATTTTTTTTTAACATAAGATTTGTGATGCTTCAGCGGAGACCTTGGAAAATGTCAATGGAAAATGTTATGGGAGAAAAATAAATATATCAGAATGTCTAAAGTCACACACATACATCCTCTTTTTGTAAAAGAATAAATTAAGGTTCCTGCCCTAGATGTGATTAAATCCCATCAACTTTCATTGACATCAGGAGAGATTGAGGGCATACAGCAGCTTGCAAACTTTGCCCTAGGACAGCAACAGATCTGAAAGACAAGAAGTGATTGCTTTAAGGACTGGGATAGGAATCCATTAAAAATGTGCGTGCTAATCTGTAAGCATTTGTTTACTACCTATATCTGTGTAAACAAAATAGTGCTATATTGCTGAAATGAACTAAGTCACATAACTTCATTTTGCTATGCAAGGTTAATGTGGGACAAATTGAACTATCATCATCCAGATTCCAGAATGGAGATTTCAACATGCAGACATCCAGGCAATCCCTACTATCTTTAGAGTTTTTTCCGTGAAGGTCACTTAAACTATTTATATCAGATTTTCACTGGGCACTGCATGGTAGAAATATAAATAGATTATCATCAAGGCTATTAATGCTCCAACCAATGGTCACAATTATAGATTTGCTCATCTGACCACCTGAGGTTCACCTTTAAATCAGTATCAACCTGGTATATTCCTTGGGACAGCTACAAAAATATACAGTGGTGATTCACCTAACCTACCACTGGATGTCAGTGTTTACTGTACACAAATACAAGTGTATTAAAGCCTATAGTCTGGCAGTAAAAAAATGAACTCTTAAAGAAATCACCGGAAATGTTAAAGTTTAATTAATTCATTTAATCGGTGGTAAGAATTTGATACTTTCATGATGATCAAGATCAGACCTTATGGCAGTGCTTTGTGTCAGAGTAGCATCATCTGTGATGCATGCAAGGTGAACATAAACCCAGTGGTGAGCTGGAGCCGATTCGCACTGGTTCGCATGAACCGGTTGTTAAATTTTGAAGCAGTTTTAGAACCGGTTGCTAACCCGCTTCCCTGCAGGGGGCGCTGAGGCTTTCATGGGCTCCAGCCGGAAAGTGATGTAATTCCTCCTCCGGCTGCTGGGGGCGCTGCGCTGCGGGAACCATGAGGGCTGCTGCCTGGCCCTGGGCACGAGCCCTGTTGCAACTGCTGCTGTTGCTCCCCTGGCCCTGGGGCTCCCGATGCTGCCTGGTGGGTCCCCGGCTGCTCCGCTGGACCTGGGCTGCGTCCTGCTGCTCTCCCCGTGAGCACGCACCACCCTGCCCGCAGCCAGCCCCTGCCTCCAGCCACCCCGCACCCCCTCCCTGCAGCCAGCCCCCATCTTCAGCCACCCCCTGCACCTCCTGCCTGCAGCCAGCCCCTGCCGCACCCCTGCCCTGCCTCCAGCCACCCCGCACCCCCTCCCTGCAGCCAGCCCCCATCTTCAGCCACCCCCTGCACCTCCTGCCTGCAGCCAGCCCCTGCCGCACCCCTGCCCTGCCTCCAGCCACCCCGCACCCCCTCCCTGCAGCCAGCCCCCATCTTCAGCCACCCCCTGCACCTCCTGCCTGCAGCCAGCCCCTGCCGCACCCCTGCCCTGCCTCCAGCCACCCCGCACCCCCTCCCTGCAGCCAGCCCCCATCTTCAGCCACCCCCTGCACCTCCTGCCTGCAGCCAGCCCCTGCCGCACCCCTGCCCTGCCTCCAGCCACCCCTGCACTCCCTGCCCACAGCCAGCCCCTGCCTCCAGCCACGCCCGCAGCCAGCCCCTGCCGCACCCCTGCCCTGCCCGCAGCCAACCCCTGTCTCCAGCCAAACCTGCACCCCCTGCCCGCAGCCAGCCTCTGCCCCCCGCCCTGCCTGCAGCCACCCCCGCACCCCCGCCTGCAGCCAGCCCTCGTCTCCAGCCATCCCTGCCCGCAGCCAGCCCCTGCCGCCCCCCCGCCCTGCCCGCAGCCAGTCCCTGTCTCCAGCCACCCCGCCTGCAGCCAACCCCTGCTGCCCCCCGCCCTGCCCACACCCAGCCCGTCTCCAGCCACCCCTGCCTGCAGCCAGCCCCTGCCGCAGCCCCTGCCCGCAGCCAGCCCCTGCTGCACCCCCTGCCCTGCCCGCAACCAGCCCCTGTCTCCAGCCACCCCGCCTGCAGCCAACCCCTGCTGCCCCCCGCCCTGCCCACACCCAGCCCATCTCCAGCCACCCCTGCCTGCAGCCAGCCCCTGCCGCAGCCCCTGCCCGCAGCCAGCCCCTGCTGCACCCCCTGCCCTGCCCGCAACCAGCCCCTGTCTCCAGCCACCCCGCCTGCAGCCAACCCCTGCTGCCCCCCGCCCTGCCCACACCCAGCCCATCTCCAGCCACCCCTGCCTGCAGCCAGCCCCTGCCGCAGCCCCTGCCCGCAGCCAGCCCCTGCTGCACCCCCTGCCCTGCCCGCAGCCAGCCCCTGTCTCCAGCCACCCCTGCCTGCAGCCAACCCCTGCTGCCCCCCGCCCTGCCCACACCCAGCCCGTCTCCAGCCACCCCTGCCTGCAGCCAGCCCCTGCCGCAGCCCCTGCCCGCAGCCAGCCCCTGCTGCACCCCCTGCCCTGCCCGCAACCAGCCCCTGTCTCCAGCCACCCCGCCTGCAGCCAACCCCTGCTGCCCCCCGCCCTGCCCACACCCAGCCCATCTCCAGCCACCCCTGCCTGCAGGCAGCCCCTGCCGCAGCCCCTGCCCGCAGCCAGCCCCTGCTGCACCCCCTGCCCTGCCCGCAGCCAGCCCCTGTCTCCAGCCACCCCGCCTGCAGCCAACCCCTGCTGCCCCCCGCCCTGCCCACACCCAGCCCGTCTCCAGCCACCCCTGCCTGCAGCCAGCCCCTGCCGCAGCCCCTGCCCGCAGCCAGCCCCTGCTGCACCCCCTGCCCTGCCCGCAGCCAGCCCCTGTCTCCAGCCACCCCTGCCTGCAGCCAGGCCCTGCTGCCCCCCTGCCCCCCCTGCCCGCAGCCAGCCCCTGCCGCAGCCCCTGCCTGCAGCCAGCCCCTGCTGCACCCCCTGCCCTGCCCGCAGCTAGCCCCTGTCTCCAGCCACCCCTGCCTGCAGCCAGCCCCTGCCGCAGCCCCTGCCCGCAGCCAGCCCCTGTCTCCAGCCACCCCTGCCTGCAGCCAGCCTCTGCTGCCCCCTGCCCCCCCTGCCCGCAGCCAGCCCCTGCCGCAGCCCCTGCCTGCAGCCAGCCCCTGCTGCACCCCCTGCCCAGCCCGCAGCTAGCCCCTGTCTCCAGCCACCCCTGCCTGCAGCCAGCCCCTGCTGCCCCCCCTGCCCCCCCTGCCCGCAGCCAGCCCCTGCCGCAGCCCCGCCTGCAGCCAGCCCCTGCCGCACACACCCGTGCCGTGCCCTCAGCCAGCCCCTGTGTCCAGCAACCCCCGCACCCCCTGCCCTGCCCGCACCAGGCCCTGCCGCACCCCCTGCGCTGCTTGCAGCCAGCCCATCTCCAGCCAGCCCTGCATCCCCCTGCCCTGCCTGCAGTCAGCCCCTGCCCGTCTCCAGCCAGCCCCACACCGCCTTGCCTCCAGCCAACCCTGCACCCTCCTGTCTCCAGCCAGCTCCGTACCCCCTGCCCTGCCTGCAGTCAGCCCTGCCCCCCCTGCCTCCAGCTAGCCCTGCCCCACGCCCCTGTCTGCAGCTGGCCCCACGTCCACTGGTGCCTTGCAGTTCCCAGGACAGTAACCCTGCACACCTGCTTCAATGACAGGGGCAGGGAGCAGCTGGGACCCACACATGTGCACACCCTAGGGTGACCAGATAGCAAGTGTGAAAAATCAGGACGGGGTGGGGGGTAATAGGAGCCTATATAAGAAAAAGACCCCAAAATCGGGACTGTCCCTATAAAATTGGGACATCTGGTCACCCTAGCACATCCCCAGGGAGTGGCGGGGACCCACACATGTGAAACGGAGCTCATTTCTAGTTCAGGCCCATCTTTTTAAAAAAGAACTTTAGGCAGGGTTAACATACATCCGTATTTTCCCGGACAGGTCAGGCTTTTTGGTTCTTAAATCGCTGTCCGGGAGGAATTTTTAAATTTTAAAAACACCTCCCGGAAAAATATGGACGTATGGTAACCCTGTTGGTACAAAAAATACATACTGGGGCACATCCCTTAAATCAGAACTTTTTATAGGGAACCGGTTTTTAAGATTTTGGCAGCTCATCACTGCATAAATCTCCCTATCCCGTTATTCCTCGCTTGAAACGCTGCAGATCCATGTCATCAAATCAAAGCGAGTCACATTATAATGATGTCATCATGGCATAATGGTGGTTGGTAGTGTGATGTTGCATCAGCAACAACTCAATATTGTCTCATGCTGATTGAACCTTAAGCATCAGAATGCAGATACCAAAGGAACAAAGCCTTTGAAATATCTAAAGATGATTAGGTAGATAATGTTAGGAAGTTGTGCCAGGACTGTTTTGTAGCTCTAGGTCCAGGACAATATCTCCCACCCTCTCTCCCCATCTTTCCTACTCCTCCTAGCTTCTGGGAGGGAATTAGGGGAGGTGTTTCTTTTCTGTCTTCCTTCTGCTTTTCCCATCTCCTTAATTAGCTGCTGGGACAGATAAGAAGGGTTTCTGGCTGTTCTAGTCTTTTTTTACTTAGCACGTCTTTCACAGCCAGGCAAATCAAGAGTAGCTCTTTTTAGATCCACAGATTCATGAAAATGGCATGTGAGACCTCAGCAAGCTGCATGCCCAGCTCTATAGTCAACAGGTTGAGTATTGAAGCTCTAGCAAATGTAATGTCCTATAACTTATTCTTGTTTAATTCATTCTATAAATGTCTGGAGACAAAATCTGCAATGATTCTAGAAAGATTACAGAGTGACAATATTCTGCTGGGAAATTAAGAGACTCAATTCCATGAATGCTCTCTCTGATTGAAGAAAAATCTTAAATTGGGGGTGGAATGAATCACTTAGGAAAAACAAGTCCAGTGGCAGTCATCTCAGTTGAGATTGACTAATCCCTGAAGAAGACTCAAAGAGTGACTGTGTATAGGCTAGACTGGGAACATACTACCCTAATGGAATATTTACAGACTCTCTAACATTTAGTGGTGATTTTAAAATACAATCTTTAATTTCTTGATTTTTATATATTTTGGTTTTAATTAAAATGTTGTTTTACCAGAAATCTATGCAAAAACTTCTTAACTATCTTAAAGTTCTTACTCTGGGAATTTCTGTATTGTTTCCAAAAAGGAAAGTAAAACATAAAATGTTTTATTTGTATGTCTGATCATGGAACGCTGGATACGGTAACCTTCACCACAGTCTGTACTATAGCTCGTGTTATTTTATTACCGTTAGTTTCATGGTATAAACCATTAAGAGTTTATTAATGCCCATTTTGCACTTGGTGATATAGTTTGTAATTTTTAATAGGCAGAAGCCCCCTTTGGTTTATGTGAACAATAAGTTATATGTGTGCATTTTTCAATAAAATTATCATTTCAACTCCCCTTTAAGATTTGGCTGTTCCTTACATTTTTGGGGCATGTACACACTGTCTCAGTAACTGAGCATGCTGATTTTAGCTGTAAAATTGCACAAGTATTTTTGCATGTGCACCTTGGGCCTTTCTGCTTTATTCAGAATTTAGCTGGGATGATATACAAGGCAGAATAGAATTCAGTTATCTTTTTCATACCTGTATTTACACTTCAGGGCTAAAGTTAGTAAAAATACTTAGCTCCTAACAGGTAGGGCCCTAAGCACAAGAACAAATCTGCACAGGCACACCTCTGTAACCCAGACCTGGGGTATTCTATCTGCTACCCAAGATCCATAAACTTAGAAATCCTGGACGCCCCATCATCTCAGGCATTGGCACCCTGACAGCAGGATTGTCTGGCTATGTAGACTCCCTCCTCAGGCCCTACACTACCAGCACTCCCAGCTATCTTCGAGACACCACTGACTTCCTGAGGAAACTACAATCCATCAGTGATCTTCCTAAAAACACCATCCTAGCCACTATGGATGTAGAAGCCCTCTACACCAACTTTCCACACAAAGATGGACTACAAGCCATCAGGAACAGTATCCCCAATAATGTCATGGCAAACCTGGTGGCTGAACGTTGGACTTTGTCCTCACCCATAACTATTTCACATTTGGGGACAATGTATACCTTCAAATCAGCGGCACTGCGATGGGTACCCACATGGCCCCACAGTATGCCAACTTTTTTATGGCTGACTTAGAACAACGCTTCCTCAGCTCTCGTCCCCTACTCTACTTGCGCTACATTGATGACATCTTCATCACCTGGACCCATGGAAAAGAAACTCTTGAAGAATTCCACCATGATTTCAACAATTTCCATCCCACCATCAACCGCAACCTGGACCAGTGCACACAAGAAATCCACTTCCTGGACACTACGGTGCTAATAAGCAATGTTCACATAAACACCACCCTATATCGGAAACCTACTGACCGCTATTCCTACCTACTTGCCTCTAGCTTTCATCCAGATCACACCACTCGATCCATTGTCTACAGCCAAGCTCTATGATATAAGTGCATTTGTTCCAACACCTACAAGATCTCTATCATGCATTCTTACAACTACAATACCCACCTGCTGAAGTGAAAAAACAGATTGACAGAGCCAGAAGAGTACCCAGAAGTCACCTACTACAGGACAGGCCCAACAAAAAAAATAACAGAACGCCACTAGCCATCACCTTCAGCCCCCAACTAAAACCTCTCCAACGCATCATCAAGGATCTACAACCTATCCTGAAGGATGACCCATCACTCTCACAGATCTTGGGAGACAGGCCAGTCCTTGCTTACAGACAGCCCCCCAACCTGAAGCAAATACTCACCAGCAATCACACACCACACAACTGAACCACTAACCCAGGAACCTATCCTTGCAACAAAGCCCGTTGCCAACTCTGTCCACATATCTATTCAGGGGACACCATCATAAGGCCTAATCGCATCAGCCACACTATCAGAGGCTCGTTCACCTGCACATCTACCATGTGGTATATGCCATCATGTGCCAGCAATGCCCCTCTGTCATGTACATTGGTCAAACTGGACAGTCTCTACGTAAAAGAATAAATGGACACAAATCAGACGTCAAGAATTATAACATTCAAAAACCAGTCGGAGAACACTTCAATCTCGATTAAAGTAAACACACGATTACAGACCTGAGAGTAGCTATCCTTCAACAAAAAAACTTCAAAAACAGACTCCAACGAGAGACTGCTGAATTGGAATTGATTTGCAAACTGGATACAATTAACTTAGGCTTGAATAGAGACTGGGAGTGGATGAGTCATTACATAAAGTAAAACTATTTCCCCATGTTATTTCTCCCCCCACCCCACCCCCTACTGTTCCTCAGACGTTCTTGTTAACTGCTGGAAATGGCCCACCTTGATTATCACCACTAAAGGTTTTCCTCCTCCCCCCCCCCCCGCTGCTGGTGATGGCTCATCTTAAGTGATCACTCTCCTTACAGATTTGTTAGTCTCTAAGGTGCCACAAGTACTCCTTTTCTCCTTACAGTGTGTATGATAAAACCCATTGTTTCATGTTCTCTGTGTGTGTATATAAATCTCCCCTCTGTATTTTCCACCGAATGCATCCGATGAAGTGAGCTGTAGCTCACAAAAGCTTGTGCTCTAATAAATTTGTTAGTCTTTAAGGTGCCACAAGTACTCCTTTTCTTTTTTGCGAATACAGACTAATACGGCTGCTACTCTGAAACCAATTTCACAGATGTTGAAATAAGCCCTTCCCTGTGAAATCTGATGTCCCCTTGTTCCTAGTAGCGCCCAAGCAAAGGAGGCTCCTAGCTCCAGCTGGGCAGGGGAGGGAAAGGACTTGTCCATCTCCTGCACTGATACTCTGGGGGGACGGAGGAAGGAGATCAAACCCACTTCCACCTCCAAGAACCTCCTGCGGCTGCAGGAAACTCCGTGGTTGCTGCTTTCAGAGTCTAGCTCTGAAGGCAGCACAGAAGTGAGGGTGGCAATTCCATGACCCCCCTACAAAGGTTTGCAAAACCCCACCCACCCACCATCCCCTTTTATATGGGACCCCCATGGTTACAACAATGAGAAATTTCAGATTTAAACATCTGAAAATGTGAAATTTACCAATTTTCAAATCCTATGGACATGAAATTGATCATAATGGACCATGAATTTAGTAGGGCTGTGTGTCTCTGAACTGACTTCTTGTCAGCAACATAAGAAGATATGAGTAGAAGACATACGAAAAGCAGATGTGCTAAATATTAAAGTGCCAATTTTACACAGACATTTTCCTGACCATAACACACTAGAAAAATATTTAATGCATTGAGTTTGTGGGGAAAACTTTTAAAAAACAATGCAGAACATATACTGGCAAATTTAGAAGGCTGGCTAAAGCTGCTTTGAAAATTTGGCCCACAATCTTTTTTGAAATCAAAGTGGTATATTTCTATTTGCTTTAATTTCAGAATCCCCAAGGTACTTAAAATATAAAAATAAATCTTTTCCTTCTTCCATTTTTAAATACCATATTGAATCAATTTTATTTAGTTGCAAAATCTTATAAGAAGGATGTCCTTAGATCTCCCTTGAATTAGTTAACATGTGAATCATGCCAACATTTGGTTTCAGTTGTGTAAGCCATTTGATGAAAGCTAATGAGTAAAAGGAGAAAACTGAAAATTCAGATGCATTTCGTAACACTATTGTGAGTAATTGAAACTGGGAATAAAGTAATAATTATCATGAGAATCAAATGCTCAGAAACAGTTTATTCTCTTTGAACTTTTGAGCACTCAGTAAATTAAATGATACATTCCATTTTAATATGCATTTAATTTAGTTGCAGTTCACACTTATAATAAAAATATTTGAAATTGAACTAAATGTTATTTTTGTTGTCTCATCACCTCTATAGATTTGTTATGTCTGAGTAGAAGATTGTCATGTTGCACGGTTTGCCTTAGCCTGTTCTAACCAACATATGTGTGATTCATTTAGGGTCCAATCCAAGTAGGGTAGTAAGTAGGAATAAATAAACTGTTTGGATAAAATAAGGAAGCTAAAATACAGTTCCCCTTAAGCAATCCAGCCTTTGGCTACCATCCAGACAGCAAGTCTAATATAGTAAGGATTACTTAAAATCTTATTCATCATATATAAAGTTCTACCAGTCTCAGGAGATCGGACACATTACTCACCAGATCAATGAATATTTTGGATCTTACCCGAATACACACTTACAGCCAATTCTTATTAACTAATTTAAGTTTTATTTTAAAAAGGAAAGAGTTACTATGGTTAAAAGATCATTATACATACAGGTATGAATAAAGTTCTTGGATCAGTTCCTAACAGAGATGGTGAACTACTGATTTTATAAAAGTCCTTCCAGAATCAGTTTCACAGGTTATATAGTCCATATGAAGAGTTTGTTCAAATTCTTCCATGAGAAATAGCAGGGATACTCCACATGGATGTGCAGACCTCAGTCTTGCGGCTTGAACTTCCCCTGACAAAATTTAAGCAGATCTGAGATAAAAAAGGATCAGGCCCTTTATAGTTCTCTAGCAAGCTATGCTAGCCTCTTGACAACAGACATCACAGCAGGCATTCCTATGATGAAGACTAGGTCACTTACATTGTTGCTTTGAAGTAAATCTCTATTTCCTAGGCACACACCAGTAACTAGCTGCATTCATTAGCATATGGTAATTAACCATTCAAGCGGTTCATAGAGAGTTTACTACAAACTTCAAAGAGAAAAACAGACAATGATATTATTACATCCCAAGTTTCATTAAGATGTTAATATTCCCTTTTGATCTCTGAATCAATAGAATATAATAACATGAACAGAAGTTTATCAATGCAATCTAACAGATATAGGTAAACACAGACAAATACAATTAGTATCTACTTGTTATTCTCTGACAATACAGATTTAGATTTCAAAGAATGTACTGTACTTAATATGGCTTCAATAACTTTCTACTAGAAATAGCCCTGTTTACCATTTCAATACTTCTCTAATATGTCTTTAAAGGTTGATGTTGGGTCACTTAGCCTGCTGGCTCAATGTCACACCCATAATGGATTTTTTCCACCAAATGCATCCGATGAAGTGAGCTGTAGCTCACGAAAGCTTATGCTCAAATAAATTTGTTAGTCTCTAAGGTGCCACGGGTACTCCTTTTCTTTTTACCCATAATGGAGCATACTGTTAGAACCAGTAAAATCACAGAGCTCTACAGAAGGTAGATTCTTTAAAGGAACCCACCGTTGACGTTTCAATACCATTGTGATGGGCACTGCAGAAGAAGCAAGATAGACAGGCATGGCACTGCTAAAGATGTACATTCTTAATTGGCCATGTCAGGATCTGAAACTGCTGACACACATTACTAGTTTCGTTCTTTATTATTTCTACTGAAAACAATAGCTTCTAATTACCACAGCATGAAATATCATGTAACATCTTGTGCCAGCTCAGATTAGTTATGGAAAAGGGATCAAATAAAGAGAGAGTACATAGTTCAGTCAAGAACATTTGATGTTATTAGTCTCTTTTAATTCTTCACTCATCTTTGTTTCTCTTCTCTTTCATTGCCATTTGGAAGTGGTACTGAATGCTGATAAGACCATTTATTTTGCTTTGTCAAATCCCAGCCAATCATTTTTAGGCAATTAATTTAGTTACCAAGTATTTTCTGAGGTACCAGATGTTAGCTGCCAATAGGACAATAACAGATTACAAGGCTGGGTGCTATTTCCTTCCTGCTGTGTGAGGTTGGGCAAGTCACTGTGTGCCTCTTTCTCATGTCTAAACTGCAAGTTCTTCAAGGCACGATTTATGTCTTATTGTATAGTTTGTTCAGGGCCTAATGCAATGAGGTCCTGACCTTGACTGGAGTCTCTAGGTGCTACAATAATACAAATAATAATAATTACTTACATGTATTCTATTTTTGACTCTAGCCCATATTGAATTATTGATCCTTTAGTGATCATCAGTTTGACTGACATATATCAGTTTTGCTTTGATAGGAATTTCAATGCAGGCTTATTATTTTAAGTATCTTCATTGAGTTTCAGTTTCCAAAACATCATTACAAGTGCATTTAGTCACCACCTCTTGCTGTACTTACATATTTCTTAGCCTTCTGTATGGCTGAATATATTTTTCAGGACCACATAAAAATGCTACTGTAAACTCATTTGCCCTTCAGCTCACAGTTTATGCAGACTAAGCAAGACTTAAGGCATCCAGAGTGTTGAGGTGGGTTTTTCTAAAGCATTTTTTAAACATTCAAGTACTGTTCCATCTTTAGCTCTGTTAGAGACAGCATGTTGTTTAAATAAAACAGAAAACTTAGAAAGTGGGATTTTTGCTCTGCAAAAAACTAATTTGATCAGACAGCTTCGCATATTGTAATCGGTATTCAGTTTTTCCAACTGTCAGACATGTTATCCCTTTGAATTAAATCTAAATTTAAAGATATTTTTTCCAAAATTAAGAATACCAAAATAGCTAAATTATGTCTTATAGAACCTTAAGCATAAAAGGAGAGTGATAGGATGTCATGCATGAAGTTATTTCCTAATGAAAGACACATTGCTTGTATGATGGAGTGATGGTTAACGTTTAAGACAATTTAATATTTCTGTTACTAACAAGTACCACCTATACAAATTACATTAGTTTGATCTCCTAGCTTACTATTAATTGTACTGTTTAGCCACAGTATCAATGTACAAATTACTAATACTCTGAATTTCAGTCTCGTCTTAAATGTTTGGATCTGAAATTTTGATTCTGCCTCATAAAAAGCCCATAGGAAAACTTTCGATCTGTTGCAGGTTCAGATGTAGAACACTTGATGTAGGATTTAAATTTGGGCCTGTCTCTATTTATTTGGGCCAAATCTAATTAACTGTAGCACATACTATCTCTTTGAAGTGAATAGAAAAAAATGCTATAAAACTGCTTAAATCAACCTACCAGTGATTTTTTTAGCTGTGTGTATACGCTGACTGAGTCTGGAGAATGATTCCAATATAGACAAATTCACATTGCTCCCCCTCCCATTAATTTATGAGAATTTAAGATTTTATTTAGCTTTTCTCTACACATCAAAACTAATTTCTTATTGTGAAGTGGCCCCCTGGATTAACTCTGCCAATGATATCCACCTTGATCATCCATTTTCCCCACAAGCATCTGAGTGCTTTTTCCTATGCCAGCCCCTCTGGGAGAAAGTAAAAAGGTGCTTTTGGTACAAGTCCTTTTTGATTTTGCTTATTGAAATTACATACTTTTGTCTGGAAATAACTGTCCACTCAAACACTTTCAGTAAGCTAACAAAAGATGTGGATGAAATCTGATTTAGATATTTCAGTGCGAATTTGCGTGTGGACCAGCCTTGAGTATGTTGAGACTTGATTACCTCAGAAGTCACCTCATTCCTTGAGTGAAGTAGCTGCTATTGTGATGTAAGGATGAAGGTGTGGCTGAAAAGACCAAAGACCAACCTCCATTTTGGAAGGTGGGCTCTAGACTACAGGGAGCTGTACAGTCAACACGAGGCTCTGGTTGCTGTTATGTTATAATAATATTTAAATAAAAGTAATTTAGGTGCTAAATACAAGGTCTCCCTGCCTTAATATGAATAGCAATACATCTTTGTATGATAATGAGGAAGCTTGAGATCATCTCCAGTGCTGAGCTAATCAGGAGGGGGCTGGAAGCAGGGCATACTCAGTGAGGAGGCCTTTAGTTGTGGAAATTGCATCATTCATCATTTTGTCCAAACCCATGTTGTCCTTTGGGTCACTGCAAGGCCAATTTGTTATCCAAAGCTTTTCCTGGAAGGGAAAACATAGTTACATTTTGAATGTGGAGATGTGGTAGATTTCAGAGGGTTTCCATTGGTTACTTATTGGATGTAGCTATTTATAATTTATATTTATAGTGAATACACTCAGAATCCTAACTGGACACACATTTATAAACTGAAATATATACGCTTCTGCTTCCTTAATATAGGAAATCTCTGTTTTAGCCCTAAGAACTTCTTCATCAGAAGGTTTGCAACAGCATGCATGCTCCCTCCCTCCCCAAACCTAAGGACTTGTCTCCACAGCGATTTAGTGGAGCAAGCTGGTGTGCTATTTGAAACTGGAGTACATCAAAGTGCACTACAGAATTTTTAATGCACTGTAGCAGTGTCCACATGTTGAGCATATGGCAAGCTAGTGCATTATACAATTATACTCTGGCTTGTCATGCACTAACAGTAACCTGATTGTGTAAACAAGCCCTGAGAAGGCTTTTCTCGTGTATATCATGAGACACCTATGGAATGAGTGGCAGCTTTGCTTATAGATGTGTTATTTCCTCCATTAGCCCTATATGCCTTTTTCTGGCTTCACCATTGCCTCCTGGATATTGAGCTGAAACACATGAAATGTAACTAGATATGGCATTCTATTTCTAAATATATATAACTGTATTGGTCACACTTTATCTTAAGGTTCCATGTATAAACAGTTTATAAAGGATTTATAAATGGTTAATCAATTATTATAGATTTTAGCAAGTCAATAGGTTGTTTATAACCATAGTTTATAATCATCTATAGCAGTAGTTCTCAACCTTTCCTGACTACTGTACCCCTTTCAGGAGGCTGATTTGTCTTGCATACCCTAAGTTTCACCTCACTTAAAAAAGACTTGCTTACAAAATCAGCTATAAAAATACAAAAGTGTCACGGCACACTATTACTGAAAAATTGCTTACTTTCTCATTTTTATCATATAATTATAAAATAAATCATGACACCCCCCCCAGGTTGACAAACACTGATAGAGCAGTATAAATGTGTCATTGTATGAAATTTTAGTTTGCACTGATTTCACTAGTGCTTTTCATGTAGCCTGTTGTAAAATATCTAGGCAAATATCTAGATGAGTTGACATAGCCCATGGAAGACCTCTGTGTACCCACAGGTGTACGCATATCCTGGTTGAGAACCACTGATCTATAGCACCTTTAACTGATCTACTTCTAACCATCTGTAATACATACTACTCATGTCCATAACATGCTTAAACAGCTGTTGATAATTTATTAATTAATTTATAAACTATTTATTAATGGAACTTAATATCAAGTTTGGCTGATATATAATTATAGCTGCATCATTTATATTAAATCACAGTTGAACTTTATGATCTATTCTCTATATTGTGTCTTGTAAAAATGCAGTAAAAATACAATTAAAAATAAGGCTATTGCAGTATGGATAAGTTTTGTTGCAGAAATGTATAGGGGATGCTTGACTGGCATCTCAGTCACATCATGTGCTTTGAAATCTACCTTTGAATGGACAATCAGTGGGTCCAATAGTTTCTGATCAATAAACCACAGTGATGGAGAATGGGGAGTATTTGGCCTGCCAAATATTTTCTCAATGAATGTCAAGCAAAGGTATTCTTAATCCCATTCTTCAGATATCACCACTTAACAGGTGTTGCAGAGAATTAGAATGACTGTATATAGCAGCAATTTTGTTCATTTATGCTATATTCACACACTGTATGCAATGGCAAAACTCCAATTGGCTTCAGCGGAAAGGGATCAGGGCCGTATTACCATTAATTCTACAGACAAACACTTTACCTTAGGCCAGATTTTACCCATATATCTGGATGTGATTTGAGGCCTGTAATTGGAGCTACGAAAGTTTATATATTAAAAGCAAATAATATTTATTATGTGAGTAGCTGAATCAATTAATTTTTGTTATGCAACATAATCTGTACTGGGTATGTTCTTTTGCTGGCTCCATTTTGACAGAGGTATAACGAGTCAGGGAACTCTACTAGATAGAGTGCAGCACTGTTTAGTGATATTGAAGATTTAGGATTTGATCTTGCATTGAGAACTGTGCTGACATATCCCTGTGCCCACTTAGTTCTCAATGCTGGATAGAGGCCTATAGACAGTACTTGATTACATAATTATCCATTAAGTCACATGAAAGGCATTTTATAATACTGGAAAATGAAAAGACTGAAATCATTTATTCTAAGTTAATGTTTTGTACAGCTCGGTCCTACAAAGTACGGAGAACTCTGGTCCCAACTGAGCAAAGCACTTAAGTATGAGTTTAGCTCTAAGTACGCTGACTCTGCCTAGGCATACCCTTGCCTGTTCAGATGCCCACTGAAGTCCATAGAACACCACACGGGTGCAGCGGTCCACCAGCATGAAGATCATTGCAAGAGCCAGATGTAAATCTAAAGAAACCAAGCTAAGTTCATGTTCCATGCTTCAGAAATGTTGTCCTTACACCCCCCAAGCAAGTGTGTTACCCTTGTCTTCAAGCAGGAATTTTCATTTTGAGAGAGCTGAAAGAGATGATTGTATTTCTCCAGCATATTTTCCCCAAATGCCATGCTAGGAATGTATTAATATTTCTTTGATACCAAAGAGGAATGTGGAATGTGAATTCTGATAATATTTCCTGTGCTCATTGGAGGAGAGGGCAAATGGGGAGAGAAGCTGGAGTGATGGAATCTCTGCTCCCTGTGGGAAGTAGGAATGAAGTTTACTTCATGCCACACTTTCATGCTGGGACTCCTCACAGTTCTTCCAGTGGCATCACGGCATGATATTAAATCATCTGTTTCTAAGCCAATGCTCATATCTTTCAAACGACCTTGGGACAGTTATGAGTAAAAGACAACCAGGATTTGAAGATATGATGTTTTTAATAAATAATAAAAATAGAGTAAATATCACATCAGTTTGGGGCTAGTTTTAGGTATGTTCATTTTAACTGTGAGCACAGCTTTCATCTAATCTTGCTTAAAACCTCATTGTATGATCACATTTTCTTACTGGTAATTTTGAGCTTCTTAAATATTATGGTCTAGCTAATCATATCAATTATATGCCACTGCAAAGCCCGAAGGTTTCCATTTTTGCCAAAGGAAAATTCAAGTTGTGCTTTGTAAACATGACCCTTTATGACTGGCAAAATAGGAGAAACAGAGATTTTATGACTGCCTGAGTTGCAGAGGTATTGACCATTGACCTCAGTGGGAGCTGAGGTACCAGTGCCTTTGAAAATCAGGTTATTATATAATTTGTATCTCTTATTTTGCTGACTGTGGCAGTACTTGAATTTCAGTCGAGTGAATGCTATGGGATGAAAGGTCCTATAAAAGTTTGATTAGTATTATTTTGTTTATTATGACTGTCACACAACTGGACAATTTAGCAATTACCTTAGGACCCTTTTGTGCTCCCAGGACCCTCTTGTGCTGCCATTCCTTCTTTGTATGTGTGTATTTGTGCATATGCATGTGAGTTTACCCTGGGAGTAGAGAAGGATACACAAACACATATGCATGCTCTCTCTTTCTATCTAGCTTTATTAACATTTACCATGTACTGACATTTTTATTTATAAGAATCAATCTCTGTGTTATGCCCCGTAGTTTATAGTCTCCATTAATTCTAGCTCTTGGTGCTTGTCCTTTGCTCCTTTCTTTAGTGTACAAACACTAGTAAATTAATACTCTTCCTATTCTTTGTCTTTTGTTTCAGATGAGGCTGTGTGCTGTACCTTATTTTGTATGTTGGAAGCATGCATTAGTTTTGAATGAAGTGAAACTCTTCTTTCCTACTTAAACAAGCCATTCCAGTTTTAGATAATGACAGGTTTCAGAGTAGCGGCCGTGTTAGTCTGTATCCGCAAAAAGCTGTAGCTTACGAAAGCTTATGCTCAAATAAATGTGTTAGTCTCTAAGGAGCCACAAGCACTCCTTTTCCTTTTCCAGTTTTAGAATAATTCTAGATCCTTCTGCTTCAGTGGAGTCTGTCTCTGAGATGAAGATGTATCTGTACATACAATAAGAAATAACTAGGGTGCCTTAGTAGTTATGTGATGCTCACTGTCAGTAAATATTGACTTTTTAATGTAGATAAATAATACAGCAGGGGAGATGGCTTTTCAATATATGTAAACATGTAACAGTGTAGATGGCATCACTCATGACTATATGCAGGCACATTTGTCTTTGTCAGAGGGCTTCAACTAGAACCCATCTTAAATACTGTGGAACCCTCTTAAAATGAATTTTAGTGGAGTTCCCATTAGCAATATCATTGTGGCCCCACTTCAGCCAGGCACTTAAATGCATGCTTAATTTTAAATAATGGAGTTGTACCAAATGATTGGAGAATTGCTAATATAGTTCCTATTTTTAAGAAAGGAAAAAAAAAAGTGATCCGGGTAACTGCAGGCCAGTTAGTTTGGCATCTGTAGTATGCAAGGTCCTGGAAAAAATTTTGAAGGAGAAATTAGTTAAGGACATTGAAGTCAATGGTAAATGGGATAAAATACAACATGGTTTTACAAAAGGTAGATCATGCCAAACCAACCTGATCTCCTTCTTTGAGAAAGTAACAGATATTTTTTAGACAAAGGAAACGCAGTGGATCTAATTTACCTAGATTTCAGTAAGGCGTTTGATACTGTGCCACATGGGGAATTATTAGTTAAATTGGAGAAGATGGGGATCAATATGAACATCAAAAGGTGCATAAGGAATTGGTTAAAGGGGAGACTACAACGGGTCCTACTGAAAGGCGAACTGTCAGACTGGAGGAAGGTTACCAGTGGAGTTCCTCAGGGATTAGTTTTGGGACCAATCTTATTTAATATTTTTATTACTGACCTTGGCACAAAAAGTGGGAGTGTGCTAATAAAGTTTGCAGATGATACAAAGCTGGGAGGTATTGCCAATTCAGAGAAGGATCGCGATATTATACAGGAGGATCTGGTTGACCTTGTAAACTGGAGTAATAGTAATAGGATGAAATTTAATAGTGAGAAGTGTAAGGTTATGCATTTAGGGATTAATAACAAGAATTTTAGTTATTAGCTGGGGACGCATCAATTAAAAGTAACGGAAGAGGAGAAAGACCTTGGAATATTGGTTGATCATAGGATGACTATGAGCTGCCAATGTGATATGGCTGTGAGAAAAGCTAATGCGGTTTTGGGATGCATCAGAAGAGGTATTTCCAGTAGGAATAAGGAGGTTTTAGTACCGTTATACAAGGCACTAGTGAGACCTCACCTGGAATACTGTGTGCAGTTCTGGTCTCCCATGTTTAAATAGGATGAATTCAAACTGGAGCAGGTACAGAGAAGGGCTACTAGGATGATCCGAGGAATGGAAAACTTGTCTTATGAAAGGAGACTTAAGGAGCTTGGCTTGTTTAGCCTAACTAAAAGAAGGTTGAGGGGAGATATGATTGCTCTCTATAAATATATCAGAGGGATAAATACAGAGGGAGAGGAATTATTTCAGCTCAGCACCAATGTGGACACAAGAACAAATGGGTATAAACTGGCCACCAGGAAGTTTAGACTTGAAATTAGATGAAGGTTTCTAACCATCAGAGGAGTGAAGTTTTGGAATAGCCTTCCAAGGGAAGCAGTGGGGGCAAAAGATCTATCTGGCTTTAAGATTCTACTCGATAAGTTTATGGAGGAGATGGTATGATGGGATAATGTGATTTTGGTAATTAATTGATCTTTAAATATTCAGGGTAAATAGGCCTAATGGCCTGTGATGGGATATTAGATGGATGGGATCTGAGTTACCCAGGAAAGAATTTTCTGTAGTATCTGGCTGGTGAATCTTGCCCATATGCTCAGGGTTTAGTTGATCGCCATATTTGGGGTCAGGAAGGAATTTTCCTCCAGGGCAGATTGGAAGAGGCCGTGGAAGTTTTTCACCTTTCTCTGTAGCATGGGGCACGGGTCACTTGAGGGAGGATCCTCTGCTCCTTGAAGTCTTTAAACCATGATTTGAGGACTTCAATAGCTGAGACATAGGTGAGGTTTTTCGTAGGAGTTGATGGGTGAGATTCTGTGGCCTGCGTTGTGCAGGAGGTCGGACTAGATAATCAGAATGGTCCCTTCTGACCTTAGTATCTATGAATCTATGAATCTATGTGCTTACTGATGTCAATGGGACTGCTTGTGTGCTTAAAGATAAGTATATGCTTAAATACTTTGCTGAACTTGGGCCTAAATCTGGGGATTTGTTGCAGTATACCTCTGAAGAGGAATGGTTTTTACACTTCATTTTAAAACCTGAGAAAAATGTAACAGATTCATGAGACCATATGCAGTATTTGGTTTGCTGGAGTCTGTCCCCAGACTTTCCTGAGTGGCAGTGACATTTTTTCCAGTAATAATCCATCAGCTGAAGCCGTTACTAAAACCTTTCCTCAGGTAAAATCCCATTGACATCAATGGGATTTTTCATTAAAAAGGAATTTTCAGGATGTGGCCTTATGACAGTATTTGTGAACCAGTGGTCCCTTTATTCCAAACTTGAATGCTGCTTAATTTAATAATTTTCATCTCCCTCCAAGAATAAAGGGTAACTAGAAACTTTATACACTATTATAATATAATTTATCCAAAATTTTGGACGGTCACAAACCTTGTGAAGCCAATTCAGTATCCCATCTTTCCGCAACATGACTTTGATGCTATTACTCTCATGTTATTACCTTTCAGCATAACTCAAGCTCCTTAATGCGCCCACCCCTCTCTTCTTTTTGGAACACACCTCAACTCCTCAGACCTGTGGGTCCCTCCATCCCACCTACCTTTGAAGAGCTGCTTTGAAATACATTTTCTGCATTCTGGCCTGTTCTGGGGCTTCCAGGCTGAGATGTCTCCCCTGACTACACTACTACATACAAAGTTTAAGATTTGAAAATTTTAGTTCCCAAGAACCCAGGAGAAGGCAGCCAGATTGTGAAATGGATCCTCAAGTACAGAAGCTACAAGCTTTAGGTAGGCCTGGTCAAAATTTTTCCATCTAAAACTGTTTGACAGAAAATTGGGTTTTCGGCTGAATGATAGATGGCATGTTAGAGGGATTGTCTGACGGAGAAGCAACCCACAGTGTAGCTGAGAAGAACTTTTTGTTCTCTGGGGAAGGAGGCTTGGGGCTGGGTTGTTGTGGCAAGAAACTCTCAGCATGTTGAGAAGTCAGATGATAGAAAGCTGGCACATAGACAAGTTCTCTTTGACCAAACTGGCCCTTAGGAAGGTTTGATTTGGAGAAAGAAATGAGGTTTGAGCTGGCTACTGTATGATAATATGTTGGCTATTCTTAGAATTCTTTCCCCTTCTCCTGCCATGGGAGAGAGGTTGGGGGGGGGGGGGTGGAGACAAAGGCAGCATTTTCCTTTTAAGTTTGAAATTATAAAAGAATCTTATGAATGAGGAATTTTAAGCTGTTGGCTTCCCCCATGTTAGTGGTACAGGAGACATAACTATAAGTGACTGCTGGCCAGCTGAATGCTGTTTGTTTGTTTTTACAGCACTGGAAGCTCTTTGAAAGCTCTAGGAGTAGGGATGTTTCTGAAGTTTTATTTCATTGTTTAGCTATCTGTCATCCAGAAGTGCAGTGTTTACTTAAACATTACAAGTTCAGTGTTGTAAATTAACAAGTCCTGTTGTAAATTAGAAGTCTTGGCTTTAAACTGTTGGACTATTAATATTATAATTGAAAACAGCTCAACAAATGTGTAGCTTTTGAGAACTAACTTTACAGAAATACCTATGTTTTCTAAAAAGAAATATGTTCCAAAGGAAGTTTTCAAAGTGTGTAAAACCATATATATATGGTCCCTCTAGCCAAGTATGCTGTCTTCCAAGAGTGGCCAGTGCAAGATGCTTCAGAGAGAATGAACAGAACAGAGCAATTTATTTAGGGATCCATCCCTGCTGTCCAGTGCCAACTTCTTTAGTGATCAGAGAAATTTGCCACATAAAGGTTTAGGATATCCAGAAAATCAAGGCTTTGATGTCAATCATCCTCTTGAGCTTCTGTCTATGCTGCTCAAACATAGGGTTTTGTTAATACTATTAAATGTTTCCATGTTTCCAAGAATTAGACTGCAATTTACAGAGTATAGTTAAAACATATCCTCTGCTCCAAGGAGCTTATGAGAAAGGCAGATCAATTGTGTGCAAGTCCTCAAGAGCTGGGCAGGGATTTAATGGTCACTCTGACAGTCACAGTTCATGTCACATTTCTCCCTTGCTCCATGAGAGAAGAGCCCAATCTAAATAAGACAAGGCAAACTCATGGAATGACAATTCAGGAACAACAGGTCTTGGGTTAACCAGTGCAGAGAAGAAGGGAGGAGGGACTTTCTGAAAAGGTTTTTTAAAAGCAGGGACTTGAAGGAGGAGAGGGCGCTTGGCAGATCAGAACAGTGAGACTGTTCCAGACATTATGATAGAAGGCACTTGAAGAGAGGAGACAAAAAAAAAAGACTAAGGTAAGAAGATTGGGAAATGCTTAGGAAGTGGGAGAGGAATAATGGGAAATGAGTAGGAATTTAGACGTAAACGAGCTTGTGCATTGGTGGTGCGGATGAGCCGTTTTATGCATAACCAATAGAGAGATTTATGGAGGGTGGTAATGAAATATGGAGCAATGAGAATATGGAGCAATGAGAGTGAAAATGATATTAGCAGTAGCAGAACACACACGTGACACGTCTGCTGCAGTACAGACGGAGTAGCAGCTGTTAAGAACTGAGACTTCAGGCAGGCAGTTATCGGGGGATGCAATGAGTCCATCATACATGAAGAATAATCCCTCAAAACAGGTACCTCCTCCATCCTGTTGCGCAGGTCACTTAAACAAGCAGCATCACTGCTAGGTAGGTCTTGTTGGGGAGAAGGGACTCCTCTAGGTATATGTATGATGGGGTTGACAGACACCATACTAAGATAAATTGGGTGGTGGAATAGTGTTGGGCCAAGAAGACCCTGCCCCTCAGCAGCTGCCAGGCACGCTCTCTATGGAGAGCCTGCTTAAAAGGAGCTCTGGCAGTCTTGCAGGAGGAGCATGGAGGAGAGAGTGGCTGCGAGAGGGCAGGCAGCACAGTCTACAGAGGAAGTACTGGGACTGTAAGTGAGGCTTGGCTGGTATCCCCCCTTGCCCCTGACTAAGGGAGTTTGGGGAAATGGACACTGAGGGTGAGTAGGCAAGCATTCTCCACCCCAACTGAAGCCCTGAACTACTGAGACTATGTAAGCAGAAGGCTCAGGCCACTCCCTAAACTGAAGGGAAACAGGGAAGATAAGAAATGGCTCAGGAGGAGCTGATCTGGAATGGCAGCCATGAGGGACTGAGCTACCCCGTTGCCTCTTGCTTCTTGGGCTGTGAGCTGAGAGTCAGAGGACAGGGAGGGCCTGGATCACCATATCCTTCCCTTTTCCCCCAACCTACTGAGAGATTCTAGAGGGCTCCACAGGGGCAATGAACTACGGACTGGCTGCCTGGGCTCCGAACTGCCCAGAAGAGCTGTGTCCAAGCTCGGAGACACTATTTAGCTGTGGCCTGACCATGAGGCATGCTGGTCCCAGAGCAAAGCCTGCAACAGGTGGGTTTTATATTTTATCCTTTCCTCCTGAAGAAATGAGTTCCATATCCATGGCCCCATGTGCTCTGTGGCAAGCTGGATGTAAGTTCTGGGGCAAGAGTCCTCGCTTCCAGTATTGTCAACTGGAACATCTGCAACATCAAAAATCGTGAGATAGACAAAAAAAAATTTGTTTTAAAATCCCATTACTTTTTGGTTAGTTTTTTGATATTTGAACTCTCAGGGGGAATTGACTCTTTTTTGGGGGTGGGGGGAGGATGTATTTCAAGAAACTCAACCAGAAATGTATAAAACATACACATAGGGCGTGAGGGGGATCACCTCTTTTTTTACTTTTCACTGATGTGAAGGACACTTTCCCAGCACCTCCCAGTGTCTAACAGCTCTCTTCTGGCTGGATCTCAGTCACTGTCCCCACCTTCCATGCCTGAGACCTGGGTAGTTGCTGTCAATCTCAGAGCAGGAAGTGGCTTTTGATATAGGTCAGGCCAAATCCACTGATGGTTTTGAAGCTCAGGATCAGGACTTTGACACAACTGGCACAGATATTGCCTAACTATAGCAGAAAAAAATGATTCTCACTAAACACTGTTGGCAAATGCTGAGTTTTTTTAATGATGAATATTTGCACATTGGAAATGCTGATTCATGACTATAAATAAATAACAATAACTACAAATAACCAATTTTTCAATTTGGTTTGGTGCAAAGCAATATTTTTGAACTTTTTGGTGAAATGCAAAAGTAAAAAAAAACCATTTTAGATCAAATGTAACATTTAGTTCAATCCAAAACGAAACATTTCATTTTGATTTTGAGATTTTAAAAATTTATCTATGTATTTTAAAAAAATCAAGGGAAATTCCCAAGCGAAACATGTTTCAACTTTTCATTTTTCAAAAGATTTGAGCATTTCTGGGGTTTTTTTTCCCCAACTGAAACAATTTGTCAAAATTGACCCAAATTCACGACATGTTTACTCAGGACCTCAAAGTGGTACAGAATTTTTATACTGTTCCCAAGCAAGCTACTCTTACATCATTTCTGACTTTCTTGTTTTTCTTTGTGTCTTGGGCCTTAGGAGACTGAAAAATTCAGTTTTGAAAAGCTGTTCATTGTACTGTGGTTTGATATATTATGCAGCATTTATGTGACCTCTTACATTAATAGATCTCCTGGTGACTTTATTCCACTGCCAAGGATGCTTTTAACTTCTTGGCTGCTAGTGTTTACACCACAGTTGACCTTTTTAGATCACCATAAACATTTCCATTACCTTAATTCTGGTTAGCAAAAGGGAGATAGCATGTTATGGAATAGATTAAAGGGCAAGAGTATGAATTTTGCTCAACCTGAGTCTAAACTTTAATTGGGTAGAAAGGTTATGACCATTATAAAGCTGTTACACTGTTCTTGGTATTTTAAGGGTTTATTTTAATTGCTTTTGACTTTTCTGAGCCAGTGTTGTAAGTAGCCCTCTTGCTAAAAAGTGATATCATTCAAGTAAGGGACACTAGTAATCGAGTGAATCTGCATTTAATGTTTTAACAGTGAGAAAAAAACATTTAAATATTATACATGTTGATTGTTAAATCCTTACTAAAGCAGGTTGGAAAACTGTTTGTAATGCTGGCTCCACAAACTTAGATTTCCTTATTCTCATACTAGGCTAACAAACACTACAGAATGAATTTTAAAAAACCTAGTTTATAGTGACAGTTGACAAGTGTTTCTTACTGTGTGGGCTGCTTTGCTGATCAAAATGGGTTTTATTTTCCTATACTCAGTTACTGAAATATATGCACTGCTGATATACATGCCCAGATTGATTGTACTTGGGGCCTGATCTAGAAAAACACTGTATGTGCTTGTCTGTGGTCAATGGGATTGCTCATGTGCTTTAATTTGAGCCTGTGCTTAAATGCTTTCCTGGACCAGGGTTTTAGAGCCTGAATTTCAGAAATACTGAGCACTCACCACACTAATTGAAGTCAATGGGAGTGGTGATTGCTGATCACCTAGAGTTTCATCCTGCAAGGTGTGCCTTTTGGGAGGCGCTGAGCGTCAAAACATCACAATACTTCCAGACCTGCTTTCGGGCCCTGATCCTGGAAAGCACATGGGTTTTGATTCGGCATGTGCCTTGCTGAATCAGCGCCATAAATCAAGTAATAGTATTCTGTGCATTAACACTTAATTTTTCTTAACCACTGACAAGCTCAAAGCTGTAACACATTGAATGCCCTGGCAGCGACTGTCACCGTCATCTCTCAATGACTCCAAGGATCTGCTCCTGGAATAGGTAGTACCTGTCTCACTAGCAATCACAAGGATACCGTTTTCCAGTGTTATTGGTGGCTGAGCTTGTGACAGTGCTTACACCTTACAGTGTGTGAGTGTAGCACTTTAAATTGATCTGCAGGCCCCCCACCCACCCTCACCTTGGGTGCATCTTTCTGATTTGACTTTTCTGTCTTATATCAGGCTCATGTAGATCTTGAAATTTAAGTGAGACACATTACAGACACCCTCTGTTATTGTACGTTGCAATAATATAGGTGGGCTTGTGATTTATAGTTCTGGTACTACTCTACTCTACTGTTTTGAGCTGTTGGTTTACTAGTATATGTACTTTTATCTAAGGGTTAGAAGGTTCATGAATATTTTGTTCATAAAAAACAATCTAGTTTCTAACCTAATACTAGGTATTGACATTGACCATTTCAGCTCTTCGACATTGCCCAGCTTTGTTTATAGCTGAGGAACAGCCTATGTATGGGTGGAGGATCTTACATTTCTAAATGCTTATATTAACCATTGGCTCCAAATCAGGAAACATGTGAACAACATTTTCTAAATCTGATCCACTGCAGACACCTAAGTTCATGTCACTTACACGAACATTCTTCCATTTAAACTCTTAGTTCTCCCTCTTGTGAATCAGGAACTATGATATATCATAACCCTCTAGCATTTGAATATTTCTGATATTACAGAGATTTGGGACTGCTTAGGGAACAGATGGTCTCAGACCCAGTCAGGAGATCCCAACCTGTCCAAGCCATGAACAATGAGGGCATTCAAATCATGAGATAAATTTTGTGGTTGGGATCATTTTATAGTAGGCTGAACTAGATCATCCCCGCTATTTTGAATAACTCAGGCCCATCTCTAGTTTAAAGAACTATGGAAAACTTTATAAATTCTTCTTTGTAGAGTCAATTCTCCTTAGATATCTTACTTCCTGTACTTTCTGGATCTCTCTGCATTTATTACTAGAAATGTCTTCATGGAAACAGGATCTTTGTGTCTTCAAAGTTCTTTTCCTTCTGTTTATTCCTCACCTGAAGTCATAAGCCCTGTTTATGATACCAAAATCCGCTCTACAGCAGCTAGTAGTGATTTCACAAAAACTTATACGGCTTCATGTGAGGGAAAAGCCAGTGAAAGCAACAAACTTTTAAACCAAACAAAAAAATATAGAGCCCAGATAGTGCTTGGTGTTATGTGGGTGGATGTGCCAGGGGAGCAAGGACACAAGTCCCTCTGCCACCCATCCATCCCATGAAGAGCAGCTGGGCACAGCTGCAGTCACTTTTTGTGCTCTCAGAGTATAAGACATCCCAAAGGAGACTGAGAGAGGCAGAGTCAAGGCAGAACTAGCCAGAGGTACAGATGTGAATGCTTCATTCTCCCAAAGGGATGATGTAGTGGGTGCGCTTCCCTGTAAGCCAAGACAAAGCCCCCTTGGGTAGCATGGCTCTGCACTGCCCTCCATGTGGGCTAGTCGCTAACATTCACAACAGAAACTATAACATACAGTCAAATGCTTTTTTAATTTTTCAAATAGTTCAGAAGGTGTTGGCTGCTCTCTTAGCTCAAACAACGTTGACAGGTCAGTAATGAGAGACAAAGGACAAATTCCTTTTAAAAAAAATTCAGATAATTTAATACAAATAAAGAAGCAGAAATATCAAAGCTAGCTGTATACATTGCACAAAGCATCAGGAGTTTCGGGTCTCTTTTCAGAACTTTGACACGTGTTATATAGTGCGGTTACAGCTATTAAGAAAATACAGTGCAGAGATATTTCCAAGCAGTCCTCTTGCCATTTAAGACAATCATTTATGTCTGTTTTGAAGCTGCCCAGACACATGCAGCATGAGTGCTGGGTCTTAGTGCAGGTAGGAAGGATGCTTCTGCCTTGTACTAGATTACACTAAGCAATAGTGAGGCTACCTCTGAGGACTAGGCACGGACTAGACATAGGTGCAGTGAGAACTTTGTGTATGTAGTAAACTTTCTATTTCTAATTCAGTATGCCTAAAACTGAGTGAAAAACACATTGGCTGATAATAACAATGGAAAAGAACTAGAACTTATTTCAAAAACAAAATGATGGAAACAAACACAGGATCATAGGTAGGGCTGGGAATAGTTCTAAGAAGTCACAGGTGTATAATCAGGCTGTTCTGTGATTATGTATGTTAAGGTAAGAGCTTAATTCAGGTATGTTCTTGGTGGCTTGTTGGCTAGAAAGTATGGAAAGGCCTGTAGTTATGTGGTATATTGCTTTAAAGCTGGTGGTATAAAATAATATACATTCTATGACAATCACTTGGACTCCATATCTTGGATGCAATTTTTCCTCATTTGTCACAAACATTTTAATTAACATTTCAAGAAGGCATTTTATGTTTTTTCATATGAGACAGAGTCACATTTTAATTTTTAGCTTGGCTGTCAGAAGCTAATTTGAGTCTGATGTATTATATAGTTTTCTGAGCCAATCAAGATAAACCAGGATAAGATTTAGACTTTCTGTATTTTTGTTGGTTTCAATAGACTAATAATGCATTTATTGATTCTTTATATACAGAAATGTAGTGTTTTGAATGAGTTTATCACAAAATACTGAACATGTGCCATTGATGTTTACTCTGAGTAACAGAGTAACTTTCATAGTCCCAGTGTTTCTCTTCACTCCAGATACTGTTCATCACACCGAACGCTCATTCCACTGAATGTATAGGCCAGAACATATGATCATTTAACTTAAACCTGCAAAATAAAGCTTTCCTGGGATTTAAGTGATGCACAGGACTTCTGCTTAACATGCGTGAAAGAAAACTGTCTGTGAGAGTAAAGAAAGAAAATGTTTCTTTGTAAATATGCATCTCTTCAATTTTTAGAAATGTGTTTAAAATTCTTCATATGACAAGGTGAAGTTGCTAGTTAGTCACTAGAGGGCATTTGACTGTCTTATAACTAAAGCTGCGGAAGGTCTAGCTAAAGTGAATGCAGCAGAGAAGGCTGACATAGCTGCATTGTAATCAAGAAATGTTAGAATTACACTGTTTATGATCCTAACTCACTCACTTGGCATACCATACAGTGGAAGGGAGCTTCAGCTCAAACTCATTGGTGAGGCAGAGAGGTATTCTTTGTAATTCATTCTGAATTCATTTTCTCCAGTTCTTCATTGCACATCAATTTTTTCTTAATGTTTTTGAGATCTTTCAAAGCAAAACAGATGCCATACTGATCCCCGTCCCTTGCCAAAACAAGCAGCCCAGCTATTATGAAATATCAGGCATTTCTATTTGTAACCACTTAATCTTGTACACATGTTAAATTAAGTTAGGTTCTTGAACAGTTATTTTAGATTTCCATTTTCCATAGGCAACAGAGCCTAGAGAACTTGTTTATTTTTAATATAATAACTATTCCACTTCTATAGTGCTTTAAAATATACAGGTATGCTTGTCTAATGCTACTGTCTTCACCTGCTCTGGAAACAAGCAAGAAATTCTCTGCATTTAAAGTATTTTCTCTGCTTTCATTTGCCAAAAGCTTTTGGGATTAAAAAATTTAAATATCAGCATGGATTTCTTTTTCCAGTTTTCTGTTGCATTTTCTCTTACTATGCCTGAGTGCATCAGTCATTTATACATATCTAACATCCTAATATAACCTCCAACACGAGCACTTCGATACTACCATGATTGTTAGAGTATAAAAAAGAGAGAATGGAATAGAATCAAAGATTCCAGATTTCCTTGAATTGAAAGTTCTGGGTCAAATGAAGAGGTGATTAATCCAAACTCTTATTGATGTTAATAGGATTTACTCAAGCTTTGGTATTTTATCTTTTTAAATTACCGTCATAATATATGTTGAGGTCAGTCTTAACTACATTCTAGTTCCACCAGTTTCATCTAAAATACTGTGCTGGAAAACACTTGGATGACCTTGCAAGCCCATGGCAGCTCCAGCTACAACGGAAATTCTGTATTGCTAGTGTACTTTTGAACTAGGCAGTGTAGAACCCATGCAGAGGGACTCAATGCCTTGAATGATGTCACATCTCTTGTTAGTTTGTAAAGAGGCATGGAGTGAAATGACTGTATGTAAAGTTGTCCATGATGGATGAGTGGCCAGTTAGTCATGGCATTTTTATATTATCCAAGAACCACCCAAAAAAAAAAGTTTGACAACTACCTAAATAAGTAGGAGCACAATTTTTTCAAATTCTGATATATCAAAGGATAATTTTTTTTGAGTACTGGATAACATCTTAGGCATAGTTTTTATAAAAGAGCTTATAATGCAAGTGCCTGCTCAACTCGTCCATAATAATTATTAAAGCTAAAAAGAGTATTGGAAAGGAGATAAAGCCTTATGTTTTAAGGCTTAAGACAAACTCCATTAGGATTTAGGATGAGAGGTTCATGGGGACAGAACACTCCATATCTGCCTAAAAAAGGGGTTTCTTGCATCTTTCTCTGAAGCATCTGGTGCTGGCCGCTGTAGGAGGCAGGATACTAGACTAGATGGACCTTGGGTCTGATCCAGTCTGGAAATTACCGTGTTCCTATACTGCATTGCTAGATGAGAACTAACTGTGTTAAATTTACAAAGGCAAATGTATAGATTGTAAACCTTTACTACCTACTACCTTTAGATTACAGTTGCTCATCTTGGAGATACAAAGCCTGATCTTGCAATCCTTGCCCACTTTAAACTTCCACTAACATCTCAATGGGAGTTTTGAGTACCCAAGGAATATCTGTTCAAACACACAAATCTTTTTATCTGTTTAAAGATTAATATAATAAAGGTTCATAGGTTTTTTAAACAGTGTTATCATAGTGGGCCTTTATGATAAATGGCCAAATACAAGGGTCTACTCCATTCTACTCCTTCTTGACTTCTCGGTTTCTTCTGATGATCTCAATCACACACTCCTTAAAATATTGTCTTTTCTTGGCTTTTGTGACTCCATCCTCTCCTGTCTCTTTTCCTACTCCTTTGAATGCTACCTTTGCATCTGTATCAATCATTTCTTTTTCTCCTCTCTCCTATTTAGTTATTGACTCTCTCCTTGAGTCCTTACTTGCCTCCTTCCATTTCTTCCTTTACAACCTCATCTAACATTTCTACTCCCATGACCCACAAATTTACTTCTCCATTCTTGACCTCCATCCTCCAACCATTCTCTCCATCCAATCCTCCATCTCAGCTAAACTCTCTGGCATCTCTTCCTGGATGCCTTACTAGAGATTCAAACCTTAGATGCAATGATTGTTGACAACATTATGAAACGCATTGGTGCAGCCAGCAATGGCTTTGGAGAACTTCAGCATTGACACAGTGTTCATTCCAGAAACAGACTGAAAACAAAAATTGATGTTTACCATGCCATTGTTATTACCACACTCCTCTAAGATGGTGATATGTGGACTACTGACCAATGCCACATAAAATGCTTGGACCAATTCCAGCTATGATGTCTATGGTGGATAATGGGAATTAAATGGCAAGATTTTGTTCCAAACACAGTGGTCCTTGAGTGATGCACCATAACAGGCACTGACACCTTTATAGTGAGAGTGCAGCTGAGATGGTGCAATCATGTGATCTGTATGTCTGAGAGTAGCATACCAAAGGTCATCTCTTTTTATGGAGAATTGAAGACTGGAGTTGCTTTGGGGCAGACTAAGAAAACATCATAAACTCAACATCTGGGAGTTCTTAGCCTATGACAAGATCCAATGGCAGCAGCTCTGCCATCTTGGAGTGAAAGATTTTGAGAACTTGTACATTCTAGTAATCAAGAAGATATGTGAGGTATAAAGCTAAACCCAGTGCAGATTCATCTACAATTGTCTTTACTCATGGCACTTGCAGATGGGGCTGCAAGTCCAAAATTTGTCTTTGGTCTCATCTCAAGACTCACAATAAGTGATTGACTGTAGCTTATCTGTTGAACTCAATGGGTTATTCCATCATCAAACCTTACAAAACTAAAATCCTGTTCTTTCCTCTAACACACTTTTTACTCCCTCATTCTCTGCCACTTATGAAAACACCATCTTATCTCAGGCATGTTAACTAGAATTGACTTTTGATCCCTTCCTCTCTTTTGTTCCACACATCCAGGCTGTGTGTAAATCTTTCCACTTCCCTTTCTCTGTAACATTTCTATGAGCTATCCTTTTTACTTTCTCTATGGGGAGTCAAAACTCTTGTCCAAACACTCATTGCTTCCCATTTTGATTAACATAACCTCTTCCTCTCTGGCATCCTTCACAAGCACATTCCCCTTCTACTCCAGTTGAAACACAGCTGCTAAGGGCATCATCCTTGCTTGCCTCTCTGATCACATCACTGCCCTCATTGAATCTTTCCACTTCCCCCTCCCCTCCCAAGTTACATCACATCAAGTTCAAGCTCCCTGTCTGGACCTCCAAGGCCTTTGCTTTGCTCCCCCGTACTTTTCTGCTCATATGTCTTCTGTGTCTCCCACACCCCACCTCATCTGTTCCACCAATGGTGCGAGCCTTATCCATCCATTTGATGGCTTCTCACACAACCTTCTCTGTGCTTTCTTCTGTGTGGCCTCATATACATGAATTTCCTTCCCTGACCCGATATCTGTAGGGCCATTACCCTCTTCTCCTTTAAATCTCTCCTCAAGACTCACCTCTGCCACAATGCCTATAAAAATCAGATAATTAGTGAGGGTGAGCCTTAGAGGCAGATGGGGATAGATGATACTTTGTCTATTTACTATCATTTAAAAAACTGAAAATGAATACCTAAGAAAAATGACTATATATGATTGTATCCCCCTCCCCCATCTTTCTTGTGTCATTTGTCTTTTTAAGCTTTGTAAGCTCCTTGGGGAAGAGACTGTGTTTCTGTATGTGCCTACCACAAGCGGGGCCCAGTCCTGATTGACACTTGTGGACACCATGGCAATATGAATATTAAATAATCTGATACAGAAGACAAAGATTTTTGTTAGGTCACATCTCAGAAGTGTTTGTAAAATTCATTCACTAAATTAAATCCTTTGAAAAAATTCCTTTGACAAATCTTGCTTGTATTAAAAAGGAAAACAGCTGTTTTTAAAGCTGAAATTCTTCAAAACCATATTCTATGGCAAAAATTACATTGAGGGACATGACACCAACCTTCTCCCTAAGTCACTTGATAAACCCAACAAACTGAAATCTGTTCAATCAGGATTAAGCAGACAGACTTCCTTCTACAGAGAAAAAAACAAACTTGGGGTATTGAACTAACAAGATTTTTTTTAGATTGTTTTCTTTATTTAAAAATACATTTGATATTCAAGTTTGGTGGCTTAAGACCACAATAAAAGTCAGGGTGGGCTTCATTAGAAAGTCACATTTCACAGAACATTTGTTATTGATATGTTGGAAAAGTGTCAGACTTGTGAGGGGATGGGAGAGGACTTGCATGATCTAGTAATAAGAAACAGTTTAGTGTACTAGATTACTAAAGCATGGCTAATTTTGAAGCCCAAACCCACACATTCTTAACTTTGTTTCTCTGCTTTAGAGGAGGTATCTGCATACACTGTACAGGATTATTCTTTGAAAGCAAACCCAGTGTTTAGCAAATCTGAAATTGAATGAACAGCACAATATATTGTTTTAAATGATAATATAGCAGAATCATAGAATCATAGAAGATTAGGGTTGGAAGAGACCTCAGAAGATAATCTAGTCCAAAACAGGTTATATGTATTCTTGCTTTAAAGTTCTGAGTTGCTTGGATATTTAATTTGTCTTGGGAAGTTCTAGGTCTCTCAAACTGACAGGAGTTATATTAAAGATCCTTTGGAGCTCTGACAATGACGAATGTACTGTGTTTTCTCCCAGTTTACATTCTTCCCAGAGATCTGCTGTTGAGAGTGAAGTTTTGATAATCTCAAGAGCACCCTGAAAGGACAAGTTAATTTCTATGAACTCCATACAGTTGAACTCAAACTGCTGTACAACATTCCAAGTTATCATTCTTGTCTTCCAGAAACATTCATCTTCTTCCTATATATTAAAAAGAACAGTAGTACTATACGTAAAATTGGGTGGGACAGAGAGGGTGCTATCCAGAGGTAATTGTAATTGGGGTTGAGTAGTTATTCCTATATATTCCCAGTTATTCCCAGTACAGAATACAGTAATATACTTCTGTACTGCTCTATCTAAATGGGCTGTTGCATTCTGTACCAGATGAAGCTTTGGATGGCTTTCAAAGTTAGCTATGAATGGATCAGGTTGCAGAAATTGAGCCTTGAGATGTCAAAGATATGGGTTTCAGAGTAGCAGCCGTGTTAGTCTGTATTCGCAAAAAGAAAAGGAGTACCGGTGGCACCTTAGAGACTAACAAATTTATTAGAGCATAAGCTTTCGTGAGCTACAGCTCACTTCATCGGATGCATTTGGTGGAAAAAACAGAGGAGAGATTTATATACACACACACAGAGAACATGAAACAATGGGTTTATCATACACACTGTAAGGAGAGTGATCACTTAAGATAAGCCATCACCAGCAGCGGGGGGGGGGAAAGGAGGAAAACCTTTCATGGTGACAAGCAGGGTAGGCTAATTCCAGCAGTTAACAAGAATATCAGAGGAACAGTGGGGGGTGGGGTGGGAGGGAGAAATACCATGGGGAAATAGTTTTACTTTGTGTAATGACTCATCCATTCCCAGTCTCTATTCAAGCCTAAGTTAATTGTATCCAGTTTGCAAATTAATTCCAATTCAGCAGTCTCTCGTTGGAGTCTGTTTTTGAAGCTTTTTTGTTGAAGTATAGCCACTCTAAGATCTGTGATCGAGTGACCAGAGAGATTGAAGTGTTCTCCAACTGGTTTTTGAATGTTATAATTCTTGACGTCTGATTTATGTCCATTCATTCTTTTACGTAGAGACTGTCCAGTTTGGCCAATGTACATGGCAGAGGGGCATTGCTGGCACATGATGGCATATATCACATTGGTAGATGCGCAGGTGAACGAGCCTCTGATAGTGTGGCTGATGTGATTAGGCCCTATGATGGTATCTCCTGAATAGATATGTGGACAGAGTTGGCAATGGGCTTTGTTGCAAGGATAGGTTCCTGGGTTAGTGGTTCTGTTGTGTGGTTTGTGGTTGCTGGTGAGTATTTGCTTCAGATTGGGGGGCTGTCTGTAAGCAAGGACTGGTCTGTCTCCCAAGATCTGTGAGAGTGATGGGTCGTCCTTCAGGATGGGTTGTAGATCCTTGATGATGCGTTGGAGAGGTTTTAGTTGGGGGCTGAAGGTGATGGCTAGTGGCGTTCTGTTGTTTTCTTTGTTGGGCCTGTCCTGTAGTAGGTGACTTCTGGGTACTCTTCTGGCTCTGTCAATCTGTTTCTTCACTTCAGCAGGTGGGTATTGTAGTTGTAGGAATGCATGATAGAGATCTTGTAGGTGAATTTATGAAAAAAGACAGTTATTACTTTTTTTTCCCTCCTGAGGGTCTTGACTCTTGGCCTTCCCTCAGTGAGACATTTTTTATCTCCCTTAATAATGAATGCAGACAATATCGAATGGCTTTAACTACAAGAAGCTGAGTTCTACCTCTTCGATACCTGCATAGAAATCTCCCTGTGCATATAGAAGCTTTTGATGACTGTGAAACTGGGCAAAAGGAGGAAGGTGCATTTGTTCTTTTCTGTGGTAGTGTTGCCTCTATTGGTCCAGTGAGATTTTTTTCTAAATCTCACCAATCTCCTCTTTTTTTTTTCTTTTTTCATTTTTACACTCAGCTCTGGAACCTTGTGGTAGATGGTCCACCACTCTCAAGAGTTTACTGGTTAGATGCAATAGCAGAAGAAAATAAACCTCTCTTAGTCTTCACTACAGCCACAAATAGCTTCACAAAAAACTCCATGCAGTGAAGTCAATTCAAATCTTTAGAAGTCCACCACCATGAACACTCTCCTTTCCTTTCCTCTCAATAGTTGATAGTCATCTGTAAATTGGTGGGGATGGTGAGAAGGAAAGGGTTCTGGAACAGCCTTCCAAGGGAAGCGGTGGGGTCAAAAGACCTATCTGGCTTCAAGATTAAACTCGATAAGTTTATGGAGGAGATGGTATGATGGAATAACATGATTTTGTCAATTAATTGATCTTTAACTATTAATGGTAAATAGGCCCAATGGCCTGTGATGGAATGTTAGATGGGGTAGGATATGAGTTACTAGAGAGAATTGTTTCCTGGGTATCTGGCTGGTGAATCTTGCCCACATGCTCAGGGTTCAGTTGATCGCCATATTTGGAGTCAGGAAGAAATTTTCCTCCAGGACAGATTGGAAGAGGTCCTGGGGGTTTTTCGCCTTCCTCTGCAGCATGGGGCATGGGTCACTTGCTGGAGGATTCTCTGCACCTTAAAGTCTTTAAACCATGATTTGAGGACTTCAATAGCTCAGACATAGGTGAGAGTGGATGGATGAGATTCTGTCGCCTGCATTGTGCAGGAAGTCAGACTAGATGTTCATAATGGTCACTTCTGACCTTAATATCTATGAGCCTATGAATCTAGGGGAAAGGGCATATACGATTTGATGAATAGGTTCTGTATAAAGAAGACAAATACTGGTAAGCAAATATTAGAGCAGTAAACATCCTTTTTATTTCCTTTAGGGCCAATGTAGAAAAATAAGTCTTTTTCAGGTAAAGCAATACAGTTAAAATGGAATGATACATATTTGTGATACTTAAGGATGATATATGTGTATAGGACTCTGACAGGCTGGATTGGGCTCTGAGGCCCCCTGCTAAAGGCCTTGTGGCCCTGCCACACCCTGCTTCAGAAAAGGGCAGTAGAGAGGTCCTCCAAGCTGCCTAAAGTGGCTGTGTGGGAAGCAACCAATCAGGGTCCAGCAGGCTAGTATAAGAACTGTAGGGCCAGACTGAAATCAGTTCCCTGCTAGAGCTGGAGGAGAGTGGATGGTGCTATGGGGTGGCTGCTAGGACTCTACTGGACAAGGCCCTGAGGTAAGGGTGAAGAATGTGTTGGAGCCATGGGAAATGGCCCAGGGAATTGTAGCAGCAACACAGTTTATTTAAAGGGATATGGCAGACAGCTATATCCATAGGATCCCTGGGCTGGGACCAAGAGTAAAGGATGGGCCTGGGTGCCCCCTCTCTGCCACTAGGAAAGGGACTGAGACTTGGATGCATCCCAGAAAGGGGACTGAACTCTTCTAGTGGCCCAGCTGAAGAGCTGTGACCAGAAAGGCTCAGAGGGAAATAGTCTCCAGAGAGGGAGCACTGGGGAATATGCCCCATACCAGGATTACTTGAAGAGCAGGGACAATTTGAGAAAGTTCAAATCAGGGTACTGTGATAGGCCCTTCTGGATTGATTGAGGCGTGAGCCCAAAGATAAGGCTATAGATCAAGAGACATTATAGAGATAGGCCCAGTTGGACTTGTACCCTGGAAGGGGTTTGCTTTGTTTGTATTTCACATACAGCTGTGTGTGACTCGGCCGGAGGGCTGAGTCAGCAAAGACCCTCCACAAACAGGTAGAGTCTGCAGGCCACACTCTTGGCCAGGGGGCACTCACAAGATGTTAGTGTAACCCCATTACAAAGATTTTTGATGTAATTTACAAGGAATTGCAAAATTAACATCAAACCTCATTGATCTACAACAGGAAACAGATCACACTCAATCTCTTTTTTTTTTTTTTTTTTTTTTTTGCAATATTTCAGTATCGGTGACCATTTATCCTCCATCTGCAAGAAATTCTTTGAATTAATGACAGAAGAAATGTTAAAGACCATTCTAATGGTATATCACCAACAACTTATTTACATATAGTTGGGGTGAAAGTAATATAATATTCTTACCGGTACAGGGGCCCAGAATAGGCCCCCAGAAGGGGTGGGGCCTCGAGTAGAAGTGGCCGGGCTGGGGGTGAGCATCCCCCAGCCAGCCTATTCGTGCTGTCTGGTCCGCACTGCCTGGGGCTTCAATTTTAAAAGGGCTTGGGGTTGCTGCCACAGTAGCAGTGGCCTGGAGCCCTTTTAAATCTCTGGCCCTGGGGCAGCTGCCCCTTTTGTGCCCCCTCCACCCCCACAAGTCGGCAGCCCTGCCTGTAGGAACCCTACCAGCAGGGCCACCGACTTGTGGGGGCAAAAGGGGCAGCGAGGTTATCGGCTGCATATGGGCCAGTACTGGTTTCTTACTGGTACACTGTACTGGCCCACTTTCACCCCTGCATATAGTCCATAAAACATTGGGTGGATTCTATGGTTCAGGTGTGTGTTTGTCTATGTTAAAAAATGAAGGTACTAAATGCTCTTCATATATTGGCAGCCAAGGCTCAGTTCGAATAGTGAGCAATCAACATTTTGGGGGAAAAAAAATGACCACCAAGGGTAATACTTGGCATCTAAAAGGAATCAGATCTGGCTTGTGAAAATGTTCCGGGTTTTGTTTGGGGTTTTTTAATTGTAAAGCCTAATAGATAATTAAATACCCCCCCATTCTTATTATAATTTTTCTTTTTTTCCTGTACTATTTTTATCTTGTATATCTTGATGCATATTCATCAAAATCCTTAATTTCTTGCTTCCCAGATTTCCTTTCTCCATTCTTGGAGCTTTCTAATTGTGTAGGTAGGTAACAAAGCTCTAATGCCTTGCTAGTGCCAGATAATTCTGTGATTCAAAATCAACCAGGGTTGAAATGAATTGGGCAATCTGAGTGATTTGAGTGCCTACACTTTTGGGATAATTTAATTAATAAGTTAATTTTTTGGACTTTGAACTAAAGTTCCAAAACTTCCGGGAAGCCAAAGAAGATCTAGCAGGAGCTGAAAGAATCAAACATAAACGTGAAATAGTCTTTAAAACAAACAATTTCAATGTTTTCATTAATACATTGTTTTGCTTTAAAAAAAATTAGAAAATCAAAGTCAAAGATCGAAGTCTCCATAGCCATCTAAACAAAAGTTAACATTTCTTCTAGATTAAACATGTAAATATAGTTGCAGTTTCTCCTAGGACTAAAAAGTATGGGTCAAATGATGGAAATAAAGGGGAAAACATGTAAATCTGTTTGTTCTGCATTTCTTGGCAGCTGTAATTTTTCAGTATTCTGGTACTTGTTATGCAGAAGCATTGAGCTGCCCATGGTGATATTAGTGAAAAAGGCAAGGGATCAAATGCACCCTGTTGTAATTCCACTGACTTCAGTGGAGTTCTCCAGGGATGAATTTGGAAGAGCTCTTCCATCAAGTGACCCTAGGACTGAAAGAAACTAGGCAGGGGAAGGGGGGTGGAGGGCAGTGGAGAGGAGAGAAGGGACTGGATAAACAAATCAGATGCAATATAGCAATTGTACCCTCCCCCACCTCTTAGACTAGCCAGGCATTAGCTGACCCTATTTGAAAGACAAGTTTTTTCCTTACTGCCCTCCCATCCACAACCACAGGGTAATACAGATGGAAGAAAGTAGCTGTGGAAATGGTGGGGAATGTAGCAGCAATAGCTCATTGTATTGGTATCTTGTATTTGCACCCTCTGCCTAGAAGATAAAAACAAAAACAGACAATCTAAAGTAAGACCAAAGTTGGAATTTTTGGATCCCTTGTACTTGCTTCATCTGGACCCTGCAGATAAATCCCTTAAAAATATATATAGTTTGACATTACTGTCTGGTGCCCTCTTGTAACTGCCCATCTAGCTGACTTTCAAGCAAGGATGAAGGAAGTTTTTGGGTTGAATGAGAACTAGCTTGAACCTTCTCCACAATCTTGAACCAAACCCAAACTGAACCATTGTTCGTACTTTTATTTTTCTTGGTTTCATTATGAACAATTATGTTTCTTTTCCCTCATTCACATCCAACAAGTTCCTCCACAGTGACCCAATCTACATCTATATGGGTCTCACAAGGTAGTCTAACAAGAAATTATAAATAACAAATAGTTTTAGCAAATGTAGTATAGAGATTAAATATCTGCATGGGATGGATGGATTAAACCGATTTCATCTATTTAGTGAGCTCATGACTGTAGTATCTACTCACCAAGGAATTTTCACACTTTGCTTTTGATTTCATTAAAATATATTTAAGGTGAAAACGTGTTTAGCACATTCTAGATAGTTATGCTCACTACAATATCAATTTAGTTCTATCTTTAAAGAAAAATAGGAAACAGAATTGAGCATGATCATGCAGAAAGACTGGAGAACATGTGGCAAAAAAGACACTGCTAGATCTCTACCTGAGATGTTTCCAGATTACACACTCTGTAGATATAATGTACTACATCCAAAAATTGCTGCAATTTATTTCAAAGCCTTGTCAGTTTTGAATGTTGGGCTTTTAACCCAGTGTTTTTCATTCATTCTATATTTCCTAATTTCAGCTTGGAGGGGATGGGGAAGAGCCAAAAATCCTAACAATGACATTATCTCTCTACCTCCCCTGAAGTCCCTCCTTAAGTCCTAAGAACCAAAAATAGGACTTAAATGGTACATAGATAAAGCTTGTGCTGGCTTTCTGCACAACAGCAAGTTTATCCTTATGAGAATGGCTGTCCTTACAGTATTGTTAGCCTTACGAGTGCAAGAAATAGTGGAAACCTCATAGGAGAACCTATTTTCATAACCTTATTTTGCAGAACTCAGGACAGTCTGGTTAGGTGTAAATAAGCATTTACACATTTTTCAGAACCTTTTTGAGATGGCAGCACAACTTTTAAGTCAATTATTTTGATGTGCCTTGGGCAGTCCTACTTTCCTATTTGCTCTGAAATGTTAATCCTGCCTATACTCCCCACCCCTGAGTTCTGGCTTCTGGACTTGTTCTTGAAACTGAGTTGATATCTTACTGCATTCAGTAGTTCTGTGAAAAAATATTGGACTATTTTTTCCACTGTTAATTTTTTCCCCTATTTTCACACTTTGCACCTGACTCCCAAAATTAGATAAAGAAAAATCTTTTGCCCCATCTAGTTTTAGGCAGAAAACATAATGACTGTATGAGTTTACTTGATATAAAAATGTTCAGATCTGATTCCACATATATCAGAAAAAGTGTGAAAATAACAGTTTTCTTAGTTTGTATTATAGCTAGTTTCCTTCTAACCCCTGTTTTCCACCCCTCATAACTTTCTGAAGTTTTCATCCTTGAGGTTTGAGTTTTATTTAAGATTGTTTTTCTTTGGGAATTCTGAGCAAAAATGGTTTAGCTGCTTGACTATGAGGGAAGTTGGGGACTTTCCCCAGCTAGACTTTCCCAACTATAAATATTCAAACTTTTTTAGCAACTTTGCAGCTGGGGATAGACGGTTCAATTTTGGTAAGGAAACGGTCATTGTTGAGAAGTGGCTTTGAGTGTTACAGCAAAATTAAGTTTTGGTTTGACTGTATTATGATCTTTGAAAATTGCATGTGCCACATATACACCATATTTTGCTGTTAGAGAATGCCTGAGCAGCACTTTGAGCTCAGAAGAGCTTCAGTTCAGCCATAGTCCTGCAGAGGGGCTTCTGCAAGGTCAGGGGGAGAAGCAGAACATGCCACAGAACCACTACTTCCCTTTTGTTCCTGGTCCTAGTCTGTTGCCTCTTTCTTCTCTCTCCAATAGAGATAGATGAGAGAATCCATTCTATGGTGATTCCAAGAGACCAAGGATGAATTTCTGACCCCACTGAAGTCAATGGGAGTTTTGTCATTTACTCAGAGCCAGGATTTCATCCCAAGTATTTGGGCTGGGATCCATCAACATGCTTCAGCTGCCACCAGGTCAGCAATGTCAAATAGCTGTAAACATGGCTGACTGGTCAATTAAGCCAAATTTATAGATTTATTATTATTATTATTATTTATTATTATTTTCAGGCCAGAAAGTACTACTGTGATGACTAGCCTGACCTCTGTATGGTTACTTTCCATCACTGGTGCAGCATAAAGCAAAAAAGCTGGTCCTTTAATAGTGAGAAATACACATTCTGCATCAAATTCATCCCTGATGTAACTCCATGGACTTCAGCAGAGTTGTGATTATTTGACTTGTAACAATATTGCCTGATGATCTTTACATTTAATTACCATAGCAAAGTTTTCTTTGCCACATAGTACAATAACTTTTAGGGAATAGAAGCCTTTTTCTCTGACTGGTTATGTCACTAAATAAAAGTGACTGAATCTTCCTACACCCTTTTATCTGCTGCTTTCCTCTCTGGTACCTAATGATTACCGTTAGAGTGAATAAGACCTTCCAGTTTTGAATCCCCAACAATGGAATGGAACTAGCTTGTTCTGTACCAAAATCTTTCCTTTTGGTTCCTCTTTCTCTGTGATGGGATCTGAGATAAACCGAGTAGTGGAAAGGGCAATCAATGCAACTTGGATTCCACTTTTAATTCAATGAATGGGTGAAAGTATATTTAAGAATATTTTGGGATAATTTTATTTAAATTAATTGGGAACCCAATTTTAGTTTCTGAAAGCAATATTTGTCCATACTGATCATTTCTTTTGAGTGTGGGATGGGGTATAGTTAGAAGCATTTCCTTGTGATTAGTCATAGATTCATGGTTAGTGACCAGGAATGATAATACTCCATGACTGGCTTAATTGTCCTGACCTTCCTTTCATGTAAATTATAAACTTCTACTGACCAAGTTCACCTTTGGCTGATCAAAATGCCAAATCTTAAATAGTTTCCATGTATGAGTAATGCTTGTGCTGGAAAAGATCAGTGATAGCCTCAGGGTGGACATTAACACACCCTGTTTCTGGCATATTCCTGGCCAACAATTTTTGCCCCAGGGAGATTGTGATTCCCGACCCTGAAAGGTTAACAACTATTAACAAATGAGCTGTGTAAATCCTGAATTGTGATTGGCCAAGCCCGTCAGGCTACCATGCAATTAGTTAATACTGCTACACAGTTCTGTACTGTTTTTAATCAAGGAGGTGAACTCGTGTAACGACCAACAAGAATAAAACTGAATACACACCTGTCTGAATAATTCAACATGGATTTTTAAGCCATTTTATAAATTACTGCATCCTCTGCTTCCATTCCGATGTGGAATGAGGTGCTAGAAATTAGGCTAAACTATCAGAGAACATGACATCTCCTGTTCCCTTTTCAGGAGCTATATTCTGTAGCTAGGGCACTCTTGTGGCAGAAAGGGGAATGGAACTAGGATCTCCCACAACCCAGGTGCATGCTCTGACTACAGGGCTAAAAGTTAAGGCAGGAGCTGCCACCACCTCCTGCTTTTGAATAGGCCCTGACCTAGTAGGCATATGCTGAGCACACCTATTGGATTAGGCCCCAGAGGCAAGATAGGTGTTACCACACCTACCTTCACCTATTTTGAGGATTCCTGACCTGGGGTTGGTCTGGAGTCTCCAGAAGTTAATCTTTAATTCCAAGACTGTCATGTGATTAACTCTCCAGGAATATGTCCAACCAAAATTGGCAACCCTACTCTGAAGGGCAGACCTGTAATAGGTCTCCAGACACCTATTATGTACAAGCAGAAACATAGGCACTTTCACAGCAACACTTTAGCTGCAGAGTAATGTTAGGTGTCTATAGGATCAGGTGACAGCCAAGTGGGGCTTTTGTGAATTGCAGTGGTACATAATGGTGCCTAAATCTGGGATTTAGATGCCTGTGTCCTGTCTCTGGATCTGAACCCCAGTTCTGTAAGCACTGAGGGCCCAATTCAAAGCTTACTGAAGATGGTGGGGGTTTTTCCATTGACTTCAGTGGACTTTGGATCAGACCCTTCATGCTAGTCTGCCATGAGTACTTCCATTGGCGTTAAAATAGAAAGTGAAAGTGCACAGCTATATTCGGCAGCTAAGGTACTAAGGCAACAGGGGCATTGGGAAGTCAGTTTATTTTCCTTCCTTTTAGGTATCCAAGTGTTGCCTATCCCTTAACACGCTTCAGTGATCCCAAACAAAACTGGGAACTGCTTAATGACCATGATTGTCTTTTTCAGTAAGAAATTAAACTGCTGATTTGGCCCTAGTGGGAGTGCTAAGGGAGGCACTGGCTATATCTGGGCTGCGAGAGCTGTTGCACAGAGTGGTGGAAATTCAGTGCAGCTGGAGAACCTAAAAGAAGCACAAACAATACACCTTTATGTTATATAATGTCTTTCATATAATCTGTATCCCACAATACTTTACACAGAATTAAAAGCAGATTAGAACAGGTAATTTCGTTTATTTAAGGGGAATAAAAACCTAGGACCGGAAACTGAACTCAAGCTGGTATAAATCAGGAATAGCTCAATTGAAGTCAATTGCGTTATGGTGCAACTAGTGTAAAATGTGTGAGATTAGAATCTGGCCTGTAATATTTTTCACATATAGGTTGTTACTTTAGTCAGTTAAATGCTCTTTGAGATCCTTTCACTCAAAGTTTGCAACACCCTTGAAAAAGTTCAAAAGTGGAAAATAGCTCTAATATATATATCAGAAAAGACTACATCAGCTGTCAAAATATGGACCAAATTTTAATACCCATAATTAAGCAAAAAGTGTGTTTAAAAACTTCCTTTTTGTCATTGAGTAAAATGATTTCCAGGATTTTTTTAAATTTTCCTTTCTTTCCAATTTTCCTTCTTCCAGTCTAAGAGATGAGGATGTTCTGAAAAAGTTAAAGTTTTAGAGTGACAAAAGGAAAAATGAAAAGGAAAGTCATGGAAAAAGTGGACAAATTGGCCATAATTAATGCATTCTGTGGCATAAAGAGGGAGAAGGAGGGGGGAATTCAAAATTATGAAAAACTAACATTTTAAAATACATAATGTTGAAAATTCATTTCTTTGAAGTTTTGGGGAAAAAACTGGGAAAAATCATAAAACTGAAACCTTTTTTCAAAAGTTTCTAGGTTTTAAAAGAAGCCCATTTGTTGGTTGGGGAAAAACATGTTGAATGAAAAATACACAACCAGCTGTAATTAAAGAAAACACCCTGATATAGTTCTAGAACAAGTCTAAAGTATTTTTTTATGTGAAACAGTATGTTTAAAAACATTCATACACTAAAATGGTTTCCTAGTACCCAGAGAATGAGAGGCTCAGTAAAAGTTGCAAACGTTAATGTCCAGAGACAAACTTGAGGGATAAATTCATCAAGGAGATAACTTCATACTTCTTTAAAAATAAGAGAGCTTTAGTTAATCACATTTCAACTTCTGAAGCTGTCCTCTTCCCAAAGGGGAAAATGGAAGCTTACTTTCCCCTCACTACTGTTTTTTTGTTTTTTGTTTTTGTTTTAAGGTTTGCTGACTGAATTGAAAAGCAAAACATGTGTTTGGGATCAGTCCAAAGCAAAGTGTTTTTGCTTTCTTGGTGAAACAAGAACATTCACGGGGCAAGAGGAAAAAGTGAGTGACTCCATAGCTTGATCATTAGGGAACTCCAAATTTTCTGTGGAAAATTGAAATGGTGAAGATTATTTAATTGAAAATCCAATTTACTGTCAAAAATAGCTTTGGAAAAATTTTGACCAGCCCTATTGTTACCCCTCAGCCTAATTTGCATCTTGCTGGGATTCACTATTTGAGTTTTCAGCTGTTTCTGTGTAGAGCAATATTCTTAGTATTATAGGCTGGTAGTGCCACCTATACTTAATATTCTCCCAACACTTTCCATTATGAAACCCTATTTCAGTTGCTTATAACTTTGCCAGACTTTTCCCATTTGGGCAAAAGTTTTTCATGACCTGTGTTCGCTGCATGCTGATTTAGTTTTTTGTGTGGGAGGAGTGTAAGATAAATCAGTTGAACTGTTTAAAAAATACATTGTTTTCTCCATGTTTTTAAAACACAAAGTACAACTGTTTCATTGAGAAGCTTTAGCACCTCCATACTTTGAGCAGGGACTTGACAGGAGTATGTGGGAAGTGGCATGTCAGAAGGGTTGCTTTTGCTGTCCCTGTGAAAATTTCTTCAAGGTATGAGCTTTTGAAAAATGTTTGCACGTGCTCTGTAGAGATGATCTTAGTCCGGCTTCTAAATTATCTGAAGATTCCATTCATATTGAGCGTGCCCCCATCCTCTGACTAGACTGTATGTGCCATCCCCAGAGAGTGAGTGAGCATGCTCTAGCCTCTGCATGCAGGGGCTGAACAGAACTTTCCCTGCAGTTGTTCCTTCTGTCTGCTGTGGCAAGATTCTGGATCTGAGCAGGGAGATTGCAGCCTCCCCACCCACCTGCTGCACTGCTGAATGCAGTGGAGGAAGGAATGAAGTGGCAAGGTCAATGCAGGAACCAGAGGATGAGGGAGACAGCAGGTGAGGGGGCAGCAGTGGTGAGGGGGCAGGAGACTGTATGTGGGGTGGATGGAAGCAGAAGAGGCTGGAGATGGTAAATAAGTGCAGATGGTGAGTGAAGCAGGAATTGGTGGGCTTGGATAGGAGCAGAGGGGAGGGAGAAAGGACCAAGGACAGAGGTGGATAGGAGCAGAGACGGACAGGAGCTCTAGGAAGGGATGTGTGTGAGATAGGAGCAAAAGATGCACCCTGAGCAAGTGGAGAAACCCTTAGCCCTCCTGCACTTAGAGTGAAACCCAAAATTTGCATCTTCAGTCCTCATGGAAAAAATCAAATCTCAAGGAGAGACAATGCAGACCTTTTTTCCAAATCCTGCAAGGCAATCCTCACTCCAAAGAATCTCATGTAAGAAACATATCATAAAATAGGTTCTATAGCCCCTTGGACTGCTGGATTCTCAGTTGGTTTCCCCCATCCTCTGAACAATGCTTATTCTAGGTCACATTTATTTCTGATTCATCCCTCCACTGAACTCGGCCAAATACATCCTATTGCCATTCTACTATCTATTATACCACCTTTGAACCCCCACATTTTTCTGTCTCCTTTGAACCTATACCCAGGGGAATACTGAGAATCTTGTCCTGTGGTTTGTGTTCAGGCTATATACATAATGTATGCCTTTTTTTAAAAAAAATTAAGGACGAATCATCAGATTTAGAGTGCAATCCAGCAAGGTGCTCAGTTCTTCCTCTGAGATGTTCAGCACCCTCAATGGCCACTGATTTCAGTGAGAGCTGTTACTTGGAACAGGTCATTAGATTGTAGCTTTTATTTTCATGGACTCTCTCTGCATTTCTCGCCACTGTTTTATAATCCCATAAGAGGCAATATCCCAAACAAACTTGCTTGTCATTGATTTGTCTATTTCTGTTGATCTTTACTTAAAATAAATGGAAAATGTATTTTTAAAAACATAAATATTAGTGAGTGCTAATATGGGGGTTGATCCTGCCACCCTAGCTCAGGCAAAAAATCAGGTTGAACTCAGTGGGAATGTTTCTTAATTGAGGACAACAGAACCAGATCCACAATCCAATAAATTAATTCACGTAGGCCCTCATTTTCTTTTCTCTGAAGTTAGTAGGCAAACTCACATGTACTTCTATGGGAGAAGGTTCTGACTCTTATTGAGTGCTTACAGTGTGTTCCTAGTTATACAAAGCATAGAGGAGACAGTCTGTCCCTAAAGGTACTTATGAAATAATTAAACTGTCAATCAAGGATCATTTTCCATCCCACATGGCTGTCTAGTATAATCACCCATAGCTTTCTGATCATAAGCCAAAAATCTGGTAGAGGTTGTGCCATCAATTTAAGTAAGGGCAGGGGGAAGGTTTGTGTACCTAAGCAGAGTTCTAAACTGATCTTGTATACCATGGGGGAGTGATAACTGAGATGGGGAGCGGAGCCTGCAAAACCTCACCACTTTATCCTTCTGCTCCTTTATCACAAGCAAGTGAGCGCTGCTCACTGAGGCTAAGGGAAGGCTGCTTTGTGAAATCCACTGTGAAGACTGGAAAGAGATGTGCCTTCCATGGTGGTAGTTCTCTGTAATACCTCAGCTCCTGGCATGCTCGTTTGAGAACTCTTCTGACTGCAGGAAAGAAATGCAGGACATCTCTCACTGCAGTGATTAAACCAGTGAGCTGCATGTCTGTCCATCTCAGTACGATTTATGTTTGAACGTGGGGGCTAGTGTGCCTGTGTGTATGCGCCTCCAGGGATATCAGAGCTGATCAGGTGTTTCTACCTGGCAGTGTTGTAGGGATCTTTCTGTGTGCAGTCTGTTCAGATCTCACTTCACTAGTTTTCTGTGAAGTTTAAGTGATTTAGAATTATTACAGAGAAGGATCTTTTCAACACATTAAATAATTGCCACCCAGTTCCCAATCAGACTGGTGGTGTTAAGTGGAAAAGCTCATCCATATGTAAACTGAATGAGTCCCCTGATGAGAAGTAGCCTTTTGCTTTTGCCCTGATTGTCCTTGCTTTCTCTCACAGGTTTCTGATGAACCAGATCACATGAGGGAAAGGTGTGTGAACAAAAGCAGGGGGTGGGGGGATTATTTTCTCCTTCCTAAGGAAATTTCAAAGTATTTTCCTGTAGAAATGCCTTCCATGATTATACACAGATGCAAATGCAAAAACCATCCTTCATTTCCTAACCTGATCCATGGCTCCACAAGGGGCAAAAGACAAATGCTGTTAGCAAGAAAAACTGTCAGATTGTTAATGAAGTTTCATTTCACATTCATTCCCTCCCTGCTCAAAGGCTAGGATAGGAAAAATGTGAAATTTATAAACCTTTGTACTGACCATAATAAAGTCAATTTCATCTTTAAAACAAGGACTTATCTGACCCTGGAATCAGACTCTAAACTCAACACAATTTTAGGACCCTATGGATTTAAGATCCAAGCTCTATAGTTGATCTGCCACTTCTGAGAAATGAAACTAATTTTAAATCCATTCATACTAAAAATGAGTACTGAAGCTGATAAACTCTTTGGATAATAAAAATTTTAAAGAATTCCTCCATGTAAAATTGGATTTAAAAAAATAATCAAAGGCTTGAGTTGAAGTTTTTATAGATTCACTTCCCCATTACCAGGAGCTCCTTCTAGATTACCACAAAGCCTAAAATTGGGACACGTTGACAGAAACAGCCCTCTGTGTTCTTTTAAAAGACTGTAAAAGGCAATGTTTCATATGAGGTCATTGCTGGAGACACAGCTCCTTATCTCCTTAAAAAGGATCTAGCCACAGCTTCGCAACCAGGCAAGAGAGCTGACAGAATCACAAGAATAAAGGATGCTGGTTCCAGGGGCTTTTGTCTCTCTGCCCTCCCTCCTCCGTGCATGCCTTCCCTCCTCTCACACAACTGCTGATTTAACAGGGAGAAGGGAAATGAAGCTTAATTTATTCCTCCCCCTTACCCATGTAAAGGGGCTATAATAAGTGGAAATGATTGATTCTATTTCAGATGAGTAGCCCTGTGGAAGGAAAAGAACCTGTGAAGACCAAGTTATTGAACTCCTCACCTCCCAAAATGTTATTGCTTACACTTAAGTGTGTAAATAAGCAACTTACAAGAAAAATAGTTCTCTCCTCTCCTGTCACTCACTATACATACACACACTCACTAAGGAATCAAGGGTTTGTAACTAGTCTGCAGCAATACAGACACTGACCCAGGGTGAGCCTTTTGCAGTAAGTCCCTTGCAGTTAATAGGTAAAAGCCAGATCTTGCTGATTTTTGCACCCAAGTCCCCAATTCCATTGCCTGTCTCCGGTTGTTTGCAGTGCTGAGATGTGCCATACACTTTTTTTAGCACACTGGGTTCTTAGGTGGTGGGATTTGGGGAAGCGGCATGCCAAAATTACCAGAATCCACATCCCAGATCCAGAAGTTTGTGGCACTGCAGTACCAAGATGTGCTGTATTCAGGACTTTTTTTGGTATACTGATGATACTTGGATGTGTTCTTTATTTGGATAATGGAATTTAGAGGCTTGGGCACAAAAATTGGCAGGATACAAAAGGATTCATATCCTGGATCTGTGTTTTTGTGGAGCTACAGTGCCAAGATGTCTCATTGTGGAATTTTTCTGCACACTACTAATGATTGGACATTTTTTATTTAGACAGTGGAATTTTGGGGGCCTGGGTATAAACATTGGCAGGATCTAGCAGAATGCACCATTTTCTGGCAGGATCCAACTTTTACTCTCATCCCAGAAAATTAAAGCTATAATTTATGTTTGTTTGCTTTTTTTAGTAAATTTCACAGCAGAGGTGGGGGGAGGAAGTTACAGAATGGTCACCCATTGACCCTCCCAGAGCCCTTGAGGGAGCCTCTTCCACCAGCCTGACCCTGCTGGAGCCCTAGCCCATCTTTCCTACAGCTCTGTACCAGCAAGAACAAGACTTCAAGTGTCTGGTCCATCCTGTATCCCAGACCTGGCTGTCCCTGATGCCAAGAGGAGCTACTTCTGCAGTTCCAGCTGCTGGCAGTAGAGTTCTGCTGCATAGTGCAAAGCAGGACATGGCCAGCATGTTACATACAGCAGGACCTGGGTGCAGGCTGGCTGGTTGGACCACGATGGAGCACATATACATGTATATATTTTTTTTCCTGTCCAGGTTTTTAAAAATGGGGCATATGGCCCCTTGCCCCCTCACCTGTCTCCAGTGCCTATGGAGCTGGGCCCAAACCTGCAGGAGGGAGCCACCATTGCAGCACAAACTCATCATGGACCTCACTGAAATTCCTGATTTATTCTGAACACCATGCCTTGGTGCCAACATCTGAGCCTTACAGATAGCCCAGTGAAAAGTGATGTCCTTGAGTATGCTGACCCCTGAAACACTGTGTATGTACATGTGTTCAGGAGGTGTGCTGGTCACTCAGGGGGACACAGACACAGCCCCTATGTTCCTAAAGACAGGGGATACTTCTCCTGTCTCCCAGCCAAAATGGGAAGAAAGATCTGCTGTTGGGAAGGTAGGTGCAAGGGGTGGATGAGAAGGGAATCAGTTTCACTCTTTGTCACTCTGAACTGGGGGCGGAGGAAAGAGAAATCCATTGTGGGAAGCTATAAAAAGTAAAGAGGGCAGTGGGAGACGAGAGCAAAGTGAGAGACTGTCAGAGAACAGTGAGTGTGTGTAGAGAGCTGTGCTAAGGAGTTTGTCAGTGAGTTTGTCTAGATGTCTGTCTGTTTCTGCCTGTGTGATCCTTACTCTAGGTCTTCAGTTCCCAGAACTCGCCCTGTCTGCTTGTCTGCCGGATGCCTGGAGCCCCTCACCCCAGCACCAGCTAGTCTGTAGGAAGAGAACGGGTCATTTTCACAAACACTGGCTACAGAGACTGAGGCAAAAGAAAGAAAGAAGGGAGGGGAATAAAAAGGAGGGAGAGAGAAACAAAACTAATCCCAGCCCTTGACAGTGCTGCTTGGATTGGATCTGGTTTGAGTTTTCTCCCTGCTGACTTGTGTAGCAAGAGAGGAGGAGTGGGGGGGAAATAAGTAACTGACTCTTCGTCTGAAGTTTGAGCAAACCTGCGGGGTGACTCCACTGGTGGGAAGCTTTCCTGGGTGCAATTGCTCCAGTCACTAAAAAAATTTCCTGAACTTCTCAAGAATCTGGAGAAAAAAGCCGTCACTTCACTTGAACTGAATGTTGCTCATTTCTTTTAGACTGTACTTTTTTTAGGGGATTCTTTTTCCTGTCTCTCCCAGGACAGCGGTTTCCTGAGCTTGTGGCATTGAAATCTATTGAGTTGTTTTGTTAAACTTTGGGAGAATTTTTTTCTTTTTATCCCTCTGCTGTTTTTTTAAATCCTTTTTTGGTGGGGAGGGGGAGATGATGCTGCTGATATGGAATAAGTGCTCCTGCTGTCTCCTCTTACTAGCCGTGATCATGATGGTGGAGAGCTCCCAGCTAGACAGCTCCAGCTCCAAGGTGAACTCAATCAAGTCCACCCTGATGGGGGAGGCTCCAACACAGGCAACCAACAGATCTGCAGGCATCCACCAGGGACTGGCACTTGGGAGCAGTAAGAAGGGCAAAATCCAAGGGCAGATGGGAAAACCTCCAAAGCACCATCATCGGCAAGGAGAGGTAGGACACAATTCATATACACATCTCTTTTTCTCTCCCTAATGTGTAAATGATTTTTGTGATCTTTCCCTCCCTACTTCACATAGGTCTAAAATTCAACTTTATTATATTTAAAAAAGTCAGATTTGTAGTCCCTCTCTTCTTGACAGAGCTTTCCTTCCAAAATGAAATTAATTAACTTCTTCAAGACTGTCAAAGACAACACTGTTTTTAGAGGAGTAGATGTAAGGGGGATTGATAAGGTTTTAAACATTAAAAAAAAATAAAGTATCAAAAATTGATTAAGGGAGTCAGTAATCTTAAATGATTGCCTGGTGCATTTCTCTGCTGGAATTGCTCATAAAGACAGCTGGAATAAAACCATTATTAATAAAATAATAATGATTTCATGAATAAAGGATGTAGTTGCTTGCTATTTTAGTTAGTCAAGTTTGAACAGATGATGTCAAATTAGAGCTCAAAGTGAAAACTGTTAGTGATAAAATGAAACCCTTCATAAAAATCACAAGTAGGAGATTGAGCAGGAGAAATCCTCTTGTGTGAAAGTGTACTAATGAGGGTCAGAAGGCTTGTTAGTCTAATATTTTAGCAAAATTCTTGTGCATAGTTTTGTGCCAAGAGTGAAGTAGGAAAAGATTTGCATATTTCATTCTGGGACACCCAACAATGTTTGCTGATGTTTTCTTTGGTCATGGCCATGCTAGGCTGGGGTCAGAATGACAGCCCTCAGGATGGGGAGAGCAAAGTTGAGCTGAAATAAAAGAGTTACCGTTATAGAAGTAGGAAGGTAACCCGATTTGGCTGTGAACAACAACTCCTTCCTCCCCCTGCTTTGGATATGGATATATATGTATATATCTCACACACATCTGACTGAAACATTTCTGCATTCATGTTTCCTGGACGGCAAATGATAAAGTAGCATTTTAAGTCATCAGTCCTCTATTGTCTCTTAGGTCTCCACTTGAATGGCACATCATAGTGATTGTATAAATGACTAGATATAGCATGCATTATTCTGCTTTGGAAAATATTGGTTTTCATACAATCAGACACTAGTAGCACCTCCAGATACAGCTGCTTTTCATAAGCAACAGACAGTGTTGCGGCAAGGGAGCTGCCAACATTCAGGCACTCAGTATGTTTCCTTTCCAGTGCTGAAGGGTCCCTATCCTGTTCACATCTTTCTTTAAAGCAAGGAAGAAGCTGCAAATTCAAGTGATTCATTGAACTCACTGAATTATTTCACTGCAGCTTCTTAATTGGATGTAGCTATTTTGTTCTGAGTGTATGCAAAATTAGCAATATGTGATTAGGGTTTTATTTTAAGCTAATGATTTTTTTGAATCTCTGTAGCTTCCCTTCTCAGACCCCACAATTGTTTTATAATTCACACAGAATTCCTTACCTCTGAGCAAAAGTTTAATAGCAGGTGCTGTAGGAAAGTCTCGTATTACTAAGATTATTGCATTCTTTTACTACTTTTACATTTACTAGGAAACAATGGAGTATGACTTATAACCCTCCATTGACAAAATAAAGGAGCAATGTACATTTTTATTCATTCACCTTGCATTCTTCACTGTTTTTAATCACAAAGTCAAATTTTGCCACCCATTCTCACACCCCATAATATCTTGCTCTCTGAGCAGTCCCTTAATTTCCGTACTGCTGCTCTCACAGTAATGTACTATACAACAAGAGTATGGACGACAGAATCTGGCTATTTGGTATTAACCTGGCCATCCTTATTCAGGATAAGATATCTTTAGCGCTAAAGACATGATGTTGATACAATTCACTTAATCCCAGTGAAGTCAGTGGAACTACTCAGGAGTAAGATTTGCAGGAGTGGGCCCTTATTTGCTATTTTGAGCTATTCATTAATGGCTCTCACTCACTATCACGAATTAGTGATGCTCTACTGCAAAGCACACTGAGACATCTATATATAATTATAAATGTCCTTAGTGGCAAAGAAGATGCCACTTAGTTTACAGATCCTGTTTTCATATAACTCGTGCTACAAATATCACTTCAGCCAAAATCCTGCTCAGTTGATTCATGTGAATAGTGTCACTATTTAATGGATTACATGGCTGAGAAAAACAAGATTTAGCTCAAGGAGCCCCATTCCTGCACTCTTTACTCAGGAAAAACTCCCATTAGAATCAATGGCTGTTTATCCTGAGCAAGGAATACAGGATTGGCTCCTGTTGAGAGGGTAATGTATTCATTATATTTTCTCATTAATGAAGCTTCATCTTCATTTGTGGCCACATCGTTAGGTGTGGGGTTGGATAGCCATGAAAATAGCTGAAAATAGATTTACAACCAATAATTCTTGCACATTATTTTTGTCTCGTTCTTTAAGATAGTTAACACAACACTTCAGTAAAAAAAAATTGAATCTTGTCATAGTTCATTTTTTGTTGTTGACATGTATGGTTTCAGAGTTGGTAAACTGCTGAATTTCTAAACAGTGGTATCGTATATCACAAACCAATTAAGACATGACATATTAATAATTTTCATAAAATAGAGCTTTATTAAATTAGTACTCTTCCTTGATTTGTTTAGACAATCGGACATTGTAGTGGGAACTTGATATGTATGTTAAAAGTATCGCTTCCTACATTTTTCTCGCTGATGTTTTTTTTTCCAATGGCAGAATTGATAGTGTGAAAAAATACCAAGAAAATAAAATGTTGAGACTTCTATTTTACATAGAAATAGAAAATGGCTTCTCTAATAGGGCACAAAGTACGGGGGAAAAAAACTAATAAAATTTACCTTTTGCTATTATGACAGCTACGGAGTATGGGCTCAGTTATTTGCTCATGTAAACTGGCAGAGCTAAACTGAAGTCAACAGAACTCTTCCAGCAAAGAATTTGGCTCATGCTGAACAAGAGAACGATAGCCAACAATTAGTTGTGTTGTGGGTGGGTGGGTGGTTTTGTGCTAGACCAGTATGCCTTGGTGCATTTATTACATTTACATCCTATGATGATCTGTGACATCAAGATTACGGTTGACTCTAATTTAATCAATTAAAGAAATAGATGTATTAATAGTCCATGATTTCTCTGGAATATTGATATGTTTCCTCTAGCAATTTGACACTTCATAATGCTTTCATTTCGAAAGGGATGATCTTGCACATCTTTCTCAGGCAAAGCTCCTATTGAAGTCAATGGGAATATTCATATGAGTAAGGCAAGCAGAATCTGGTCTCAGATTACATTTACACAGCAACTAAATACCTGCAGCTGGCCTGGGTCCGCTGACTTGGGCTCGCAGGGCTTCGGCTGCGGCGCTGTAAAATTGCAGTGTAGATGTTCGGGCTCAGCTAGATCTCTTGCTCTGGACCCCAGGAACGAGGAGGATCCCAGAGCCTGGGTTCCGGCCTGAGACACCTCAGCAATTTTTATCCTGCACGGCCCAGCCCTGAGAGCCCATGTCAGCTGACCCAGGCCAGTCCTGGGCATGCCTCAGGTCTCTTACTCCAGTGTAGACGTACACATACAGGGGCAATCAGGAGGAATACAGTTTTGAATACTACTTGAACACAATTATGCCTATACAATAAGCATTATTTCTTTAAAAATAGCCATAACATAATTTAGCAGTTTTTCAATAGCAGAGAGCAAGAAGTTATAGAATTGCTAAATTATTTTGATTTTGGTTGTCCCTTCATCCCTGTCACTCCTTCTCATTTTATAGTTGTTTATCCACTTTCCCAAAAGCGTAAAATGTACTAGCAGTCACTCTAGGGGAAAATATACAGACCTATGGGGCCATACGCGCCTCCATTTACTCAATAAGGGCCTGATTCTGTGTTACTGACTCACATAAATAATCCCACAAGGAAAGGTGGCAGAATCGGGCCCCAGGTTAGTTGCTGCTCCATGAGGCTCAGTGAAATCAATGGACT